>NC_048298.1:63895911-64126241 GCF_013100865.1 Trachemys scripta elegans
CTCACTTCTTCGGATGCATCCGAAGAAGTGAGGTTTTTACTCACGAAAGCTTATGCCCTAATAAATCTGTTAGTCTTTAAGGTGCCACCAGACTCCTTGTTGTTTTTGAACATACATAGTTTCCAAGTGATTTAACCACTAAATATATACTTGCAAAAGATATCTAATTTTTGCACAAAAGTAAATGGAATGAGTTGCAAGATTTAATGGAATAAATGTGCATAACACAGTATTTCAGGAAGTGGGGGAGGGGGCTGATGTAGTCATTCTAATAGTAAAATACCATTTTTCCCCAATCATTCTCCATTGCCAGCAACATATTCATTGAAACCATTGGCAAAAGGATTTTTTTTATGTCCTACCACTGGTTCAGTGGTTTCCACCGTAGAAAGCTGGATGAATTTTAACATTCAATGTCAAAAGGTTATTAATATTCTGTTAAGGGAATAATAGCCTAAAGTTCTGTTTAATTGTTGCTATTTTTCAATAGTTACCAGTTCGTGGTTATCTTTCTGTGTTATACACAGAAATGCTTGCTAAAGATCTTAACTTATCATTATTTCTTATTTTGAGTATTTGAAAGATGAAACTTTTCTGTTGAAATCAAACCATTTTCAGAATTACTTTATTCTGTAACTGAATGATACCTGATACCTAAAATTCTACAATTTACAAACTGATTACAAATAATGCTCATCCCAGCAGAAAAGCTGTTTTGGTATCTGGTACTGTGTAGGCACAAAAGGAATTTTTTTTTAATCTCTGTAAGTTTATCATGCACACTTTTTTTTTTTTTTTTTTTTTTTTTAAGCCAAGGACTACAAAGGTATACCCAATGGGTTCTGGCTTCCATGAGGCAGTGACCCTGGCTATTAGTCTGGTCTCAATAAATTACCACCCTTTAACACTGATCTGCTATTCTCTTGTCTTCTTTCTTTCCCCCGCCCCTTAAATCCTATTTCCTCTCTATGCAGCTGTTATAGTGTAGTGTAAACTTTATGGTTAAGAGACCGGCTTCTTAGGAGAAACTATGCAGCTCTGTGACTGGATTTAAAGGGATACATAACAGCAATTATATCTTAACTTTTCTGTATCAGGCCTTCATATAGTTTTTTTGAGTTTGCATTCAAACCTTGATATTCCAAGCCACGTGCCTCTTGGAGTTACCCACCATACATAGATATGGTCGATTTCCAGTTTAGTCTTTAGGGTGAGACGGAGCAAACTTCTTGGCGTGCATACAGTGTTTTTCTATGTACATCAAATAAATGAGGAAGGTGGACTGGTGGTAGTGCCCTATATTCAGGAGATCTTGGGTCAGTTCCCAGCTCTGATGCAGACTTCGTGTGACCTTGGGCATGTTGCTTAATTTCTGTGCTTTAGTTTCATGATTGTAAAATGGGGATACTACTTCCCACAGGCATATTGTGAGGTTAAATTCATATTTATGAAACTCGTATATAATGCAGGGAGCCATAATAAAAATCCAGATAATGCACAATTACAGTAATCAGTGGTCGTTTCCTGTTACATTTGATCATATCAATTTTCATCGATAGTACTTACTTATTTACACATAAATACACCAGTGTGGAAGGACGAATACAAGATAAGTAATTTTTATTGCCTTCTTGCTTGCGCATGTGTAGCTAAGGGCATTACTGGGGGCAAAGGTCCTTGAAACAAGGAAGAAATTAGACTAGTTTTACATAGTTTTCCACATGAAGTAAGGAAAATATGCCTTCTACAGTTTTCCTCCTAAAGTCTTGTCAAGTTCTTCCCTGCGTGCAGTAGAAGCTTTGAGTCCATTGCTTAGCATTAATTTTGAAAGAATCAACTTCCCTGGGGCAAAGACAATCAATCCACTCAGGACGTGTTCTTTAGCAGCAGAATGACATGATTGTGAACAGTTCAAAAATACATCAGCTGGAAAAGAGAGGACAGTGCAACTGTTTAACAGTCTGATGTCCCTAAACTTGTGAAGAAAAAAATAGATTCTCCTTCTTGTCATGGATGTGGTGGGAGAAAATGAGGCCCTGCAGCAGTTCTTTGAAGGTAAGAATACAGTTTCTAACGTAGCTCAACAATTTCTGAAAGAGAAACTATTTCAGATGGTATGTGCATCTTAATAAGACATAGTATTAATATTTTTAATTTGAATTTTTAGTTTGGGGAAGAAAATATGTGGAAACACTTAATATTCTGATATTTACATCAAAGTTCCATGTAACAGGATGCAAGAGTAAATGAGGACTAATGACATAAGAGCACTGGAAGGCTTCCTTTATGCTCTCCTTTATACAGCAGAGATAGAAATAAAGGAAACCATGATCCCCAGGAGTTCCCAGTGATGAATGACGGAGGAAAGTACCAGGGAATGGCTGGATCTCCTCGTAAATGTCCAGAGCTCTTTAAAGAAAATGCTCAGGATATGGCAATGTCCATGGAGCTTGAGAACCATTTCTCCCCACCACAGAGTGGGAGCCAAACCCTGCTCAGCATGACGTTATTCTATTGAAGGTGACTGAACATCATTTTCGTGGTGTCATTAGTCCTCTCCCCTGGACTTTTTTGGGAGGCTGTAATCTGACCTTCAACTTTGTCTAATTTTCTTTCAGTAAAAACTTCTTGCCAGATGTCACACTGATTTCATCATCAGCCAAACCTCACTACAGTCTCCACCTTTCCTCTTCACCATCACAGTTAATATGCATTTTAATACGGCCAAATGTAAATGTATACCTCTAGGAACAAAGAACGCAGGCAATACTTACAGGGGGGGTTCTATTATGGGGGGTTCTATTCTGGGATGCGGTGACCCTGAAAAAGATTTGGGGGTCGTGGTAGTTAATCAGCTGAACATGTGCTCCCAGTGCAATACTGTGGCCAGAAGGGCTAATGTGATCCTGGGATGCCTAAATGGGAATTTTGAGTGGGAGTAGAGAGCTCATTTTGCCTCTGTGTTGGACAGTGGTGTGACTGCTGGTGTATGTCCAGTTCTGGTGCCCACAATTCAAAAAGGATGTTAAGTGGGGAGAGGTCAGAAAAGAGCCACGAGAATGATTAAAGGATTAGAAAACATGTCTTATAGTGATGGGCTCAAAGAGCTCCATCTATATAGCTTAACCAAGAGTACTTACATGGGGAACAAATATTTGGTAATGGACTCTTCAGTCTAGCAGAGAAAGATATAACATTATCCAATGGCTGGAAGTTTAAGCTAGACAAATTTCAGACTGGAAATAAGGTAAATTTGTAACAGTCAGGGTAATTAACCATTGGAACAATTTACCAAGAGTAAGGTAAAGACTCCATCACTCACAATTTCTAAATCAAGATTGAATACACTGAAAGATACACTCTAGGAATTATGTGGGGGAAGTTTTATGGCCTGTGTTATGCAGGAGGTCAGACGACATAAGTTATCCCTTCTGGCCTTGGAATCTATGAATATTTCCATTCTTCGATTTCTGTAATCAAATAAACCTAATTTCTCAAGCCTCCTAACACTGAATGCAACCTGTTCAAAATGGTTGTTCAAATTTAGATGATAGACAAAAAACATGCTGCTACTTTTTTTTTTTTTTTTTTTCTTCCCTGATTTTTCACTTTGTCAAAAAAAATTTATTTGAATTGGCTGGGATATTTGTTCTCACTGCCATAACTCAGATGTAAATACTCTTGATGTGAAACTGGACCTTAGTGTAATATAAAAAAGCCTCATCCGATACATTAACTTATTTAGTTAATAACTATAGCTCTTCCGTTACCCTGTGTTCCTTTTATAAGCTAAGGAGTTCATACTAGTAATGTGAATCTGGGGAAAAATATACCGAAAATGAAAGTTAAACTGTTTCTTCTCTTTGCTTTCAGATTTAATTTTGCATTAAACAGACTGGTGGGTTTCTAACAAACCTTGCATTGTGCTAAGTAATTGTTAGATACTTTATGAAAATCAGGAATTTAATCTGGGAGGTCTGTTGAAAACTATGTCTAAGCATGCTGGAAGTACCTACAGAGCACCCCAGAAAGGTCACTTCCAAAGCAAGGATTTAGAAGAACTATGAAGCATACACTGGTGACTTTTGTGGCAATGATAATGCAGCAATGGAATCTCACCCTGGGAGAATTGCAGCAGCATTTTTAGCGGGCCCCACTTCTCCAACTATAATCACTAAGGGTTTTAACCCTTTAAGTATACTGGATGTACAGCATGGGTTCTGGGAACTAGATGAAAGCTTTGTCTTACAATTAATGTCAAGTAACAAGACAAAGTTTGGAAAGATGTTTCCTATACAATATTTGTTCTTCTAAATAGAGTGAGTTAATAGCATACCATTGTAATACAGGTGTTATACAGAGCAGTGCTGGTAAAAGGCTGAATTTCATTTTCTGGCCACAGTCACGTATTATGAGTCAGGGTTACAAACTGCTTAATAACCTTGTCATATGACAAGAGTTGGTGTTCAGAGGCCAGTGGCTACTTTTAAAGCCACAGGTAAAGCACAAAAAGGAGCAAGTATGTTAGTTGGATTTTGCTTCAATTTAGGGCAGTTGTCACACTCACTACATATGATGTCAACTACTATTCTATTCTTTGTAGGTATCTATACTGCACCCATTACCATAGTATTTGAGATAATTTTAGTAGTGTAAAGAGACTACACATCTATCACGTGTTGTTTGTCCTCTTTTGCTCTCCCCAAAGAGAGAAATGTATGGAGTGGAGTGTTTTGTTTTGGTAGTTAAACGTATCTGTTGCTATGTGTTTGTTAGAGAAGGCAAGGTCAAAGAAATGCACCTTTCACTTGGCAAGGAAAATGGTGACGTTTGTGATGGTCCTTAGTTCCTAGGGCAGTTCATTGCACAGGCTCAGACCACCTCCAGAGAAGGTCCTGTCTTCCCTCAGACAGCTTTACTCTTATTGTTGAGAGTTCCATTGTGCCAGAGGAACTGCTGAATTGACCACAATCTTTGTCCAGGAGCTTTAGGTGATGTTTTCAAGCCCAGATCATGGAGCACTTTGAAGATAAGGACCGAAACCATAAACTGGACTTGAAATTCTATAGGAAGCCAGTAGAGAGAGCAGAGGACATGCTGATGTGTTCACAGCAGCCTGTGTTGCTCAAGAGAGTGCTGCAGCATTTTGACTAGTTGGAGTTTCCTAAGTGCTGAAGGTTTCATGCCCAAGCATTTCACATTGCTGTCGTCCAGCCGAGAAGTGCAGAAGGCATGCATAACGGAAGCCTGGTCTTCATCTGCCAGAATGGGTCTGACTTCTGCCTAGGCAGGGCTGTGGGGTTTGGAACATGTGTTAATAACATCATCCGGGGGATCTTATAATTTCACATACAATGTTGCTACACACATTTTATCAGGACAATACTGACCAGCAAATTATGAGGTTTCCAATGATACTTTACAAGGCATACTTTGTACAAAGATTATTACAATGGCATGTAGGGTGTGAACACATGTATTCCATCAAATACAAACTTTTTTGTCATTAATGGAAGCAGATATTATTCCAAACACCTATGAAATGTGTGTGTGTGTGTGTGTGTGCGCGCTCACGCACCATTTTTAGGTCTCTTCGGATCAGCGCCGTTTCACGATTGCTACATGGGTGGAGTGGCAAACATTTTAACACAATTTTTGCTAGGCACAAGTTTAAAGAGAATATTTCAGTGATCACAGGTGGAAATAAAGAGCAATTTCTACTTGGATGAGAGATTGGAAAATGCAAAAACAAAAGGATGACTGAGGCAAATCTTTCCTCTAAACAGGAAAGTCTTATTTGGGACATATTAGAAAAAGGAGATATCAAGTTCACTTTCTGAGAAAATACATTGAGGGCACAGTAAGTCTGGGAACAGGCATCTTAAAGATCTTGTCTGTCCTTTTTAAATGTTCATGTTTAACCTGTACAATGAAGTGGTCATAAAAGGGTGTTTGTTTGTTTTTGTTCTTTGAGTGTTTGCTCATGTTGATTCCATTCTAGGTGTGTGCGCGCCCACGTGCACAGTTGTTGGAGACTTTTGCCTTAGCGGTATCCATAGGGCCAGCTGTGGCGCCCCCTGGAGTGCCACGCTCATGTGTCGGTATATTAGGTGCCAACCTTATGCCCTCTCAGTTCCTTCTTACTGCCCGTGATGGTTGGTTGGAGTGCCTCATCTTGCTGTTTGCAAGAGCGTTAGCAGTTCTTCATAGATCTTTGTTCTACCTAATCTGTATATAGTTAGTCTTTGTAGTGTTAAGTTAGAGTACTTAGAGTCCCGGCTGGCACTTCGTCCCCAAGCAGAGCATGCCCTGCTCGCCTGGCTTCAAGTCATGTGCGTCGTGCATCAGGCCAATGCTGATCAGTGACCCCCATGACAGCTGCCTGAAGTGTTTGGGGGAAGCCCATAGGAGGACAAGTGTCGTATTTGTAAAAACTTTCGTCCTCGCACATCTTGGAACCACCCTATAAGGTCTTCAACAAGGACAAGGTCCAGCTGAGACTGCACCCGGCTTTCCTGCCCAAGGTGGGGGTATCAGTTTCATTCAAGCCAGGACATTTACTTACCAGTCTTCTTTCCAAAGCTATATAAGTCAGAGGAGCAGCGTAGACTGCATCCCTTGGACTTTAGGAGGTTACTAGCCTTCTACATTGATCGAACCAAGCCATTCCGTATGTCTATGCAATCAGTGGCTGACAGGATGAAAGGTCACCCTGTATCCACCCAAACAATTTCTTCTTGGATCACCAGCTGCATCTGCTGGTGCTACGATCAAGTGAAGGTGCCGCCTCCGGCAATTGTCACCACCCACTTGACCAGAGCGTAGGCTCTTCAGTGGCTTTTCTGGCCCAGATGCCTATCCAGGACATCTGTAGGGCGGCCACCTGGTTGTCTGTCCATAAATATATGTCCCACTACACACTTACCCAGCAGGCCTGGGACAAAGCTAGCTGCAGTAGGGCAGTACTGCAAGCTGCGAAACTGCACATTCTGAGCCCACTTCCGTAGATACTGCTTGTGAGTCACCTAGAATGGAATCGACGTGAGCAAGCACTCAAAGAAGAGGAAAAAAAGAAAAACCTATCTTTCGTAACTGTTCTTCGAGACGTGTTGCTCATGTCCATTCCATTACCCGCCCTCCTCCCCCTCTGTTAGAGTTGCTGGCAAGAAGGAACTGAGAGGAGGTAGGGTCAGCGGTGCCTAATATACTGACGCATGAGTGCGGCATTCAAGGGGGCACCACAGCTGACCCTACAGATACCGCTAAGGCAAAAGTCTCTGATGACTGCGCACATGGGCCTGTACACACCTAGAATAGAATGGATGTGAAAGGTAGGTAACCATTTTTTCTGTGTGTTTACCATACTTGAAATGTTAATGATTCCCCCTAGGTTTTGCTTTTTAAAATTTGACTGTGGTGAAAGAGGGAATGTCAATCACACCTCTTCAAACTATTCAAACTCTTCCCTATTACCTGTTGTGCTGAGGACAGTAAAGCTGGGATTCTGTAGCAAACAGAAGTAACTCCATTTTGGTAACGAGAGAGTGATTCCTAAATACACATTTCATAAATTGCTTTGTGATCACAGAACATAGTAGAAGTTGGAAGTAATGCTACAGCTGGGCGCTGGTAGGTACATAGAAGGGAGTTGTGTAAACTGACAGATGCAGATTTGGGTGTTGGCAGTTAAATGATGTCTAAAGTTACTAGCAGAAGTCATCTCAGGTTGAGAAGAGAAAAAAGTAGAGCAGAACGGAACTTAAGAGCATAACCATTTACACATGCAGATGCCTAACAGTGTTGTCCATGCAGTCTTACTTGTACTATATTTATTATGAGCCCAGAAAGGCCACAAAGTATTTTTAAAAGTAAGATTGTTTATCTTTCTAGGGAGTTCCAGCTGACTTTTGAAAAAGTCCTTGTTAATGCTATAGACCTTATAATCATAAAATCCATTTATAGCCGCCAGTTACTAAGCAACCAAGGACAAAGTACTGAACCTTTCCACTCATTACAAAATTCTATATGTTAGTGCTTTGATTTTGTAAGGAAAATATCAGGAAGACAACATCAGATTTCTGATATTTTGTTCTGTTCTTCTAAAGTTAAACCAATTCAAAGGAAAGTGGATTTTGTGTGTTTCAAAGTGTTTCAAAAACAGTTTGACAACCCAAGTCTAGTAATGGAGTAAAATATTAGAACCCCTGATTTCTAAACTAGTTGCTTTGTATTGATAACTGATCCCAGCAAGCAGATGACTATGAAATGAAATAGTCTTCAATACCTGCATTTTAAGGTGCAAAGTATGGACCTACATCTACCTACCTTACACTTACATTTCATTGAATGATGTATGCAAACAATGGTTCTCGAAGTGTGATGTGAAGAAAACTTCTCATGTCTAGAGCTGCTCTGTCATCTCCCACTACCTCTTCCATGCTGCCCACTGCTTTCCACATTTCCCATCCCTCCTTTCATACTGGGGCTAGATTGGCACATGCAATTGTGGCCCTTCTATCATGTGCAGGAGGGTTTTGTTTGAAGGCAGGGGCGATGTGGTTGTCTTTTGTATACATGAGAAAGTGGGCTACAGCATTCTGCATGTTCTGGAGTATTAGGATCTGGAGGAACCATGGGCTGAATGTCAAATCTTTCTTTGTTTTTAATTGAAGGGCAAGATGTGCATGGAGCCCTGGAGAATGCTATGGTGGATACAAGTATGTTGGAAGAATTCCTTGGCAGTGACTTGGAATTTGGAGCCTTGTACGTATTAGCAATGAGAACTGAACTTGTTAGCACATTTCTTGGGTTCTGTTATCACAACATTGCTACCATCTGAACACAGCAATCACACCTCAAATCCCATTCAAATCTGTGTTCTACAGAAAGTAACTTGATCAAACAGGAGCCTTGATCCTGTCTTGAAAATAGAGAGGGAGATGGCAATTGAAACATGATTTTCTTATAAGGTACAGTAAGTTTAAAAGGGTGGATGATACTGAAGGATAGGCTCATTGATAACTTTCACATTAGTTATTGTGGTAAATTTAAAGGTGTCAAACATATTACTTTTTGTGTAGATAAGAACTGCTGCTTCCATCCTAATGTCCCTTTCATAATTAAGAAATGACTCATTGATTCCTTAAAAAATAATTTGTAAATTACAATTATACACCATTCAATAGAGCATAACAGAGGACAACTTACTATGGACCACAAATTCATCAGACCCTAAAACACAGATAATTCATCCAAGCTGCCAGATGACTGTCCTTTAATACAAAAGATTATTATTCACAGCCTTAAACCTGCCAACACCTGGTCAAAGAAAGTTTGTGGGGGGAAGGGTAAAACCTCTCGCCATTTCTCATTCTGGACATACACACGCACTGCACAGATTTACAGCGGGCTAAGTAGGCTATTACTGACCCATTTTCATTAATCAATTATGAATAAACTTTATCTAAATTCGCAGGCAGAGAAATATAAGAATATAAGGAATGCTTTACTTGAACACTTCTGGTCTTAGTTTTTAGTATCACTAAGCATATAGAAAGAACCAGATTACAAATTATTAAACCTCCTTTAAAATGAGACTTCACTTCTCCTCACCATATTGTATTGCCAGTTAACAGGTTAAATAGGAAAAGTCTACTACTACATATCTATTACAGTAGATATAATATTATATACCTGTAGATAACTGCTGTATAATCATGCAACTCTTAGTTATATAATGTGCAAAATATCAAATTTATGAAAATAAAATGTATCGTATTTTTGGGGCTTAACTGATTTTTCACTAATGAAGTGTAGTAACATTTTATTAATTATTAGATTAACAGTTCAATAACTATTCTTGTCAAATTTCTGTAACTAAAATTACAATTATCTGCATTGAAGCATAAAAAACAAAACAAAATCTTTCAGAGAAATCCATATAAATCCACATAAAGAGCGCTGACATATTTAAAATACAGATAAAAGAAAATTATATGCAATTCCATGAAAAATAAAAGTATATTAATAAAACTTTTTCTCTGTTTTTTGAAAGAAGATATTAATATTATTAAGAAGGAGCAAGGATACAACACTAATACAAAAGACATCATGCATGGTGCAGTGAA
This sequence comes from Trachemys scripta elegans, assembly GCF_013100865.1. NCBI lineage: Eukaryota > Metazoa > Chordata > Testudines > Emydidae > Trachemys > Trachemys scripta. The sequence goes on from NC_048298.1 coordinate 63,906,039, forward strand.
TATAAAAACTGTCCCAAATAAGTTTTTGGATTTACATTTTGAAATGATCTTTAGGAACAATGCATACTATGTTGCAAGCACAAACAGAGTAGAATCTCACTGAGTTGCTATTATATGCTTTTTAAAAATTGAGTGCCATGGATACATCATCTGCATTTCTCTCCTTTTGCACAGTGAAGCTGAAGCAATATGTGGTTTTCCCCACCTTTTTCCATAGTAAAGGCAAAAAGTGAGAGGCAAATGAAAAGTAAAACATTGAGTTTTTGTTTCCCAAGTGGATACTTAATGGCTGTACCAAGTTTGTGATTCAAATTCATTTCAGACATATTTTTTCTTAAAACACAAAACAATGGTATTTTCCCAGCTTGAATCTACAGTAGTTGCCTTCCTCTTTGAATGACTGTTTACTTTCCTTTCTCTAGTAGTGTTTAAAATATGTTGTTGGACTTTCATTTGAAATATTTTAATCAAAAACAGAAATTAGGTGGGCACCTGAGGCAATGTTTGAAACCAGGAAACGTGCATACAGTATATAGAAGGGAAGTTGAAGACTTTTATAGATTTACAGTTCAAATTTTATGAGGCAAATCAGTTTCCTAACTCCAGTTTGTTAAAAGCTAGAAAACAATGTTTAATACATTAAACAGTTTTTAAAAGCTCTAGAAATATCTCCTTACTCTGAAGAAAACTTTAAATGTTATTCATATACTCATTTCTTAATGGACATTCACCAAGTCAAATCTGGCCCAAAATGTAGGTTTTATAAATGTGACATTTTATAAAACCAAGAGCAATAGAACGTTGAAATGCACCAGAACATGTAAGTGAAATGGACTGCAAACAAAAGTGAAACTGACTTGTCTTTCAGAGTGTGCAAACTAAGACATAAAAATTAAACAGTATAAATAGTAGAATGTAAACTAGATCACCGAAACTCTATTTTAATCATAAAAGTGTTTGCAATAGAGGTAAGGGCATTTTTGTGTTAATATTTTTAACTTAACAGCATCCCTTTAAATAATTGCTTTCTATTTAACCTCCTAGCAGGGCAGCGGGTGTTGTACAAGCAGATAGTGCTCCTACCCCGCACCCCCTAAAAAAATCCCTTTGCAATTAGCTTTCTTTTATTAACCTATTTATAAATCCTAAGCATCAATTTCTCAGGCAGTGTTTCAAAGTAGAGATTGAGGCTGAAATTTACAAAAGAGCCTATAGGAGTTAAGCACCCAACTCTGATTGAATTTCCATTTCCATTTAGGTTTAAACAATTCCTACCTTTAACTGAGGGTCTTTTCCAGTTCTGGGTAAATGATAATGTTATTGCATAAGCAATTCCCTGTCTTGGGCTCCTTTGAAAGTCCCAGCCAGAGTGTATGTGTGAGAGCTGCCTTTCAGCCAATGTCTAGAGTTGAATGGGGGGGGGTGGGAGAGGCTTCTGCAGCTTGAAATGAAAAGACAACCTCTTAAGCTGAGAGCTGTAACAGACCCCACGTTGACTGGGCTCACTGGGGACACATAATACACTGGCTAGTGGGTTACACATGCAGCTTTTATCTTTACATAGGCTGGCCAGATAGCAAGTGTGAAAAATCGGGATGGGGTGGGGGATAATAGGTGCCTATATAAGAAAAAGCCCCAAATATCGGGACTGTCCCTTGTGGAAGTAGAGAAAGGGATAAAGGGAAATTGAACATAGAGATCTTAGTCTCGCGTTATTAGAGTCAGTGTCTGCCTGACTTTGTTAGCTTCACTCTTGCTCTATTCCTAGCCTCTGGCTTGTTGCTCTAAACTCAGAGTGAGGACTCGTTTTTCTCCCACACTCTATAAAATCAGGACATCTGGTTACCCTATCTTTACAGGCCATTTTAATGTAGTGTGATGTCAGAGACTGGCTTGCATGGTTATGAGCCTAACAAAAACATCATTTATAATGTATTTTAATTCATTCAGATTTCTAAAATGCTACCATAGGCACCAAGACCACTCTGGGCAGCTACCCCTAATTCAAACAAAGTGGGAATGGGGTTTAATACATGGTATGAATAGCTGGTCTTAAATGATGAGGTTGCACTGGCTTTTGTGGTTTTGCCTCAGCAGGGCTGTGTGCATTTAAAACAAAACAAAACAAACCTGCCAATCCTCTGTATTCCTGAGCATTTGTGGAGTTAGCTATGAAAAATACAAATATTGGCCCTCTGTTAAGGTCTTCCAAACTGAACTGAAAAATTATGTGGGAATGAAAAATGAGTCAAAATAGACTGCCTGGGGGCTCTGAGCAAAGCCCACATCTTGCCTGGAAACCCGACCCTGAACTCCCTCTTTCCTAGTGAGCTTCAGGGACCTAGCTCTAGTTTCTATTTTAATCAGACAAATACAGATTCAATCCCCTTCCATTGTGTCCCATGCCCTCTCCTCTCCACTCTTCCTACTTTGTGTCTCTTAATTTCCACAGCTCTGAAGTTCTGGAGGCCAAAGCTTAAGCCAGAACAAATTTTTATAGGCAGACCAAGCCTTTAAGGCTACCAGGTCCATATGTTACGAATTACTCATGTGGTTTGAGGTAGTTAAAGACTGGCTTATGGTTATTATGCATTTCTTTTCATAGTGAAATAAAAATATCCTTTTCATCTCCAGGCAAAGCCAGTTACCAGAGTCCCCGCCAGATTCAGGATCAGAGCCATATTCTCCACCACAATTGAAGGGTGGGTTGTGTGAGTTCTAATCTTGCTGTACTATTAGCATTTTTGCTATTCTCTTTGTGATTTAAATGTTTCGTTTGTTATTCTTTACAGCTTTACATTATAATGCTTTAGGGCCCACTGGACTGCGGCCGTCACTTTCCTTCTCTTCTGCGGGGGCACCCGATACGTTTCCTTGTAGATACCCTGACAGTTTCTCTGACATGAGCACCAATGGATATCCTGGCGGTGTTCCCCAAGACTGGTGTCTCAAGACAGATAATGCCGTGTCTCCCTGGAATACTTCTATATCCTCCAGCTGTCTGGGTTTAAATCATTCCTACCTTCAACCAAGGGCCTCTCATAGTTCTGGGTAAGGTATAATTTTATCATGTAGGAAGGAAGGCAGATACAGAAAAGGGAAGGTGATGCAGCTGCTTTTAAGAGCTGTATGGTTTCAGACTGGAAAGAACCACGTGTAGAAAAATACCGATGGGTGCAAGTTTCTCCACATGGTGGCTCTGTTTAGACATTTATGGGATCCTTATCGGCTATTGTTCTTTAAGCGCCATATTTTAAAGATTAAAAGTCAGATTAAAACCAAAAGCAATTCAATTCAAGAAAAAGTGACAAGGTTAGAGAGAGATTGTAAGCTAATGAGTACCTGGGATGGCAGAAATATCTGGTATTTTACAACACCCATTTAAGGGATTTTATTTTCATGAGTTAACATTCTGACAGGAGGCATGAGAAAAACCAGCTCATCTTACTCGTATAATAAAACCGAATACTCATTATATACTTGATATAGTTTTCAGCCACCAAAATGTGTTGGGTGCTTAATAATAAAACAAAGATTAAGGCAAAGCCCCTTTCCCTCAGTGCCTAATCAAAATACCTTGGCAGGGAAAGGGTAACCATCTCCCAGGTTGTGGATTGGAATCTATTTTGGGTTATAGCCCTTGCCCCTACACCTGTCTGGGTGGCAAATACAAGGTCTCAAGGATCCGTATAGTGGCAGATCCTCCAGCCCTGTCTCTTCCCACATGTAGAGCTAGACTCCATGCTGCACAAGAGGTGCAAACACCCTCAAGGGCTCTTTATCATATCCCCTCCTCCTTATATAGCAGAACCACTGTAAATGGCCTTTTCCCTTATACACGGAGGAAGGAACAGAGTTTGTCCCTGCTTGACTAAACCCATTCAAGAATAAGGCTGGGATTTTAGTACAACTGGCCCAAAACAAATGCAATCTCTGTGGTGTGCTGTGTGTGTAAAACTTGCTTTAAAAAGGGTGAATTCCTTGGTCACATGGAATAAAAAGGATGCTGGTATTTAAGACTGAAAAGCATAAGTCACTTAATTCAGTAAAAATAAAACAGAATCAGAACTCTGTTAGAAATCAGGTAGTTGGGTGTTATCTTATAACTTTAATGATTCTGTGGAGTAATAATGTACAATGTATTTTTTTTTTTAAGTATTTCCCTGGCATCATCTAAAAAGAGAAGGCACTCACAATTGTTAGAAGATGCCACTGATTCTCCACCATGGACTAACAACTCTCAGCAGGGTAAGTGTTTCATATTATTGACCACTAGGACATTTTGACAGTCACGCTAGCGCTGGCTCAGAAAAGATAACAGTATTAAACCTGACAGTACAGGCTCCTTCAAACAATTCTCTTTGCTGTTTTTTCAAAAGTGAGGAACTATCTGTTTTTGCAGGTTACAGATGAAGCTTTAAATGTTCACACTCACTGAGTGCACTCATCAGCCAAAGGGATCTGTCCTTCTTACATGCATGAGCCTGTGGAACATAGGGGATTCTGTACTCTGTTGACCTAGTTGACACAAAGTCGACTAGGACATGGAAACCATCTTGGGTTAGCTTAACAGGTGATTAATGAGGGGGGCAGAAGGAAGGAAGAGAATGCATTTCAGCTTCACTCGCCATCTGATTTGACAGCTCCCGTTCTTCTGTAAAATGTATCCATATAGGGGTCTGACAAAAGCACTTTATTGTTTTTCCCCCAACATTAATGTAATTCAGAGTTTTATCATAATGAAAATGCTGAGTCTATAATAGTCCATATGTACCAAAAGACTCATTGGGCTTCTTCAGGAATGGATCAACTTTCACATATGAGGTTGTATGTGACCAAATAGTTAGTTCACACTGAACAATTTATCTGATGAATTGAAGCCTTTCAATGAGAAGCTTGTATTTAGCTGCGACACTCTTGCGTAGCTTGAAAGCTTGTCTCTCTCACCAGCAGAAGTTAGACCAATAAAAGATATTACCTCACCCACCTTGTGTCTCTAATATCCTGGGACTGACGCAGCTACAACAACACTGCATAGTCAGAAACCTGTCACTCTTTCAGACTTATAAGTTATTTGAAATTATTCAATCAATTTTTGTGGTGGTTTCTTTTATCCCCTAGTATATGGATTGACCAGAAACCTTTCTTTAAGTATCCGTTATTTGAGTAGTGTTGGTAAATTGTGATTGGTCAGATGAGTCACATGGTATTGCTACTGTTCCTGATGGAATGGATAAACAAGCAGTTGTGGATGCTTGCATATGTGACTTTAAAATGTTGGGTTTTAATAATGGCGATACAGCTTTGAAATTTGCTCTGTGCAAACATTTATGTCAGTAAAACTCAGTGGCTCAATTTTAGTGGACTGTGAACACGCAAGGGGCTCAAACATGGCAGAAGGAAATTAGTTTAAAAATCGAAATGAGTAACCAGAGAACGTTGTTTGTAGTATTCACCCAGCTGTCTGTCAGAAACACAGTTATTGCAGCTAGGGGCTCTGGGCTGCAATTATTTCAACAGTGCTGTGCTCTTTCTGTCACACCATGGTGCCTCAGGCCACATACGGGTTCTTAGATTGCTTGCTCACTGTAGTGTGCTCTGTATTCCAGGCTGCATTCCATTTATTTGTCTCCCAGCCTTCATGACATGTGGAGCATCTCAAGCATCAGCATTGACCCTGGCTGCTTCAAGCTGATGTAATCGGCAGTCTGGGATGTTTCTCATTATAAAGCATTAAACAGTGATTGGCCAGCCAATGAATGGCTGAAAGTTGCTTTTTTTTTTTTTTTTTTTTTTTGGCTATGGAACTAAATACTTGTTCATTTGGACTGGTGGATTATTTTAAGCTTATTGCAAGTCGGGTAATTGATGATTCTAGTATTTCTTCTTTCTTTGCTGGATCTTGTCACAAAATGATTATTTCAAAAATTAAAATGCTTAGTGAACAAATGATTTTTTTTTTGTTATGTAAAGTTTTTTGGTAGAAGAATTAAAAGCAGTGCTACCTGAGAGATATCTTACAGAGCATGAAAGGTAAAAAAACAAATGCTCTGTGACAATAAAATAAAGCAGGAAAATATTTTTGGAATAGCTACAAAGGAAAACAAAAAAAAATTTATTTGCTGGTCTTCTGCAGTGTTACTGGCTAGCCCTGGCATGTAGCAAATGAACAATCGCTTTTGTCTCTTCACAGTGACAGTAAAGGACTGTGGCACTGAAGAACAAGAGTATGACAGCGATGGACAGAATGTAGCAGCTGTGGACAAATGTTATCAGGCTCTAACGTGGCAGCCGTATCAAACTTCTCACTGGAGTGGCTTATTTAACTATAGTTACGAAAAACTGTAAGCATGGATGTTTACACTTGGATTTATTTTTGTTTGCATTGAGCTGCTGAAATAAATGGTACATGTAGTTTTCAGAATGAAACTGGAGGTGGGGAGAAAATGTGACAGTCAGAAGTGAGGATGAAATTGCAGAGAGATCTGATAACCAGATTTTAAGGAATCACTGAATGTACATGCCAAGCAGTCTGATATATTTTTTTGTCAACATAGCAGATGGACCCTAAATCAGGTGGATTCAGGCATAAGAACACTTCCAAGCTAGCTTAAATAGATTTGATTTTTTTTCTCCTTTTGGCAAAACAGATTGGAACAAGTAACTATTGTACATACTGAACATCACCTTCCCATGGCTTAAGGCCCTCTTAACGTAGTTACCTTCATTATTTTGTTATTGGTGCATGGGCTCTTATAACCTATGCTACAAGGTTTTAATATTGTGCACCTGTTTTAGAGTTTGCTTGTACAGACACAGAATTTTGCAGCAGCAACAAAAGGGGGGAAAAAACCTCCCCAGCATCAACACACCACCTTGGGAAAGGTCACTCCAAGTTCAATGTCCCCTCCATCCCCTGATTTTCTGTGTTCTTGTATTCAGAGAAATTTTTTTTAGTGGCTGTCCTTCCATGTTAGCTTGTTTATCCTTCCAGAGTTGAAGTAAACAATTAGTCACTGTGCACAGTAGAGAAGCCTTTTAAGTGCTAGTGTTAGCTTGTATTTTCCTCCAGCTCTACCCTCCTTTCTGTCTCCAAAAATAAAAAAACACTTGGCAAAAAGAACACTTTCCAAAAAAGGTTAATTCGGGTGTATCACGTTCAGTCCTGAACACTAGTGTCTCCCATTTATGCACACACAGCACTGTAGCAGCAGTATGAGGTATGGGTTTGTTTTTTTATTATTATTATTATTATTATTATTTTTAACACCACCCCACTCTGAAGGGACTGTCTTAAGGATGATCCAATAGTTCAATGTCTCTGCCTTTCAAACCTTGGTGCCTTTGCTGGGAAAGCCTACAAGCCTCCCAGTCAGCTTGGAGAGGTAATTGTGGCCTGGATACCTCTCCACGAGGAAGTGGCCTTCCACATCCAATATATTGCATATCAACTTTTGGTCAATGGCTACATTTCATTTGTGAATTAGAGGTGATAGGCTCTGAATCCAGTTTTATCCGCTATTTAATCCCGGATATGTTCAAAACTTAAAACTGATGTTCTAGATGCACTTTTTTGGTACATTATATCAAGGAACAGATACTATGAGGATTACCATAAAAGTACCTAAATAGATAAATTATGACCATTATTTGGAAAAATGGATTATAGTATCACTTAGGGGGATTATCATCATTTTTTTTTAGTATAGGTCCGTGTTAGTAATCTTTCTCCCAAGATGCATTGTAGTTATGATCTGTATACAGAATTTCTCTGTTTCCTGATATTATATCCTGTTTGTGTCAAAAGAACATTAGTATTATCACTGCTAAGTCTAGATAGATTGTTATTGATCCTAAAAAACTTACAGTTCCCTCTTTTTTTAGAACTTTGTTTCTAAGAAAAAAGTACCATTTTCTTTTCACCTTCATAGTTTACAGCAGGTGGGATTCCATTCTGAAACATGTTGTCTCAAGTGCCAATTTGTTCTTGTTACAAAAGCTAAGATGAGCTGGAGCTAAAATTCTAGATCTGAAAATTCCCTTGTTCTGGGAAAGTTTAAATCTGAGCTGTGTGGCTTTGGCCTGTTTCTATCTATCTATCTATCTATAAAACTTCTAAAATTTCAGCTAACTCTTAAGTCATGGGTTAAGATTTTCAAAAGTAACTGCTGATTTTTGTGGGCCTCGGTTTTGGGATATCCCATCTGAAACCCCCTAAAGCAGCCTGAGTTTTCAGTGAGTGGATACTCAGGACTTTCAGAAAAGATGGCCTCTTTTTGGTTTGGACACCCAAAATTGCTAATTATTTCTGAAAATTCTGGCTATTGAGAGTTAGTTTTTCAGCCTTCAGCAGTCAGAATATTAATGCTAATTAAAATAAAATCAGGTGGTGATCCTGCAAACACTTAAGAATGTGCTTAGTGTTATACACATTAGTAGTCACATTAAGTTCAATGGAGCTATTCATGTGTGTAAAGTTAAGCACATGCATACATTTTTCCAGGATTGCAGCCAGTATATATTTGAGAAATCAGTAGTCTTAACTGCAGGAACCCAGTTCATGTAATCTTAAACTCACATGATCTGTGAAATGAATAAACTGCCTAGAGACTTCAAATCAAGAAAATGAGAATAAATCTGTTTATTTTTAATTCCTAGCTACAAGTACAAAAATTAGAAGGAGAAAAAAGTAATTCAGTATTTATTTGGGGCAGCCATTCTCAAACTGTGGGTTGGGACCCCAGAGTGGGTCGCAACCTTGTTTTAATGGGGTCACCAGGGCTGATGTTCGACTTGCTGAGGCCCGGGGCCAAAGCATGAGTCCCACCACCCAGGGCTGAAGCCCAAGGGCTTCATGCCTGGGTGGTGGGGTCAGGTTTCAGCTTCAGTCCTGGGTGGCGGGGCTCAGGTTCCAGGATCCTGCCTGGGGCTTGAAGCCCTTGGGCTTCAGCTTTTCCCCCCTGCAACCCGGGGTGGTAGACCTCGAGCTTTGGGTTCGCCCCCATCTCGCCTGGGTGGGCAGGGCTTGAGCGGGCTCAGGCTTCGGTCCCCCCTCATGGGATCATGTAGTAATTTTTGTTGTCAGAAGGGGGGGGGAGTTGTGATGCAATGAAGTTTGAGAACCCCTGATTTAGGGGAAACAGAATTATGTATTTATAAAAACAAAAACCCTAATCTGTTTATTTTCTAGTGCAAAAATGTTTACAACTCCCTTTAAATATTTAAATCCATTAGTTAACAAACTCTCCCCCACTTGCTGTCTGTCTATTTAATTTGCTGCTGCTGCTAAAAGATTTATTTACAGCTATATTTTAAAGAGATGTGTAAGGCATTGTTAATGCACTAGAAATGGCCTTATGTCATGGCTGACTGATTTCATAACACACGTACAGGGCATGGTCCTCCAATGTTTTATGCGCATGATTATCCTTTTTCATGTGAGCAACTTTACTGACATCATTTGGACACTTGTGCATAAACCTTTGCATAGCCTGGGCCTGAAGGTTCTGATCCTGCAACCCCTCTGACCATGGAATGGATATCGACTTCAGTGGCAGCTCCATTTGTGGAGGGCTTGAAGGATTGGGGCTTTCAGTCTGTGATTTAACTCTGTGGATCAGATTACACCTCCCCCTAGATGAGTGGGAAGAAAGGTATGAGAGAGCATTTCTCTTCCGCTCCCATATACCTTGGGCCAATGGATGGAGTCCACACAGAGCTGTGAAAGAAATACTGTTGGGTTTGCTAGCAACCCAGGTAGAGGTATGCTGATGTCAAGTGGGTGAGCAGGGCCATGGCCCAAACCCCTCACCTCCTCTCCTGTATTCCAGGAGAGTTGCACTGGAAGAGCACTGTCAACATTACAGAGATGCCAGCACTCCAGCAGTCTGCCTCCTCCCCAACCGCACCATGGCTCAGACTCATAAGAAACATAACTGAGCCCTAGTTAGGCAAAGGAAAAGGCCGACCACCCTCAAATTCCAATAAAATTCCTTGCAAAATCAGGGCTAGATACTCCATGTGTTTCTTAACTGCCTTATGAAGATGTACCTGGGTGTACAGTAGGTAAGAATCCAAATATGACAGTATTCTTCAGAATAACCTTCAACCCAAATTTCTTGACCTGTGTGTCTGCATTTAAGCAAATGTTCAGAAATTGCTTTAAATTGTCAGCTTATAAATTGGCATTGCCTTAACCTAGAAGAAATTTCAAAATTTATATAGAGGCTTAAGGAGTTTCTTCAGCGATAATGCTTTTAAGACCTGATATACTCGTTATGACTTACGTTAAAAAATAAGTGAATTCAGAAGCAATATGGTAGTTTATGAAGCCTTTTTAGCTTTGTTCTCTATGCCAGAAAATCCATGATTAAAGTTTGTTCAACAGATAATAAAGTCTTTATAAATCTTTTGTAAAATCTTTATATTAAATCCTTCCAACCTATAATGAGCAAATGAATGGATTAGTTTTGAAAAGCTGTTATTAATGGCTGTGCTAATGAGGAGTTCCATAGTGGAATTTGATCATCAAATCTGTCATTAATGAGGAAAGTCTTTCTTCATATCAGGAAGATTTGCCACGTAGTCCTGTTACTTCAAGATTATCAATCACTTACATCAGCAAACTGCAACCATTGTCTGGGATGGCTAATTCGCTGGCTCTTTCTGGAAGATCTTTTGATCTCTTTGCCTGATGTGCTCTGAATTATGGAATATAAGGACAGAAAACTTCTCTCTCTAGCTGATAAATTATCCCTTCCAATAAGTAGAGTAGGGTTCCATTACTTTGTGGATGATGAACAGCATTATAAAACAGTGCTTTATTGAGATCTTTCCAGAGTGCATGTGTAAACATTTGTATGTTTGGCCTGAGTAAAACCCTACTCCACTTCAAAAGCTACTGTGAAAGTGTTTGGTTGTAGGAATTCCAGAACAAAGCAAGATGTCTACCTGGCTCATCTGCATGTCAATAAACACAATGCATTTTTAGCTCAGTTACTTATAGTGGTGCTTCTTGAGCTCTGGGAATAAATTTGTAAGCGAGAATTGTGTAAACTTCCCCCACTCTTAACCTTCATATATGTAAGGTGCCAGAGTAGAATTACAAGTCAATTTAAAAAGAATTCCTATCCATATGAAGATAAAAGAAAAACACACATAGATCTGTTGCTTGAGATTACATATAATCCCACTTGAATTTCATCAGTAGGAATCAGTGTAACACTGTTGCAAAAAAAGTGAACATAATTCTGGGATGTGTTAGCAGGAGTGTTGTAAGCAAAACACGAGAAGTAATTCTTCCACTCTACTCTGCATTGACTAGGCCTCAACTGGAGTATGGTGTCCAGTTCTGGGCACCACATTTCAGGAGAGATGTAGACAAATTGGAGAAAGTCCAGAGAAGAGCAACAAAAATGATTAAAGGTCTAGAAAACATGATCTGTGAGGGAAGGTTGAAAAAATTGGGTTTGTTTAGTCTGGAAAAGAGAAGACTGAGAGGAGACATAACAGTTTTCAAGTACATAAAAGGTTGTTACAAGGAGGAGGGAGAACAATTGTTCTTCTTAACTTCTGAGGATAGGACAAAAAGCAATGGGCTTAAATTTCAGCAAGTGAGGTTTAGGTGTCGGACATTAGGAAAAACTTTCTAATTGTCAGGGTGGTTAAGCACTGGAATAAATTGCCTAGAGAGGTTGTGGAATCTCCATCATTGGAGATTTTTAAGAGTAGGTCAGACAAACATCTGTCAGGAATGGTCTAGAGATAATACTTCATCCTGCCATGAGTGTAGGGGACTGGACTAGATGACCTCTTGAGGTCCAATAATGATTTTATTATTTATTTAACTCCACCCAAAGGAACATGAGCAGGGTTTGTCACTGAAATGTACGTTTGCTTACTGCAGCTGTTCTTTATTCCTGTTTTCGTAGCCCTGATGTAGGATACCACGTTGTCACAGACAAAGGATTTAATTTTTCAGCAACAGATGATGCTTTTGTATGCCAGAAGAAGAACCATTTCCAGATCACAGTCCACATTAGTGTTGTTGGGAATCCAAAGTATGTCAAAACCCAGCTGGGGTTGAAACCTATTGAAAAGTTTTACTTGAAAACTTTTGGAATTAAGGTAAGTCTCCCTGTACTTTTAATTTCTCTTCACTATAAGTATGTGATTATCAATAGAGCAGAAGGAATAGTGCAAAAAGCATTTGCAATCATTTATTTGAATAAAAAACAGAATTCATTTAATTACTGATGACCCTTTTTGTTAGTTTTTTGGTGACTGATGGAATGAGCAACATTTTGTTCATCGGGATGTGTTCAGATAATGAGATTCTTGTGCATACTTGGGCAGATGTGTGCTGAAGGGTGTAATGTTTGTACAGTTATCATGATGACACTGATTTCCCTCCTGTTAGTTTGTCATCCAATCAGGGAATGCAGATGGTACCATGTGACTTAGGTGGTCAATCACAGACTATGAATTAGGACTAATTGACAAAAGTAGTTCACAAAAATGATACAAATCAAATTCTATTCCCAGACAATCTACAAACAGAAAAAGGGCTAAACTGGTCATTATGAACAATTCGGCCAGCTCTATTTATCAAGCTTACTGTATACATAAACAGTGCAGGGGTGGGAGGAAGGTACGTGGTTTGAGTGTGGAATGATAGTTTAGAGGAGAATTTCTACAAAACAAAAGTGGAGGTCATCTTTGGTTTATGGCAGATGCCTGAATCTATGAAATTTAACCAAGCTCTCTCCAGCCCCTCAAGTGGGACCCAAAATTTCATCTCTTATCCTCAGATGCCTTTTGTGTATAGCAATGCTCTTATATTCAAGTTCCCTTCTGTTTGGAAGATTTGCCCTACCTTTTATTTACCAGAAGAGGGTAGTGGTTTGAAATATTTGTATAAGTATTTTTACGGCATAGTTAATAACTTTGCTTTGCTTCATGCTTCTTAGAACTTCTTAGAACTTCTTAATGCATTGTTAACTGGTGGAACTCACTGTCACATGGTATTATTGGAAAAAGAGCTTGACAGGATTGGGAAAAGGTTTAGACATGTCTAAAAAGAATTTCTGGAATTTTCTGGTTAGTATAACTATTTATAAAAGATATCCACACTCATGCTTCAGGACATAAACCACCATTAACAACTTGGGATCAGGAAGAAACTTTCCCTTTGACATATTATTGCATAATTTTCCATGATAGAGGCTTTACGCCTTCCTTTGAAATGTCCGTTATTACTAGCTACAGTGGGATCCATGAGTCTGGACTTATGAAACACTGCTCTGAACAGGTGGCAATTCCTGTCACTATAGATGTGGTTCCACAACAATTGAGTGAGTTTGGTTTTCTAATTAATTTGCATATTGACTTTTGGTCTATTCTCACTATAACCCTTTATATTTATTTGTGAGAAAATTATCCTTTTAAAAGTGTAATCGGTTACGCTTTTAAATTTGTACTTGAAAAGGTTATTTCCTTTTAACTATAGGTGGACGCCCCAAATCAGATAATCACCATTGAACAGTCTCAGTCGGACCGAAGCAAAAAATCTTTCAATCCTGTTAAGTAAGAATTTTTCCTCCTCCCCATTCCCCTCCCCAGGTATTGTTGTTTCATGGCAAATAGATGGTAATTCTAGGCCTGGCCCTACAGTCTTTATTCAAGCAAAACTCTAATTGACTTCACGGAGTCACAAAGTGAGGAGTACATGTCAGCCCTGGGACAGGAGATGCGGGGGATGCTCCAGCTGTGAGCTCCGCCTGAGGGTGATAGCAGGAGCCTGAGACAAAATGTGAAATAATAGCAGTGGTGAAACTGACAAGAATGTCAATTTCATTGCTGGTAGGCTTCCCCCTGTGAAATTGAGCCATCAGCCCTGGTGGGTGGGAGGGCTCCAGCTATGAGCCCTGCATGGCTCAATGCCCCACTACAGTCTGAGCCAAGTGCTCCTGGTGAAGACGTGCACCACCAGCAGAAGGAGGGCAGTGTGGACACCAGTAGCTGATTTAATTACTGCCATGGCTGACCTAACTTAAGTTGACCTAATGCTGTAGCGCAGACAAGCCCCAAGTCAAACTTACTGAAAGCCTTTTGTACTTCCTCATACCTCCTTTTCCTCTTGCTGCTGATTGTCAGGCTATTTGTGTCAATATCAGACATCTCCTTTCTAAACCTGCTTCCCCTGATTTATTGCCTGATATCATCATCCAGTGTTGCAACATCATAGCCATTCTCCTGAACTGTTAATGTCTCAGTTGGTTTATGTAAAAAGACGTTTGTCTCTCTGAAACACAAGAAATCCTTTTTTTGGGGGGGGGGGGGTGAGACTTTGTTTTTGGTAAAACATGGTTTGCTAGAAGATTCTTTGAATTTTGATGACATATATGCCTTTATTGTAGCAGGGGCCCAATGGTTGTGTAGAAATGCACATCCCCCCTCACACCAGCAGCCAATCCAACAAAAAGCAAAGAGACCTGAGACTTTTAATTTATATGCAAAGCTCCTCAACTCTTAGGACTTATACCAGAACAACAGTGTTTGGAGGAGTCCCTGGCAGCATGGCTCCATTAGAACCCCAGAGCACTAGAGAGCCAGAAGCAGAAGAGGGAGCACTGGAGTTGATTTGGAGATGTAGGGCACAGATGGCCTGGAAATCTCCAGTGATCTACAAGATCTGTGTGTTCCAAGCACTCAGAACTGCCTGTTCCATCTGAAGTGCAGGGGGATGGTTAAGGAAAAGGGCTAGGGGAAGTGTGCACGTCAAACCCTAGTCCTAATGCGGGAGAAGTTCTGCAAGGATTTCCTCTCCTCTGGCTCCCTCCTGTGTGCCCCGTTATTTTTTATAATGAAAGGCAGGAAGAGCTGGTCCCATAATATTAATCTAATAATGTATAGATCTAGTGGATACGGAGTCTGCTTTATTTTTCAGCTCAAATCCTATTGTTTGAGTTTACTTAAAGTCTGTCTTTCTCTGTGTCAGATGGATCACTAAAAAAATCTATGTACATTTTTGAAAAAGTAAAAATAAAACAAAAAAAGCCCTTTTAGCCACAGAAGCAAAATATAATGTACAGCAGAACAAAACATAACAAAATCTATAGGGGTGTAGTTTCTGTCTAGTAACCACTGCCCAGGGATCAGTGTGTTTATATCACATGTATTTTAGTAGTTTGACCTCTGTTAAACACTTCCCTTTTGTTACTAGTATAAGTATTTTAGTTGCAATCATGGACTGGAATTGACTGCGTCCTATGACTCAACAATTTCTTTCCTGTTGGCTTGTGGTATTAGAAATTTTGATGAAAACAACTCTTTCACACGGCACTGTGATTTATAGGTAAATTCATACCACTTTTCTACATGGATAGAAACATCTGACCAATAACATTTTGGATGTACAACATGCCAAGAGAAAAGCAGCAAAATTCCATAATGTAGAAGAGCTCTGTGTGGCTCAAAAGCTTGTCCCTCTCACCAACAGAAGTTGGTCCAGTAAAACATATTACCTGACCCACCTTCTCTCTCTAATATCCTCGCACCGACATGGCTACAAAAACACTGCATGTCATATAAATATGACATAGAGAAAAAGTGCCACATTAAGTTTCAGAAAAGGTTACATCTCCTATTCAAAAATCCACAGCGGTGAACTCTGAACTGGGAAGCGGGGGACAGATTAGCCCCGTAGCCTTTTCTGCCATGGTTCTTTTTCTAGCTACCAAGGGATAGATTCTCAATTGGTGTAACTTGATGTAGCGCCACTGACACCGAAGGAGTAACATTGATTTACACCAGATGAAAAGTGAGTAGTTGGACTGTTCTTTGTCAGTGAAAAAATGTTTGATCAGATCATCATTACATGCAACAGTGGACATGAAAATGCAAATTAGATATAGGTAAAAACAAACAGGAGAGAAATTATGGTTTAATTAATGTGTTACTGTAGGTTGAATGATAAATGGTAGTGCCCTAAATTAGCAATGAATACCCATGTATGTCAATGGGCCTACTATGTGCAGCTCTTGGTGCAGAGATCATAGAATCATAGAATATCAGGGTTGGAAGGGACCTCAGGAGGTCATCTAGTCCAACCCCCTGCTCAAAGCAGGACCAATCCCCAGATAGATTTTTGCCCCAAATCTCCAAATGGCCCCCTCACATCCCTGGGGTTAGCAGGCCAATGCTCAAACCACTGAGCTATCCCTTCACTTAGTATATAAATGTTACTAAGAACCCAAATATTCCCACTCTTGGTTGGATACCGTACATGATTGACTACATTCACTCCCTTACTGAACTATCTGACAGGATGTTTGTAATCTATTGGTTAATGTGAGGCTGACGTGCTTTGGCACCTAAGTTGAAAGGTGCCATAAAAGAAGAACATGTGTCATTTTTATAAGTTGGGGAGCATTCCACATGTACTGAGGTGCCTCTGCTGTCAGCTCAGTACATAAAATCAGAAAAATGAAGCTTATTAATCAGCTTGAGCAAATCTGCAGGACAATTAGAAGTGGTCCAGGTGGAGGGTGGTTGTTTGCCCCTTAACTTGTTTCTTTTTTCTGTTTTAGACTTGATCTACCAGCAGACCAGGTAACCAAAGTGACACTGGGAAGGTTACATTTCAGTGAAACAACAGCAAATAACATGAGAAAAAAGGGGAAACCTAATCCTGACCAAAGGTAGCGTGACAGTCCTCTGAGGGCGGGGGTATAAAGGGGGAGTGACCTGGCTTATAATGAGGCGGATATACTGAAATCAGTGAAAGTTTGTGTTGCCAGCTCTCATGATTTTATCCTGAGTTTTATGGTCTTTGCAGTCTTTCTTAAAGACCCAGCTCCTGAATAAAATTGAGAGTCTGTTTTCGTTTTACTACCAAAAAAAAAAAAAAAAAAGAAAAGTTTCTAGTCCTCATGGTTGCAGCACAAAGCTGGAAAATATCACCCAAGTTATACCTTAATGGCTCAGAAACCAGAATGCAAATAAAAAGAAACCTAGATATAGAGTTTAAAAGTTTATTTATTTGTAGCCAATCTCGAGTTTTGGGGGGCCTGATTCGTGATTTCTTGAATGGTTGGAGTTGGAAATACCCAATGCTCATTGTTGACTTCAATGAGCATTGGGTCCAAAGAGTATTTAACAGAGAATGAACTAAACGGAGAGTAAGAAGTGTCAATTTACTCCCATACTACAAAATAAGTTATGTCTAAAATACAAGATTTAAAATACAACTACTATTGGTATGAATAATTTGGCCAGAAAAATAGTGTGACAGTCAGAGTCTGGACCCCAAGGGGAGGGGAAAGATGGGACTTGAAGGGTTGTAGGAATAACCAGGCTGATGGAAGCCAGGGTGAGATCTTTATGTTGGTAGACTGACTACTGTTATCAGGGCTCTGAGTTATGGCAGCATAGTATTAAGACACCCAAAATTATAAAGCAGGCAGTGACAGAAGCCCTTGCTGGTTAGGGAGGTCCCCTACAGTCATAGATATGTTATGCCTGTGAGATTATTTCAGCTTTCTTGTTAAATCATTGAAATGACTTTCATATTAGATACTTCATGCTGGTGGTTGGACTATATGCTGTCAGTCAGGACCAGTCCTATTTATTGTCTGCACATGTCTCTGAAAGGATCATTGTGAGGGTAGGTACACGTTTATTTGCGCCACATTCTTATTTTCTTTTCACAAGGGAAAATATTTTGGTTATTATTAGGCAGTGTGCATTTTATAAATGTTTGTAGTACACATGGTGATTTAGGGATCTTAATATTTTTGAGGGCTTAATGTAGAGGCTATAACTAGTTCTGTATATTTGTGTGTGCATGTGTGAAAGATGGACACGTTTTAAGAGGCGCGCATGTTGAGAAGGGAGTGAGAAGACACAAAAATATGGGGAATTTTGGAAAGCTCTTGGATTGTTTTTAAGTTATGCTTGTAATCTACAATATACTTTTGAACAATTAATTTTTGAAAAAGCGTGTGTGTGTGTATCACATTTAGGAAAAGGAATTTAGAGTAAGGGACGTCTTTTGCTCTGTCCTTTGAATACAACATTTAGGGCAGATCCAATTGGACCCAATTCTGCTCATTTTTACACATGCAAGGAATCCTTCTAAATAGGACTACCCATGCGAGAAATGTCTACGGGATTGGGCCCAGGAAGGGTAGTGTCCCCATGATTTTTAGAGTGCAGTTCTATTTTCTGAAAAGTAACTCAAAATGGCATCCGTGAAGTTCCATATTTACTATCTCTTGATTATTTTTGTATCAATTGTGCTCAGTTTACAAATAATAAGTTCCAGCTTCCAGGCCTGCAAACTTTCCGAGGTTGGGAGTCAAAAACTTCCCAGTCCATGCCTCATCCCCCATGTCAAATATTCCGCAAGGCTAATTTTACGCCCTTCATGACACTGGTGCAGTCCCATTGCTTTCAGCGGGCTTAGTACTGGAACTTAGTAAACAACTGCGTAGATGAGGTGCAAGGTAGGATAGAACCCACAGCACATGCTGTTGTAATTCTGTTGACTCTGCAGGGTTAAAAGGAGGGGGAAACAGTGAACTTTTATTTTCTCATTGTAGTAAAATACATTTGACTCTGAATACACAAAAGGAATAGATGTGCTAAATAAAAAGAAGCTATTTTTTATAATTACCATTGGACTGCACTTTAAAAGGAAAAGTTCATGTTCTCTTTTGTAGAAATATTGAGAATTAAATAAGATGAAAGAGAACTGACATGTAGAGCTGAAAAAATAATAGATTTTGAAGTTCACTGTCAATGCCAACAAAACAAAAACTGGTTTTGGTTGAACTGGAAATGATTTATTTTTTAAAGTTTTTGATGAATTAAAAAAAAATTCTGGTTGAACAAAACATTTTGTTTTGATTTGGAGCATTTGTAAACATTTTTACAAATTTTTAAAATAAAATTAAAAGTAATTTCAAACCAAAGTGATTTCAGACAGAAAAACGGAATAATTTCGTTTAAAAAATGTCAAAGTGAAACATTTGATTTTTTCCTCCATTTTTTTCCAAAATGGACAACTTAGCAAAATTGATGTGAATTCACTAAATGTTTGTTACACTGAATCTGCATTTTTCACTGAAAAAAGTTTTCACTGAAAGATTTCACCCAGCTCTAATTACATGTGCCACTGACCTATTATCAGAAACATTTCATGTTTTTCTTTTTAATAACATACCTACTTCTTATATAGTGCTTTTCATCAGTAGATCTCAAAGAGCTGTAGAAATGAGATCATATACACAGCTATTATAGTCTTGTAGTATTTTTGCTGTGTGATACATGTACTTCATAACAATTTAATAGTTTGTAATAACTAGGCCTAGGTCCTCCCCTTCCCCCCTTTAGTTGTGTGTGTGGGGGGGTAGTAATTGCTGGAGTCTGTTCATTTTTGTTATAATTTTTTTTTTTAAATTGCCCAGGTGCTGTGAGCTTGGGATGGGTGCTTGTTTATGGGTGGTTGTAGTATACATTTCTATAAACCGACTAATGAAGTCTGTGCTACTTTCTTTCCTGTAGCCTCCGTTTTCAGTCCCCTGCTCCCATGAATAACTTCAGTGCCTGCCTCTGCTACTGCTCATAGTTTTTCCAAGCAGTAGCAGCATGAAACTCATCTGAGTCTTGGCAGTTTTTTTGTTGCACTGACTATTTTGAATAGCAGCAGTAAAACTGACCTCAGTACTATAATTTCACTTTGCTGCTGCTTGGTAAAGCAGAGCTGTTGGAGCTGTCCGCAGATTCAGGAAGACAACTGCATTTTTGCATCCAATTCACATTTGGATCGTTATCTTATGAACCATAAGGGCTAGTATCTTAATTTTTGCTTTAAATGAAAGCTTATGTTTTGCAGAAGTTCATGGTTTGGGCTCCCACACCCACCAGGGGAAGCATATCAGATGGCACTAGTGAGTGAGAGTAGATTTTTTTTTTTTTTTTTAGCACTTCTGCCTATGGTGCCAGTCAAATAAATAAATGTTTGAATGGACAAAAATAGAGGACTGAGAATCTAAACAGTGGCAATATCAGTAAAAGGGACTATATCAGTGTTTTGGTCTGATATGTTTGGAATGGAAGGCAGGGTCATGTATATAAAGACATCGCTTACTGCAGTGTGGCAAAACTTACTGAATGCATTGTGATGGGAAAAGCATACACTCTGGTCCTCCATCCTGCAGAGTTAAAGATTAAAGAATTACAAACTGAATAGTGGTTAACAGGCACATCAGATCATGCTCTAATTATGACAGTTAGAAGTGCACAATTCTCTGTATCACAGATGGTGTAGCCTTGCGAAAACACAAGGCCTTATAAATGAGTGCTAAGCTTTTGGCACATTGGTATTTTGTTTAGATCCACATTTTAATGCCTGAATTCAGTGTTAATTTTTTATTTTTAATAAGGAAATAAAAAAAAAGCATTAGGATTTTTGTTCATTGAGGTTTTTTTTCTAAGAGCAAGATTACTTTTATTTGATGTGTCTAATGTAAAGTAATAGAGTTCAGACAAGGGGTACTATTTTGTAGAATGTGTGAACATACTTATTTAGGGGTCCCTCATTGAAAATGCCAGCTGACTTAACTTATGAGTGCAAAAGTTATATGTATTACAGATGGTGACTTCTCCAGGAACTGCTGTTTTTAAACCTTGCAGGTCTCCGGACCTATGCAAATATGTTTGAATAGGATGGAAATGTCCATGTTTCAGTTGATAAATGAAAGTGGAATTCATCCAGTAGCTTTGATTTGTTGCAACTGCTGTTACAAAGTCAATGTATCTATGTCCACTTTAGTCAGCAATGTTATTATCCGTAATAAAAAAAAAAAGTTAAGCCGTTAGAAAATCTCATTGCTCTATTCTTTCCTGAGGCATCTTAATAAGGTTTAGGTTGTTTAAAGCACATGGGGATCTTTGATTCAATACATTGCTTAATTGTTGTTTTTTTGTTTCTGGAAACACCCACCAGATGCTAAGTGCTTTTCAGACATAAAAGAAGGCTAAGTCTCGGTCACAAAGAGCTTGTATTCTGAAAGACACAAACAGGCAAAGGGAAGAGGAAATTGGTACAATGTTGTTGTTAAAGTAGCACTTCAGAGCCCTAGACCTGGACCATTGTGCTGGATGCTGGACAAATACAGAACAAAAAGATAGTCCTTGTCCCAAACAGCAAACAGCAATTTTTTACAATAAAAAAGTAGTAATCGTCCACTTCAAATAATATAGTTGTGGGATAGTTTTGTAAATATAAAAGTTATTCCTAGGTACCTACAATGTGGACAACAATGTACCTTCAGTCTGATTTACAGTCCAGAGTGTGTGCATGTTGGGAATGCAATATGCATGAATTCAAGCCCAAACCCACCTCTTATCTGTTCAGCATGGACCTTGGACAAAATACAAGGAGAGTTTCTGAAAATGGGTAAAAAAAGAAAATAAATCTGTATGTTCAATGGGTTTCTTTAGGGAATGGGAAATCTTTCGAATCAGATCTGTTAAAATCTGCCTTTCTTTCTCTTGTCCAATGTCCAGTCCTTAGTGAGCTAGTAGGCCAGAAGACAGTTTGTTGGCAAATCAGAAATGATTCTGAAGTCTGATCACAAACCTAGTTACTTGAAATGTTTTGAAGTTGACCATCTTCCTTAACACTATAGTAAAATATAATACAAGAAAAAGCTTTGCGGTCACTGAAAATGTTGTAGGTGGGAAACATTTCTTTAGAGGTTATCCATTTTGATGTGTCAAAAAAGTTCAAAAATGTAGTTTAAATGTGGAAGATTTAAATGGCATTTCATATTCCTTTGGTAAATTGGATAAAGCCAATAGTAAATCTGTGCTACTATGTCTTTGACTGTAATACATTTTTTCAGGCATCTAACCCTGGGCAGTTTGAGAATGACAGTGATGTGTTGTGGCAGCGAGGACATGTTCCAGAGACCGTAGTCTGTCATGGTCGAGTAGGAATTAATACAGATGCACCAGATGAAGCACTGGTCGTCTGTGGAAATGTGAAAGTGATGGGGACAGTCATGCATCCATCTGACAGTCGAGCAAAACAGAATATCCAGGAGGTGAGCGCTGTGGAGCTTTTAGGGCATTTACATTTACACCACAGTGCATATATGAATGATCATTCTGACACACATGAAGTAGATTCTGTTATCTATGTCGGAATGTTGGCCTTAGGAAAATAAATGCACTGCTGTGCATTGTGGAGCCATCCTGTTGAACTGGGGGGGGACTGGGGGGGGACTGTGAACTTGGATGAGGATATGTGTCTGTAAATGAAGTGGTTTGACTGAAATGTAACTGGGAATACAAGTAAAAATAACAGCTGGTTAATGACGAATCGGGAGATGTTTGACTGCAGCTGTGTCATGCTTCTCAATATGCTAGTTAACCCTTGACATGACTCTGATCCTTAATATTGGAACATGTGCAATTAGGTTGACCCAACTGAGCAGCTGAGAAGAATAGCGCAAATGAGGTTGGTTGAGTATGACTACAAGCCTGAATTTGCATCTGTAATGGGAATAAACAGTATCCATGAAACAGGTATTCAATCAACTCTTCTTCTGTTCTAGTGTCTGTCATTTTATATTTGTATGTTGTATCATAATGATTAATTCCCTGGCATTTCAACCTCATTTTTAGGATTCTAAGGCCTTTTGCAGTGTTTTTCTTTTAAAACTGATATGTATGAGAGTATGTGGGTATGTCTCCATTTTAGTAGGTGCAATCAGCTGACATTGTCCATTGATCTCAGCCCAAAGGTGATGCATCTTTTTTAAAGCTTTAGCCAAATTGGTTCCACCATTTTTTGTGTATTTGAGCATTTAAAACATAAATCCATATGATTATTTACCTGTATTACCATGGTACCAAGGAGCCCTCATTGTGGACCAGTATCTCGTTGTGCTACATGCTGCCGTACACATGTGGGCTGAACCGTTTGCACTTAAAACAAAACAAAAATGTTGATTGAGTCTATTGAGACTTGGCTTCTTTTGTAAATCTTGTGGAGATCTAAGGTCCAAGACAGGTTGAATACCTTCATATCTCTTTTCCTTTGTCTATAAGTGATAAGTGACAGTCAGCATGGATTTGTCAAGAACAAATCATGTCAAATCAACCTAAAACTTTCTTTGACATGGTAACAAGCCTTGTGGATGTGGTGGTAGTGGTGGCAGGGAGTAGTAGATGTGGCATATCTTGACTTTAGTAAGACTTTTGATATTGACCTGCGTGATATTCTTATAAACAAACTAGTGAAATACAACCTAGATGGAGTTACTCTAAGGTAGGTGCATAACTGATTGGAAAACCATTACATAAGGACATAAGAATGGCCATACTGGGTCAGACCAAAGGTCCATCTAGCCCAGTATCCTGTCTTCCTACAGTGGCCAATGCCAGGTGCCCCAGAGGGAATGAACAGAAGAGGAAATCATCAAGTGATCCATCCCCTTCGCCCACTCCCAGCTTCTGGCAAAGTTTGCAGATGATACCAAGCTGGGAGGGGTTGCAAGTGGTTTGGAGGATATGATTAAAATTCAAAATGATCTGGACAAACTGGAGAAGTAGTCTGTAGTAAATAGGGTGAAATTCAATAAGGACAAATGCAAAGTACTCCATTTAGGAAGGAGGAATCAGTTGCACACATACAAAATGGGAAATGACTGCCTAGGAAGGAGTACTAGGGGTCATAGTGGATCACAAGATACATATGAATCAACAGTGTAACACTGTTGCCAAAAAAAAAAAAAAAAAAAAAAAAGAAAGAGAAAGAAACAAACATACATCATTCTGGGATGTATCAGCAGGAGTATTGTAAGCAAGACATAAGAAGTAATTCTTCTGCTCTACTCCACACTGATTAGGCCTCAACTGGAGTATTGTGTCCAGTTCTGAGCACCACATTTCAGGAAAGATGTTGTGAAATTGGAGACAGTCCAGAGAAAGCAACAAAAATGATTAAAGGTCTAGAAAACATGACCTATGAGGGAAGATGGAAAAAACTGGGTTTATTTAGCCTGGAGAAGGGAAGACTAAGTGGGGACATGACAACAGTTTTCAAGTACATAAAAGGTTGTTACAAGGAAGAGGGAGAAAAAATTTTCTCCTTAAGATCTGAGGATAGGACAAGAAGCAATGGGCTTAAATTGCAGCAATGGAGGTTTAGGTTGGACAAGGAAAAACTTCCTGTCAGGATGGTTAAACATTGGAATAAATTGTCTAGGGAGGTTGTGGAATCTCCATCATTGGAGATTTTTAAGAGCAGGTTAGACAAACGCCTGTCAGGGATGGTCTAGATAATACTTCATCCTGCTGTGAATGCAGGGAACTGGACTAGTTGACCTCTTGAGGTCCCTTCCAGTCCTATGATTCTATGATCTGACTTTTACTTGGTTATTTTTTCTTTAGTATTTGTAATTGTTTTTTCTATTCCCTTCCTCTTCCTTTCCATGTTGTTTTCTCCCTTCTTCCTCAATGTTTGCTTTGAATCCGTAGCTTATATTTTTACCCCTGTAACCTCTGTGTTTGCTGTTCCTTCCTTCCCATCCACTCTGTCCATCTGCATCTCTCCACTTCCCACACTATATGGAACCAAATGGGAAGAGAAATGTTTCACATCACTGTCTTCTCCCTGCCGTTTACATGCTCTTCAACTTAGGTTTAGCAAATAACAAATTGCAAAGAGCAGATAACTTGTAATTATTATTTGTATTGCAGGAGAAGATGCAGATCTCAAACAGAATCAGGACCCATTGTGCTAGGGACTGTCCAAAACATAAAGTAAATTACAGCCCCTTCTCCAAATGGCTTGCAAATCTAAATAACAAGAAAGAAACAAGTTGGAGAAGGAGCTTCCTCATAGCCAGAAGGGTGTTACCTATTACTCCTTCTCATAATACAAGAACAAGGAGATAGCCAATTCATTGGCTGGGCAGCAAATCTGCATGATCATCTGGTGGCGATGAGTTCCATAGGCTATTGTAGAAGCCAAGAATTTGGCAATTTTATAAATGATTAGACATTTATATGGACAACTAGAACATTACATTGGATGAGATTAAAAATTAAGGATAAAATCCCTCTTGTTTCAGGGAATAAGCCAGCCTCTAACTGAAGGGGAGGTTAGGAAGAACCTTCTCTTAAGAGTGGGTTATTCCAAAATTGTCAGTTCTGGGGTTTCTTGTACTTCCCCTTAAGCATCTGACTATGGCCTATGTCAGAAACACAGGAAATTGGGTTAGGGACCCAGCTGCTCTGTCCTATAGAGCAAATTCTATCTTTCTAATTGAGCCATCCAGTAAATAATATATATCGGTAGAAGCAGATAGTAGTTCTAGACAAGGGAGTGTGTGCTTTAGAATGGTGAAGACTAAAATAATAATAAACCTGTAACTAGAGCTGCTTGAAAATTTTCTAAGGGAATGTTTCTCCATCAGAAAATGCTATGTCAAAATTGAAACATTTTGTAGAAACATGCCTACGTATGGGAAAAACAAGCAAATCAGAATGAAGCATTCGGATCAAAATTATTTTTCTTTCAATTTTTAATTTTATATTTAGGTAATATAAAATACAAAGTCAAAACTGGAATGGAACATTTAGATTTTATCAAATTTTTTGATTGATTTGTAATAATAATTAACGTATTTTGAATTTTGGTTCTCAGGAAATTTGTTATGTTCCATTTTGGAATGGAAAAAATTAAAATTGCAGAAACTCCTACAAAAAGGAAAATCTGGTTTCTGCACAGCTCGACTTGTAACTTTTAGGATGGACACATTAGGGAGAATACAAATTACAATCTGAGAGTAAATTATGTTGGTTTTTTTAACACTAGTTTTCATTATTTTGCAAACAGGAATAATAGCCCAGGAGGTGAAAGAACTTTTACCGACAGCTGTAAAAGAAGTTGGAGATATTACCTGTGAAAATGGAGAAAAAGTAGAGAACTTCCTCATGGTTGATAAGGTATATTATTGGTTTACTGCCATTCATTTATACCGTGCTATGGTACTGGACATGAAACAAAGACTTTAAGACAAGTATTTGCTACTGATTTTTTTCAAAAATGCAAAGTGTTTTTTTTTGTCCAGAATCAGCCACATAAGTTTTGGCATGATGAAGATAATGCTGTTAGGTTTGTACTAGACAGTGTCCTGCTATATTCTGATTTGTTGTTTCATAAATGTGTCGTCATAAGCTGAATGTTGAATAATCACAGAACAGTCACCCTTAGAAATCAAAATGTCATCTCTCATAGCCTCTAGGTGACAATATCAAAAAGCAGATCTTACTGTGGAGGGTGCTTATGTTATCCTAGATAAAGATTATAGATTTGTTTACATAAACCTGGGATTTGAGCAAAACTTGATTTAACAGGAAAAATTCTGCGAAAGTGAAATGAAAATTAGTAGGGGGAAGAGAACACTTGTACATATTGGAAGTAGTTATATTTGGTCTGAATGACAGCATGGCTATTATCCCATATTCATTGTTAACTATATCATTTCAACTGATTTTTTGTTCTATATTTTACTGAAACCTCAGATTGTGTGTATGGAATCCTACCTACCATTAATCAAACCCACCCAGCTCATATGAAAGATTCATCAGGATTATGAAATTTTCAGTATTACACTTCACCTATATATCATATTAAGAAATGAGTTTACAAAGAGAAACTTGAAAACGAGCTCTTTCTTGCCTATGCTGTAGTACATATAAATGAAGCATGTGTCAAACTAGTAGAATAAAACTCTTGTGATAGTGGTACCTGTATGCTCTTTACCTATATTCATGAATAATGCTGGGCAAAATTGTTTGTCTAAAATAGTTTTTCAGTGAAAAATATGGATTCAGGGACACTGAAACATTTAGCGAATTTGTGTCACGAGAGACTTCAGTTTTCAAAAGGACCATGAAAAGAGGAGATAAGAGGCAGAAAACTCTCTCTGATTCCTATTAATTATGGCTTAGAGTTCTTATGTTCCTTCCTCACAGTGGTGATGGAAGCTGTAAGAAGTTTCATTCCTGTCCTTCACTGTGTTTGTGAAGTTCAGGACAGGCTGGCAAATTCAGACCACTCAATACTCTCCCCTCCATAACAGGCTAGATCATGTTCCACTGTTCCATTCCATTTGCCACTTGAAGAGTATTCAATTTATTTTGCAGAATAAGATTGGATCTGAACTAGTTTGCCTGCTTCTGTGGAAGCAACAAGGAGAAGATGAACACACCATCTTCACTGGTGGAGTTTCAACTAGTTTGGTGTTCAGGTGAAGCTGTGGGCTATGACCTCATACCCGGTGAAAACTGGGAGGGGAAGTTCTAGCTTTACTATTGAAATGAATTGTTAATGCATTTGCTCTATTAGTTCAAGATGCCAAGAGCTTGTGAGTGATTGGTTGGCCCTTGGTCAAAAGCCATTGTTTAACGTTAGTGATGGCACCAATCTAACTACTGCCCTATACCAAATGTTCCTATTTTAGCAGTGTTCATAGCAAGGCAGCTGCGTCTTCATCTGGATTGTCTAACTTCCTGGATTCCTAACCATCTGCTTTACAGCTGTGTCCCAGACCTGGCTGGAGGCTCCTTTCCAGCCACCAACTGGACTCCTGTAAGGAGAATCCACACCTATGTCCTGAATCCCCAGGTGGTCTAAGTCTGACCTGAACAGAGTCCAGCCGCTTCCCTAATCTTTGGGTCCCTAGGCACATCTCTGAGTACAGACCTGTAGTCTAACGCTCCCTCCTGAGAGCTGGAATGCTCTGGTAAGCTGCCTAGCCCTTCTGGGTGCAGGGCCAACCTTCAGACTCACCTGTGCTTAAAGACACCCTCTCCCAGATATCCATACCAGGGGTGTGAAGCTTGTGGTTTACAGTTTAACCCCCTTTGGAGATGTGAAGTAGTTGTGAAGCAGTTAACATGCAGAAATTCCTGCCTGAATCTCTGCAGTCTTCCCATGTTTAGTTTCTTCCCATCTCTCTTTCTCTAGCTCCATTTCTTTCCCTCTAGTCCCTGCACTATCACCGTCACTGTCCTTCCCCTGTGTTGTCTTCCCCATTGTTCTGCCCTCTCTGCAAATCTCTTGAGCTCCAGTTTTCCTTCTGCTCTATTTTTCTCTCTGGGTTTTTCCTCTCCCTAATATTTCCTCTCTCGCCTTCATCCTTTCCACCATCCTACTTATGTCCCTCACTACACACTTTACTACACACTTTACTTCCCTTGAGTCTCTCTTTGAGTTCTTCTTCTATCTGAGGGGCACTCCTAAAACTCTTCCTTTCCCCTGTTTTTCTCAGGGTTTCTCTTCCTATAGAACTGGATAAGTTGATGGAGGATAGGTCCGTCAATGGCTATTAGCCAGGATGGACAGGGATGGTGTCCCTAGCTTCTGTTTGCCAGAAGCTGGGAATGGGCAACAAGGGATGGATCACTTGATGATTACCTGTTCTGTTCATTCCCTCTGGGGCACCTGGCATTGGCCACTGTCAGAAGACAGGATACTGGGCTAGATGGACTTTTGGTCTGACCTGGTATGGCCATTCTTATGTTTCTATACTGTCTTCTTCCAGCCCCTCGGTTCCATGTTCACTATTCTCTTCCATTCCAAATCATCTCTTTACTAGGTCATAAAATATCAGAGTTGGAAGGGATCGCAGGAGGTCATCTAATCCAACCCCCTGCTCAAAGCAGGACCAATCCCCAGACAGATTTTTACCCCAGTTCCCTAAAGGGCCCCCTCAAGGATTGAACTCACAACCCTGGGTTTAGCAGGCTAATGCTCAAACCACTGAGCTACCCCCTCCCACCCCATTCTGCTCCTCCACAACACCCCAGTCTGTTCTCTGCTCCCTACTTATAAGATTTCCCCCTCCTATATTTCCAGCCTAGCACACATTCTGCTGCCCCCTTTTCTGTCTCCCCTTCTGCTTAAGTCAAGACTGGAGCTGAGAGAATGCTTCAGAAGTGGTTGCAACATTTGTTCAAATACAAATAACTTTTACTCCAATGGTATCCATGACTCCTATTATTCTCTTTCTGCAAACATTAATATGTGAAAATGTATTTGTGCAGCTTTCAGTGACTTTAATAGGAGATGGTCTAAGAATGCAATGTAACATTTTGAAAGTGTATTGAAATAAGAGATTTGGGGGTTTTTTTGTGGGACCTTGAGACTCAGTACCTCATCTTCAGTGAGGCACTAAAATTCTCATCTGCACTTTCTTCCAAAGAAAACATTCCTTTATTTTGCCAGGTGAGTCATTTTTCTCAGTTTCTTGAAGCTATCTAGGATAGAATCATGCATGATTTGAAGAGAACAGAAAAAGTAGCCACTTCATATCACTGATCTATGGACAAGTGATCACATAATTGATTTCATGGTTCCAAGCATATGACTCTGTTTTGAAGTCACTTGTCAATAAACATACTATAGTAATAGTTCAGTGTATGACTTACCATCTCTGCCCTAGCTCTGGTACATGGTATTTTCAATGAAAAAGATGCATCTATGCATGTGTCTCATTTCTGCAGGGCTTGAACATACTGGAGCAATTCACCAATCCTATGGTATAATAATTGCTTCATCCAAGTCTTAATGGGAATA
The DNA here is from genome assembly GCF_013100865.1 of Trachemys scripta elegans. Classification (NCBI taxonomy): domain Eukaryota; kingdom Metazoa; phylum Chordata; order Testudines; family Emydidae; genus Trachemys; species Trachemys scripta. The sequence continues at coordinate 63,935,701 of NC_048298.1, forward strand.
TTCAGATGATACATTAGCATGGGAAGGCATTTTTTTTCAAACACAGCAACAAAAAGCATTCTGTCATCCCCTCTCTTAGCACAGATCAATGAAAATTTCAGCTTAGAAATGGAGATGTGCAGGTAGTGAAATATGTGCTACCGAGATGAAGGTGGCGCTAACCTTCCTAACAGAACTTTGGTACCAATGATGATGTATTCCTAGTGCTGGGATAAAATAAACAGGGTGTTAGAACTGCTGGGTTGGGCAATGAGCCGGCTGAAAGGTCTGGGAGTTTACAAGAAGATCATGGGAGGCCTTCTGGCAGAGTCTCTGTAGTGGCATTTATCCCATTATAGCTAAATACTTTCCTAGCCCTTCCCTAGAAGTAGCACCAGGGACCCTCTTTCCCATCTCTCTCTCTCTCTCTCTCTCTCTCTCTCTCTGATTCCCTTGGAAGTTCATGTTTGGTTCACAGGATAGGCATCTGAGCTAGTTAGCCCATCCCATAACTAAACAAGACAATGAGGACATAAATCCTGGAGACAGCGTTAAACTTCAACGGCATAAATCAAAATGTAGATGCTTGCCATGACACTTCCACTGGCTAAATTTCAGCACAGTGTGAATTCAAGACAAATTTTAGACTCAGGTCGGCACGGTTCTTCAGCTCATTCACTATCTTTCTAATAGAAGTGCTCATATCCAATTTACCACAAATCGAACACAAGCACTTTCTCAACATAGCTAGCAATCCAGCAAAAGGATTTTATAGTCCCAAGCAGCCTCACATTTATTTTGAATTAATTTGTGTTTGTATTTTAAATGCTCAAACCATCTTTGGATGGGTGAATTCTCTACACATCCTTGGTTGTGACATCTCATTGATTAACACAGTACATCTCTCTCTCTCTCTCTCTCCTTTTTTTTTTCTTTCACTCCTCAGGATCAAATTTTTATGGAGAACGTTGGTGCAGTTAAGCAGCTTTGTAAGCTAACTAACAACCTTGAAATCAGGATAGAAGAATTGGAAGTGTGGAATAGAAAACTCGCCAAGCTGAAACGGATAAGCAGTTTGAAGTCAACAGTCAGTGAAAAGGGCACATTTAGGTATCCCAGCATCAATTCGGGAGAATTGTCTGATGATTCTGATACCGGAGATGATATAACAGCCTGGGTGATAAAAGTTAGAAGTAATTTAGTCTGGTGGGGGTTTCCATTCATTTCCAGGTACTCTTACTTCTGAATTTTGTAATCATTTTTTAATTCAAAGCATGTGCACTCAATACAAAGCTTTCCTATTTCTGAAGTCACTTCTTTTTTCAAAATTGAGTATCTCCATGTTTGAAAAGTAGCAGCTCAGTAGCAATCACTTCTGGAAGCTCTGCAGTCTAATAAAATAAGGCCTGAATGACTCCAGTTATAAGCCTGTAATAGCAATTTCCAAGTTAAGGGAAATCCACAAAAACCTCTTTGGTGAAAAAAATCTTCCTTACGATTTGTGTGAAATTGATGAGCATTTCATATTTCCAAATCTCTTTTTCAATTTGTCTTTGAAAGTAAATGTAGCATTTAATAGTATGTAGCTGAGCAAGTTGACTAGTGCCCTTTGTTCTTGAAAACAAAGCTATGGCCCCTCTGACTTTTTTGTTCTTTTAAAATGTTGCTATCAGAAAGGCATATAAGATTAAAATCCTACTCAGAAAATATCCCTTTTCCATTTATTACTGCTGAAACACTTGAATGGTAATGAGTTTTTTTTTGTATTTTACAGCAAATTTAGTCGAGCTGCTAGTCTTTTACCACCAAGAAAACCAGTCCCTATACAACACAGTACGGTGAGTGTAATGTATTGTGTGTGTGTGTGTGTGTGTGTGTGTGTGTGTGAGAGAGAGTGTTCTTTATAAGGCTTAGGCCTGGTCTACAGTACAGAGTTAGGCTGATGTAAGGCAGCTTATATTGACCTGACTCTGCAAGCAGATACATTGGTATGAGTCCCATTTTAGTGTAACTCACCCATTATCTCCACAAGAGATGTAGCACTGAGTCGATGTAGTGAGATTGATGCAGTGTCAGTGTAGACACTGTGGTGCTTATGTCAACTGTTGCTGCCTTTCAGAAAACATCCCATAATGCCCAACACTGGCAGTTAAATTGGTGCAAGCGCTCCTGGTGAGGATGCACACTACCAACAGAAGGAGTGTAGTGTGGACGTGTAAAACCAATTCAAATACTGCAGTGGTTGTACATCAATGTAACCTAGGTAGACTTAATTTTGTAGTATAGCCTTGCCCTTAGACATAAGTGGAAATGGACATTGATGGAAATAGGTTTTTTTATTTACATATGTTAAACCCCATTGAAATGCATTTTTTCAGATTGCATGAAAAATGGTATTCATGCCTCTAAAATAGAATTAAATGAAATCAGAATTCCACCACCATGTTTGTTTAGTGCAATATGAATTGCTTATGAGGACAAAGTGCCGCAGAAGAGCAAGAGAACAAATCTAAGTGAATGTATGTATGAATGAATGTATGGAACAAAAACAGTTAATTTTGGGGGGGGGAAACTGTACCCCTTAAAAATCAGGAGGGATGTTCCTCCTGGGATCTGAAATTTCTGACTCTAATAAGAAGGAAGTGTGTATGAAGTTTTGGAATACATCCTGCCAATGTATTTGAGTCTTTGTCTATCATTTTTGTTTATGTGATGCCTACTTACCATTTCTCTATGGTTCAGTGGTTGCACCCCCTGTATTGTACTGTATTTCCTCCTTCAGGTTCCAAAGCTATTGTGGTGGAAAAGTTAGAACGTGCAAAGTCTGCAACTGGAAGTCTCAGATATGGCCAGGGGGACTCCCTCTGTAACACCAGAGTTCACTGTATTCTGATACAGAAAAGAAACTTCCATTGCACATGCACTGAAAGAGCTAAAGGGCATGTGCTGAACTACTTTGGCATATTCTTCTCAGTCTGATAACTCTAGTCCTTCCATTTCATATCACCCATCGCTATCACTGGTGATAATGTGCGCTCACAGGTGATAGGACAAAGCACTCTGTATCCATTAATGATGATCCTCAATCTCTCCATATTCTGAGATCATTTTTCCTCTTGCCCCAAATGTGCTTTCTTTCTGTATTTATATCAAATTCAGGTAAGCCTCGTCCTGGGCACATACTGGAGGTCCCTCCTCTCTTAGATGTGGTTGCCATCAATTAATTTCTTTGGTTTAAACAAAGGGATTTTATAGGCATTTCCTCCAGGGGTGAATATAGCAGCCAAAGAAGGCAGTATTTTCTGTGATTATTACCAATGCTAATCCATTTTGGGGACAACATTCTTTCCCTTTCCCCATCTTTCCATTTCCCTGAACTAGTGACTTCTGTGATATTCCTGCCACCAGTCCATCAGGAGACGTGGGACCCCATTTTAGGGAAAATTCATTTTATTAGTTATTTATCAACTGACAATTTATCGGCTACATATTACTGGATATTTCATGTCAACGGAATGCTTTTTTTTTTCTAGGTTTGTTTTTCTGAGAAAAAACAGTCATGGTCAAACAGGATTTTCCAGATCACTGTAATAGCTTTGATTGCTGTTATGGCACTATGGTAAGAAATACATTATCCACACATTTGTTTCTTCTCTTGCCCCCACCTCTTATCCCTTCAGAAATCAGATTCTGGTTGTCCATAAACATTGGCTCGAAAGAAACATTTTAAATTAGAATTTGGAGCGCCTTGCAGTAACAGTTGCAAAAAATGAGCATAGTGTTTTCTCTTCACTACTAATACTCAGTGTATGGAATATGCTCAATTTAATAACTTGATAATACATGTGCCTCTAAATGTGGCAAAGTCAGAATATTATAAGGGTTGCCTGTTCTGGTTTTTTTAGTCTAGAAATATTCTGGTCGTACACTCCTAGAAAAGGGACAAGAATATTATTACTGCAGTGTCCTCAGCTAATGCTATTGTACTTTTGATAAGGGGAAGTTGAGTGTATTTTCTACTGTATATACAAATGTACTGTTGCTGTTACCTCAGAGGAGCTCTTTTCCCACAATACAATACTTCACCCATACTCAGAAAGGAACACATCAAAAACTGCTGGGTCCCTTATACCAACTAAAGGCCTGATCTAAATTGAGTCAATGAGAATCTTTCTATTAATGTCAATGGGCTTTGGAAGAAGGTCATGCTTGCTGTTGAGATCCTATTAATACTGTGTGTGCATCAGATGATGGGTATGAATCTACTGACTAATTATCTTTTTACAGTGCCTTGACAATATCCACCCTTTACATACTTAGCATAGAAGAGCAAGACATTAGTCAAAATCCCATTCACAGGCAAGTAGTAAAACCATTATGACTTCTGTTTCAATAAACAACTTCTGTAGACGTTTTGTAACTAATCGTTTTTCTTCTCCTTCACCAGCAATGCTACAAATTCCATTACGCAGCCTCCATATACCACCATGGCAGGTACTGTATCTGTTACTCTTCCGTATGATACGACTTCAATTTCTGTGCTGCTGCAAAAAGTCTCGAGACAAAGAGCACTATTGAAGAGTTTGTTGTTCTTTGTAGCACTTAGTGACAGCACAGCTTCTCCAACCATGACACCCAGCATTACAATCCCCGAAGTGAATGTCTGTGACATCTTGCCTTGTGACAAGACCTATTGCTGTTCAATTCATCAAACCCACAGAAAAACTCCAAGGTACCAGACAATGACGACAAAGGAGGAGAGTAAGTTGAAACATGAATTTCTATTACTGTTGGAGCTGGGCAGGAAATGATTTTTTCCTTCCTGGAAATTTTTTTGAGATTTCAAAATCAGTTTCCTGTTGTGCCTCAGGACAAAACTGAGACCTTTTGAAAGTTTTCATAAAAAAAGAGAGAGAGAGAGAGACACACACCTCAGTTAGCCCAGTTGCATTCAGCTGGGATGAAGGAGAAGCAGGTTCAAGTCCCTACTCTGAATCAAATAGAACAGGGGCTTGAACCTAGGTACCCCATATCCCAGGTGAATGCCCTATCCACCAGGCTATTCTGTGGTGGGTAAAAATGTTATTGAGGATAAGCACTTAGGATCAAATTTCTAAAGATATTTTGGCACCTAAAGATGCAGATAGGCACCTAGTGGAATTTTCAAATATGATTAGGTCATTTGAAAATCCCAAGGGTCATCTATCTGCATCTTTGGGCATTAGTCTATAATATCAAGCTGTGAGCACTTCTTACTAGCCAGTTATACTTAATGACCCAAGGTGAAGCTGAGGGCAGCTAAATCCTTTAATAAGCCATCAGATACTTTGGACAATGAATTGACCGGATGTGGTGGAGGGTGAAGTAACTCGTGTTAAAAACTGCCACAAAAGTGAAATGTAAAGTAATAAAAAAGAAGAGCTTTCTCACCAGGTAGGGTTTTCCAAGCACTCTGATCTTAAGAGATGGCATTCAGAGACAGTGCACTGTATAATAAAAGAATACTTGTTACTAAAATATGTTTCTTCATATTCTCTCTACTATATATATAGTAGCATAGGTAGTAGCAGAAACTGGCAATTGGTAGCTGATGGCGATGTAACATTAAATGAGGCCCCAACCTGGCAAATGCTCAGGACTTGATTTTCTCTTTATACTTAGGGTTAAGGTTTACACTTAAAACTGAATGTTGGTACTTTTAGTCCCAACATTCATTCTCCTTTCTTCTCCTTTTGTTGACCTGAGGATTGGGCGCTAACCAGTCAGGCTGCCAGGGCATGAATGCTTGCAATGACTACAGTGGTGTAGTCCCCATGGCCTGAGTCAAACGGCATGACTTTCACAATGTCAAGGCGGGGCTAGTGTTGCATCTCACACTGGCCCTGAGAGACCCATACAAGATCTTTACAGTACTTCACAAGGGAATTCAGTCAGGAGAAAAGATTCTGGGCCTTGAAGTAAGGAGAGTCTTGTATTTGTAATGATCTAAAAGGAGCCGCCAGTACTGAAGTCCAGGACCCAGATCTGCGAAGGTCCTGGGTAGGCAGCAGGCCTTGACTCTTCTTGGCACCTGGCCGAGAGACCTGGTAAAGGGACATTTAAGTTGTCTATATTCGCCATGATCCTGGTTCAACTTTTATGGATGGGCTGTGAAAATCTTACAACTCAATATACAATTTCAGTGGTGGTGACTCCTTGACCAGTATTTGTATCATAAAGTGCTGTCCTTTATTGTTTTCTAGGGCTGTCAATTAATCAGTTAACTCATGCAATTAACTCAAAACAAATTAACTCGATTAAAATAATTAATCTCGATTAATTGCAGGTTTAATCATACTGTTAAACAATAATAGAATACCAATTTAAATTTATTATAAATATTTTGGATGTTTTTCTACATTTTCAAATATATTGACTTAAATTACAACACAGACTACAAAGTGTACCGTGCTCACTTTATATTATCTTTTATTACAAATATTTGCATTGTAAAAAAGAAACAAAATAAATAGTATTTTTCAGTTCACCTCATACAAGTACTGTAGTGCAATCTCTTTTTTGTGAAAGTTCAATTTACAAAATGTAGATATTTTTGTTATATAACTGCACTCAAAAACAAAACAATTTAAAACTTTAGAGCCTATAAGTCCACCCAGTCCTATTCTTGTTCAGCCAATTACTAAAACAAACAAGTATGTTTCCATTTACAGAAGTTAATTCTGCCCGCACCTTATTTACAATATCACCTAAAGTGAGAACACACATTTGCATGGCGCTTTTGTAGCCAGTATTGCAAGGTGTTTATATGCCAGATATGCTAAACATTATTTCCCATAAATGTAAACAAACTAGTTTATCTTAGCAATTGGCTGAACAAGAAGTAGGGCTGAGTGGTTGTAAAATTTTACATTGTTTTATTTTGGGGTGCAGTTATGTAAAAAAAAAAAAAAAAAGAAAAAGTAGCTCTTTCATGGTTAAGAGATTGCAGTACAGTACTTGTATGAGGGTAATTGAAAAATACTATTTCTTGTTTTTTGCAATGCAAATCTTTGTAATTAAATTATTTTTTTAATTGAGCACTGTACACTTTGTATTCTGTGTTGTAACTGTACTCAGTATATTTGAAAATGTAGAAAACATCCAAAAATATTTAAATAAATGGTATTCTATTATTTAACAGTGCAATTAAAACTGATTAATTGCCATCTTTTTCAATCTTGCGATTGATCGAGATTAATTTTTTTAATCATTTGACAGCATTATTATTTTCAAATCATTGCTGTTAGTAAGTAAGTAAGTAGTGGTTCTTATGATTCCAGCTGAACTAAGCCCTTTCAAAGTCATAGCTCAACACAATACATTAAAAAGGACAGCCCTGAATGATTTGTATTACTCTGAAGCTTGAATGAGGATCAAGATTTTCTTAATAAAAAATTCACTAATCTAATTAAAAAATGAGAGAACTCGAGGAAAAAGAAAAAGCTGTCATCCCCATCTGGGTATCTTTCATATTAGATGATGAGAGCACATTCTTATAGCAGGAAATAAAGATGCACAGAGCAGTACCTACTGTTGGAATCTCATGCTCTAAATAGCATGAAGTGTGGACCCAAGAGTGAAAATCTGCTCAGCACACAAGCTACTGAAATATCTTAAATCTACAGCAAGCTTAATGAAGCTGAATAGATCTCCCAAACGGTTGGTAATAATGTCAATAATCAACCCAATTGCCGAGAAAATCAACAAGCAGCTTAATGTAGTTGTATCCAAAACAAATGAGAAGGGCAAGGTGTTGAACAGACCAAAAAGCTGAAAACGAAACGCAGGGAAATAATCAGGACAAACGTGTATTTTAAGGAGTCAGTTCACCAGCCTAAGAAAATAGTCACTGAAGGTTACAGCTGTTTGCATATAAAGTGGGACTGAATGCAAAACCCAGAGTGCATTTCAGTGGGGCCTTTCCCTGATCCCCAGGCACACCCACACTTTGTGGGTGCCAACAGCAGTGCATACACTCCTGGGTGCACAAGTGCTTTCAGTGCAGATCTCATCTATGTACATCTCAGATTTGCTTAAAATGAACAGTTGTGCTAGTGAGACTTAATTGCTTGAATGTTCAAGGACAGCAGAAACAAAGCATGTCCAAGCCAGGCCAAAGCAATTCATAAAAAATGTCAGCAGATTTTCACAGATTACATTTTATAGCGTTTGCCTCACTCTAGTTGAACATGGTCCATTTCCCCACATATTATTTCCTCAAATAGGGCTATAGTTCTTTGTTTCCAGCCTAGCAGCCACTATGGCATATCTATTCATGCTAACTGTCCCTGGGGAGGAGGGACTGTCCTTATTTTTTAACTAAATGTTGCCATTTCCTCCATGTGCTTCCCCCCAAAATCATTGCTCCTCATAGAGTTCAACGCGGGATAAAGGTGCATTACAATTTTTAACTGCACGTGTACTTCTTAGTTTCCTTCAAAGGTTGTCATTTACGGATTCATAACAATGTGCACTCATTAGATCAACATGACTTGAGGTTATGATCATATTCAGTGTCTTTCTTCATAGAAATGTGTTGAATGCTTTGGACATTTCAATGAATACCACTGCATTTCTTCTTGGTCATTTCTGGTCCTCTGGAATGATGTTCTGTGCCTCCAAACAAAAAGGACTTTAACTAGAATTCTTTTTCCTGCATTTCATTTTGATCTCACCAACAGATTGGATGGATGAGGTAATATTTTTTTTATTGGACCAACTTCTGTTGGTGACAGACACAAGTTTTTGAGCTCCATGGAGCCATTTCTCAGGTCTGTATACAACTTGGGTGGATCAGAGGAAAACTAGAAGATATGGAAACTCAACCCCATATACAACCCCCCTCAAAATAGTGAAATCGAAGTTAAATAAATGTACCTTTGTCCTAATTCTATGCATCATTCACAGCTTGTTAACTGAAAAGCCTAACGCTTCTATCATCTTCCATCTAAAGAATCCAGGGTGGAACCGCTCCAGTGTTTCAGCCTGTGTATGGAATTTTCCAGCAGAGCGCTCTAAAGTAGAAGTAGCAAGACTACAGGGAGAATGTTTGCTTTTTCAGTGAACAGTCTGTCAGCTCCAGCAGAGGACTGAGGACCACTTTCAGAAGTAGTCTTAATGTGCACACATGCTGCCAGGGAGGTTTGCAGTGCACTATCTAAAATTTTTATCTAGATTTTTCCACTTCAAAGAACATCAAAGAGGAAGGAACAGGAAGGGGGGCTGGGGTGGGAGACACTACAGAGAGTTTGTAAATTTAAAAGAATGAATGAGCAAAGAGGAATAAGGTAATTGTGGTGGGAGGCAAAACTGGCCACATGTGAATTATTCAGAACAAAACACCTCTAGAAATTTGTTTTTTTTTTTCTTGCATTTCATTTTGGTTATCTTGGGTCCTTAAACTTAGCCCTTTTGACTTGTCCTGTGCTGTGGGTTTGTCATAGCCAGCATGTCAACTGCACCTCAGTGGACAGATTGTCTGTGCCTTAGACTAAAAGCGTGGCAGTGGTTTTGAATCTTTTCCACAGAGGCTGAGGGATTCTTTGCCTGTCTTCAGGATGGACAATGTAGTGATTATACTATAACCCTTGTACATTTCAAAAGTGTCCTTATTAGAAAATAGAGATATAAACAGTTCGCAAAACATACCTAGAATTCCTTAGTCTGGTGCTGATAGAGTCAAACTCTTGAACTTACAGAACAATGATCAGGAAAGACGATGATCCCATTTCTAAATTTCTCTGTCAGTTTCTCTAGCTGAAGTCTAAGGCCTGATCCACACTACAGAGTTAGGTCAGTGTACATCGACCTAACTCTGTAAGTGTCTACACTAAAATGTAGCTCCCATTGATGTAACTTGCCCACTACACCGATTTAATAACTCCACTTCCACAAGAGATGTAGCACATAAGTCAATGTAGTTAGGTCGATGCAGGGTCAGTGTAGACACCGTGTTGCTTCCATCGACTGTTGCTGCCTTTCAGAAACCATCCCACAATGGCCCACATTGGCCGTTAAATCAGTGCTAGCGCTCCAGAGGAGGACGCGCACCACCGACACAAGGAGCGTGGTGTGGACATGTAAAACCGATGCAATTACTGTGGTGGCTGTACATTGACATAAGTTAGCTCGACTTAATTTTGTAGTGTAGACTTGCCCTCATTCTTCTGTCCCTGACATACTACATCTCAGGTCAGTCCTTGTGGTCCTATTCTTTATGTTCAGAGGCCTTAGATATTCCTCTTGCCTATTTTTATGTAGCCAGGTATCCATTTAGTCATCGCCATACTAGCCAGGAGGGCATCCTTGCTAATGATATCTTTACAGTCAGATGTATGCAGGTGTACTATGTTGGGAAGTGAATTAATATCTATTTCTTTCCCTTGTACAAAAGCCAAATATATTCCATGCTTCCTGGGGAAAATCCTTTCTATTTGGTTGTTTAATTTTTTTCTTATATACCATAGCATTTCAAAAGCTCATTTGATTCTGTTGTCCACAGTTCCCTTTCCTTTGTATGCACCTTGGTCTGAATGAAGCTGGTTTGCATTTTAAATGAGTCCGTCATTTGTGGTACATGTGCCTTGGTGGTGGTCTGTCATTTGAGATAGAACATTTTGCTATCTGTCTTGTGTTGATGTTTTTCTGTCCATTTTTAACATTAGAATAGCTTGTACAGGGAAATCAATAATAATGTCCCCTCTCACAGGAAACAAAAATAAAGTGCTACACGAGAGGAGATTGATGGAAAAACCTGATCTTGGAATTGACTGTAAGTCCTCCATTTAAAAGAAATACTTTAAATACATAATTTATAAAACTTTTGTCTACTTTTGTTTGACTTCCTGGTGGCCTGGTTTGGGGAAATTGCCTTTATAACTGGTGGTTATAGGAAATTGGAGTTCTGGAATCTGTTAAACACCTATGGTCCGCTATAATTTTCTTGTCGAATTAAATTGCATAGAAGTGTTCTTTAGACTTTTACAGATCTGCCTGCAACCCCCTCTAATGACTTCTTTGTCTTAGCCCTGGGGATGATCTGCATAAAGTTAGGAGCACATATGTTGAACTCATCTCAGCTGAACTTCTCTTGCACTTATTTTCTCAGTCTACATATTGAGCCAAAGGACTTGACTTCAAGTCAAATTAATGGAAGATGTGTTATATACAGTTGTTTTCCCCTCCCCCCGGCCAAGGTAAATGACCGCTCTCAACAAAGGCTATATCCTGCATGACGCTGAGCACTCTGGGCCCAATCCAGCAAAGAGCTTAAGCCACTGACTAGGCTCAATAGCAGCAAAGGGACCACTCATGGGCTTAAAGTTAAACACATGCTGAAGTGTAGGTGAGCTGGGTTGTCTGCTGTTTGATGGCCTGTCTGTTCTAGGGATTCAAACACTGGTGGAGACTAACTTGTGTTAGAAATAGTGGGGATTTTTGCAAAACTTCCTGGTGCAGACAAGGCTGTAGGCTCTTAATTTAACTGAAGGCTTCCCTCTTTATAGGTTGCACAACACTATCAGATCCATTCTGGATGAACGAATCATTGTGCTTGCAGCTCATGATTGCAGATAATATGAGAGTGCTCTCTGGCATTGCTGAGGCACGAAGAGCGTCAGCGCTTGTGTTTAAGTTAGATGGTGTTTTGTTTCTAGCAGCAGCTTGTTTAAATAGGAGTCAGTGTGATCCACTGGAGAGGGCACTGGCATTCTAGTCAGGAGACCTGGATTCTATTTCCAGGTCTGCCCTGGACTAGCTGTGTGAGGTTGGCAAATCCCTCAGCTCTCTGAGTCTGTTATCCTCCCATCATGGCTTGGCTGTTTAGTAGCAAGTTCTCTGGGGTACAGACAGTCTCCTATGTGCATGTACAGTGCCTAACACAATGAGGCCCTGATCTTGGTTGGGGCCTCCAGCACTGCTGTAATACAAATCCTCATAAAGTGATGTTGTCATGAAGGGAAGGTACTAGTTCTTTAAGGGACAAACATGGGCAATCTATCTAAGTTACTTATATCATCTATTGCCGTAGTATCTGAGCACCTCACGATCTTAATCGTCATGACACCCCTGTGAGGTAGGGAAGTACTATTATCCCCATCTCACAGGTGGGGAGCTGAGGCACGATGATGCTAAATGACTAGTCCAATGTCATACAGGAACCCAATGGTGGAGCAGGGAATTGAGCCCACATCCAAGGCTAGTGGCCTAACCACTGACCTTCCTTCCAGTCTGGTAACAGCTTCCTTCCTTATCCTTTCTGGTAGTCATTACTGTCACAGTTCAGAGCAACTGCACCTGTTTCCCCCTCCATGGCCCCGCAAGGGCATCCACTGTAGGCTCCAGGATCCTCAGACTTCACTTCTCTTGAGTGGAGACGTGTGTGTCTCCCTGATCAGGGTATTTCGAGGCTGCTCAGTTCCCTGCCTATACTGTAGCCTCCCCAACATAGTCAGGCTGCCTAAACCAGCCTGCTTTCCTTTTCTCCTTAGAGACAGTAAACAGTGTAATTGCCACAGTTATAAGTTACCCACAGCTCTCTAAGCAAGTGCTTTATTCTTATGGTAAAAGCATTACTGAGAAAAGATATTAAATACAATAAAAGAACCTACACACATACTAATAAGCTTACCAGAGATCACCCCCTACTCCAGTAGTTCTCAAACTTTTGTACTGGTGACCCCTTTCACATAGCAACCCTCTGAGTGTGACCCCTCTTATAAATTAAAAACACTTTTATACATATTTAACACCATTACAAATGCTGGAGGCAAAGCGGGGTCTGGGATGGGGGCTGACAGCTCATGACCCCCCATATAATAATCTCGCGACCCCCTGAGGTGTCCCGACTCCCAGTTGGAGAACCCCTGCCCTATTCCATCAAGGGCTCTGGGCGAGGATTAGTCATTCAAACCCCACCCAGGGTTTTTTCTTGTGCTCACCAGTTCATAAGAGCATTCACTCAGGATTTAGCTCCCCTATGAGTTGGTGAGTGCCTCCTTTATCCAGCTGGGGCCTTTGAAGAGATCATTAATAGGTAATCAGCCAGACAACAGGTTTTTCTTCAAGGCACAGCTTCAAAAGGATGGCTCTGAAAGTGAGTAATTTGTACGCTCCCTGTTCCCAAGTATTTTCTAGGAACCCAACTCAATTAAAAATTTGGACTTGACTTGTCCATTGTTTTAAGAGATCTTGGAAGCACATAACACTTCCCAATGTTTACGTTAGTCCTGTCACCCTTAAAATATGAAATTCAGATACAGGATCTGAACCAAGTTCAAACTTCCACAAAGTCTGGAGAGGTGGGTTTGACCTGGTGTTTGAGTTCAACACATACTAAAGAGAAGGAAGAGTCAGAAAGCTGAGATTTGAATTTCCCAAAATCTCAGGAGCTAGAGGTAGAGAGGGGGTTGATCTAGTGTTCTGATTTGTCCTAATTCTAGATTTTAGCTGATCTATTTCTAGAACCACAGTTTAATTGGTATGTAAGTGCATATGTACCCATGTTATATCAAATAGGTTACATATAGACTCAAATACTTTTACAGAATGAAACAGTATCTGCAGAGATTCGTAGAAAAGTAATTCCATTCCATTCTGAATCATTTCTCTAGGAAAAGGCAATGATTTTCAAATTAAGGGCTGCTGTGTCTCAGGTGTATCTGTGCATGAGCAGCTCCTGTTAAGGAAAATAAATATGCAGATACACTCAGCAACTCTACCTTAGATGCTCTGTTCTAGGAAAATGTTTTACTGTGAGGTGCCCAATATGTTGCCCATGGGATTCTGACATGTGACTTTCAGTTTCGATCTCCCCTTTAACTGTGGAATGAGGAGAAAGCTCATCAGCTGAAGGTTTCTATTGCTGGTGACTTTAGACCTGCAGCAACTTCTACCATAGATGATAAGGGGCTGGGAACTATGGCGTTAACTACAATGTTATTACTGTCTTACCCCAAACTCCTGAAGTAATCAAAAAAAATTGGGTTCCTAATGTTTTTAGGGATTGATACAACAATCAGTTCCATGCAGATTTTGGAAACGCAGCAAAAAATTGACCGTCGCTATTGTAGTAAAGGTCTACAATGCAGGTGGGTGAAATATTTTGTTACGTTTTATTAGTGTGATGAGGTAACAATGCCATTAAGGGGTGGCATTGGTGCTTGCCTGTCCTCTCATGTGTTTTGATAAATATCCATTCAATTTTTCAAAGTTAATTGCAAATATTATAGTTTAAATGAGACTTTTTACAGCATAATCTATTAAATGTTTTTTCTTAATCCAGATATAATTTTCATACTCATGCAGACAAACGTCATGAACTCTTTGGTGTTAATGTTGTCCCTTTATTGTTGCCAACATTTAGGTCTGGAAATTACAGCTATGTTATTCCTGTTAACAAATACACACCCATCAATGTAATACTCTCATTGGAAATCAAGTAAGTACAACCAATGCAAGTGCGTCTGTATTAAAAATGTGCTCTGGGCTTTATAATGAAATTGCTTCTGCCTGATTTTTCTGGACCCCAAATGAAACTCATTCCTGTGCAGAGAGCCAAGACTATGTCTAGGCATAACTTAAGTTTTTGAAATAGCTCTGCAGTGGGATGTAATGCATCAGGCTAGTGCCAGCACTCTGCACAAGGATGCATTTCACCCACTGAGATAGATGTTAAAATGTGATAGTCTTAGGCCCAAATCCTATAGATACTTACGCCCAGGTGTAACTTTACTCACTGCGTGTAAGCATTTGAAAGATTGGGGGCCTTCGTTTATTTTGATTTTTCTTAATATAGAAAATTTTATTTGAGACTAGAAAATAGTTCCTGTCCTTACCTATGCCATGGGGCAGAGCTAACCAAAGGCAAAGCTCTTAGTCAGCAAAGGCTTCTCGTCTTGAACATTGGTCTAGTTCCATTCTGTTGTCTCAGGGTAGGTCTATACTTACCTCTGAGTCCGGCAGTAAGCAATCAATCTTCTGGGATCGATCCTGGAAGTGCTCGCCGTTGATGCCGGTACTCCTGCTCAGCGAGAGGAGTACGCGGCATCGACGGGGGAGCCTGTCTGCCACGTCTGGACCCGCGGTAAGTTCGAACTAAGGTACTTCGACTTCAGCTACATTATTCACGTAGCTGAAGTTGCGTATCTTAGTTCAAAGTGGGGGGTTAGTGTGAACCAGGCCTCAGAAGTAACTGGTTCTTCTGCTCCTCTTCTCCTCCAGTGGAGGCTGATACCACTCAAAATAGTTGTTGAATTGGGAATGTTTAGTTCTGCCTCAAGACATTTCATTACTCTGATCTCTCAGAATTCCAAGGCAGAGTTTTATGAAGCTAATGTAACATGCTTTAAAGGCAATCTACTGACCTCACATATTAACATTCTTCTTTTAAGATTAGTGTGAACATAACGGGACTCTGAAATGGCTGCACGTGATCTGAAGCAGTAGAAAGAAACCTTTAGTTTAAGCATGTGCCTTTATAAACAAATGTTGAAGGCCTCATGCATGCCTATGAATGTGTCATGCTCAGAAAATAGGATACTGAATTTATTTTAGATGCTACAACTGTGTTCTTGGGTTCTTTTGCTATCAACATATTTCAATGAACTTTCACTTAAAAAAACAAACCAGAAATCCACATACAATCCACTTTTAATTGTGTTTACTGTTATATCCAAATATCATGATCTTATTTCCACTAAATAAAATCAAGTGAAGCCAACATACACCATTGCAACCTATCTAGGGCAGTCTGTGGCATGTGTATTATACACTTTTACAATTGCTGGGTTGTACAAATGTCTAATTAAAGCTGTACAACCATGCTTGGCAGGTAAGCTCTTTTCCTCCTTCCAGGAAAAAAAACAACTACTAAATTTTCATGCCACCTTGCTGCTTCCATTTTTCTGCCACCTGTTGCCCCATCCAGCTTCTTCTGAGTCTTCGGGTTTTTTTTCTGACACTCAAGTCCTGTCACAGCCGCCCAGGCTGGCAGGATTGGAACAGCATGACCATCTTTAGATACTATTGGAAGAGGAAGGGGGCAGGGTCTTTTCTGTTGAAGGTTTCTGACTGGAATTCTCTCCCTAGGCCAATGTTGACCTTTGACCTCAATCAGGGCAAAGTGCAGGATGTGCTTGTTCCCTTTTTAATTGTGTGCATGTTTGTGCACAGTGGGATTGTGATTGTTTGTGAAGGTTCCTGTTCTAATGTGTGTTTTGGGCTTGTCTTCCCTAAAGTTATGTTTCCTGTCTTGTTATGGTGCCCAAAGGTTTTCTGGCCCTGAGGAATGATAAACTAACGCATGTAGTTATCGTTATTTTGGAGAGATCAGAATATACTATAGCCTTTGGTAGCAACATCCTTTTGTGTTGGAGAAGTTTGTATGCAGACATGGATTTGGCTTTGCAGTTAGATCGGCTGAACCAAAACTTCAGATGCAAATTCCCCCAGGAAAGAGTCCAGACCACGATTAGAGTTTCTGAGCCTCAGAAGTGCTAATTTCCTTTATTTTGGCCACTAGGGGCATGTCTACATTGCAGCTGGGAGTGTGAATGGCAGTTCTACTTTGCTGCTTCTAAAGGTAACCTCCCGCCCCCGAAATATAAACAATGAAACTGAAAGATGCACTGGAAAAAAACTACAAAACATTCTTAAGGGTCGTGTCTTCATTGCAGCTGGGGGTGTGAATGGCAGCTCGTGTAGACATGCCCACACTAGCTGTACTCTGGCTAGTTCATTAATAATAGAAGTGAGGTTGCCATGGCGTGGGCTGCACAAGTGAGTGTATATTCAGGGGAGTGAGATGGGCTTGTGCAGCCTGTGCTGTGCCATGTCCTTGTGCATGTCCTATTTGTAGTGCTCTAGCTAAAGGACAGCTAGTGTGGGCATGTCTACACGAGCTGCCATTCACACCCCCAGCTGCAATGAAGACACGACCCTTAAGAATGTTTTTTAGTTTTTTTCCAGTGCATCTTTCAGTTTCATTGTTTATATGTCGGGGGTGGGAGGTTACCTTTAAAAGCAGCAAAGTAGAACCTTGGGTTCTTTTTTTTTTTTTTTTTCTTGAAGCACTACGGAGCCATTAATCGTCTTTCAATGCAAAGTCACTTTTGGAAATATGTGTTCCCATCAGCCACGAAACCGAAACAGAAGGGAGGCTTTCCAGGAAACCACCCAGGTAACACTTTTCTGAATTGCAAAGCTAAAATCAAGGCAAACCCAGGAATACGAACTTGGTCCTGAGAGGTATTAAGCAAAGAAATAATTTGTAACTAGTCTCGCCCTCTGTCAAATCATTTGGCACTTCTTAAAGACATCCCTGCGTGCATCTTTCTAAGACAACCTTGATACCTAAATCACCTGGGACTGTGGGTCTCAGTGATGCATCTTGGGATGTCTTTAGGAAGTGCCAGTATATGTTATAGATGACACGATAAAACTTTGAAAAGGTTAGTCATAACACATGTATCTGCTGAACGTCCCCCTCCTGTACAGGAGCTGGAGACATTCGGGTTGTAATTCTGTGAAGCTGTGGGTGCTTAACTCCCTTCCCCAGCAGAGGGCCATCCCGGGGTGATCAAAGCACGGAGATGTGTTGGGGGCAGCGGACAGAAGAGCCTACATTCAAGAGCTCCAAGCAAATGCAAGGGCAGCAAATGCAAGCCAACAAATCTCTAGGCTCAGTCAATTCTGCACTTGTGGATGCTTGAAAAATATCAATGAAAAACCGATACAAGATTAACACCCTCAAATTATTTTGGTAAACACGTTAGGCCAAATTCTGCTCACAGTTTAATGGTGGAAATCCAAATTAACATCCAAATCTAATAGAGTTGGTCTGCATTTCCACTGGTGTAAATGAGAGTAGAACTTAACCTGTTAGTGCGAATCAGTTTGCTGCTGCATATTGCAAAAACTAAATGAATGATGCTTTAAGGCTTCCATTGGGCTTTTGTGAGGGTGGCTTTTTCCTGTCTTCATTTCTCCTCTGGCCTCTGTAGACTCACTCAAATATAAAATGCACATTACATTACCACTTGGGGAGCATGGACCATCACAAGCTTCAGAACTGAAACTCACCGCTGGTGCAGCTCCACTGGTGGTAGAAACCTATGGAGGAAGATGTAACACGATAGGATGCTGGAGTGTTTGCCACTGTGACCACATGGTGATGAAGTCCCGCACCCCCCCAAGCTCCTGTCCATGCTACTGCTTCCACTGCTAGTGAATTATGACTTTAAGATGAAATCCTGGCTCAATTGAAAACAAAGGTAAAACTGCCATTTCGTTCAGTGGGGCCAGGATTTCACCTATAAAGCAATATAGAGAGAAGCTTACTGCACGTAGATGAGAATTATTTTCATGTATTCTCTGGGATGTCTTGGGGGGAACAGAAGTTGTCAAACACCTGAGCTTTTCCCACCACCCCAGCCAGTTGGAGGTCTGATCCTGCCAGGTGCTGGGCACTCACCTCCAACAAAGAGATGGGTGCCCTAAACTCCCATTAACTTCAATAACAATTGAGGCAGCTCAATACCTCACAGGAATGGGTTTTTAGTCTTCATTATATCTGCCTGGCAGTGTGTCTGCTAGTTTAAAAAAAGGGTGGGGATGGGAAATAAAGGTGGTAGAAAATTTGAAAACAAAATTCTAGGGCAAACCCACATGTCATGAACTCTTGGGAGTCGTGTTTGGCCCAGTACACACCTGATTTTAGCCTGTGGAACTTACATGCTCCTCACACCCTGAATTCTTAAGTGTTATTAAATTGCTTACTTGCTGCTGTGCTGATTAGCTGGAGCCCTGTCTTCCTCCTCCTGCCCAAGATGACTTTCAAATGTCATTGAAAAAGGTGTAGGTTGCTGGGACTACAGCAAAATCATCAGGTACAAGTGAATGAAGATCTTGGGAGCTCTGACCTCCAGCTGTAATTCCAGCAACCCCTGAAGCTCTGAGTCAAATCCAGAGCTCACGTAGGCATGTCTTTGAGACTGACTGCCAGCAAAGCTAGTCAGGCTTCATGTGTCAACTTGAAATTCCCATCAAAGGACTAAAGCTATCTAGTTTGACCCACAGGTAAGAAACTGCTTCCAGCAGCTGTAACAGTGAGTCATTCAAGGTTGGCATGAGTCAGAATAAAAATACTGCTATTGAAAGTATTTGTTTTCAAGCTTATTTTCCTGAGCGTTGCGAGATTTATTCCACAGTGGTTAGTAGCCCAGCAGTCAGCTGGCCTCTGAACAGTTTCTGCCTAAAATTTATAATGTGCATAATACCTGTTGCATCAGGGCGAGAGGGACTTTATTGATATTTGATGTCTGTGAGGTACTTGAATGAAATGTGAGTGCCAAGTCAAACCATTGTAACATTGTTCTTCCTGGAAATAGTGGGGTTGAATTATCCCTATACAATTTCAGGGAAAAGTGTCAGAGCCAAAATACATTACTTGCATTTGTATGTGATGGAGTGTTACATCACACACAAAACCAAATCTTGCGTGCATACATCTTGCAACAGTTCTGGAGTGAAGACGCTGCATTCTGCTTTGGAATACATAGAGGCCTGCGCACACCCAGGGTATTAGTCCTGCTGCGGCTTGTTAATCAGCTGAATCACAATGTTTACCACTATTGCACTTTAAACTTTACAGAGCACTTTGGCACATCTGGAACAATTCTAGCTTCCTAAGGGAGTCTAGAGGGTGCTCCGTTACTCACAGCCAGCCTAGAATGCTGGGAGCCAAATGTCTGTCAATTCCTGAGCTGATCGGAACAAAACCCATTCAGAACATTTAAAGTCAGCACTTTCCTTTTGTCTTTAAGTGTGCTGACTTCTCTCACTGTAGCTATCAAGTCTTGTTATCACAATGACTCATACTGCATTTGGCAGTGAAATGCTTTCACAACCAATCCTTCTCTCTAATTGAATGTAAAATGAGGTTATCAAATTCATCTCTCTTTATAATTCATTATCTAGGGATGTCAGCATATTTGGATTCTCCCTGTAACTTGGTGGTATGACAGCGCATACCATTTCCGCGTAGCTGCACCGGTAAGCCTTTTTCAAATAGGAAATAGACCAAAAGAAAAATGACATTTTAGCTGTGATTAGTTTCTACATTAATCTCTTTTATTTTTCTCCTGCAGGATCTTGCAGACTGTTCAACAGATCCAAATTATGCTGGGATATTTTTTACTGATTACTACTTCTACTTTTATCGACAGTGTAACTAAAATATTGCTGATCATTCTGTTTATTGGGGGGAAAAAAGATAATACTTCTGGTACTGAAAAGACTATTGTCTTAGTAAAAGTTTGCAAATGAAATGAGATGTGCTGAATGTTTACCAGTTTTTGTTTAACCATTAACTTTTAGAGACGAGTGGGCAAAAATAAATTATTTGACGGTAGTCCCGGCTCTGCATGTCAAGTCTTTACTTGTAAAAGAACGTGATTTCTGAAAATCAATGGAGAACTTGATGTGTAGATATTAAAGGGTTCCACTGCTCTTAGCAACGCCATAAAATACAGTAGATAGGGGGAAAATAGTGGCATTCTAATATACTTCAGACTGTTCAGAAGACTTTGACATAATAAAAATATCAATTGCAGCTGAGACTTGTTTTTGTCCTACAAGCATCTACCTTCCATTATTGTCTGTCTCCTTCTTTATAGTATATATGATTTCTACCAAACAAAAACTTTGTTATAGTGGAGGTTGTACAAGTACAAAATCTCATTGACGTAATAGCGACAAGTTTAGGAAATCTCATTCCACAGTGCATGTAATTATTTCTCTGCGTCATGTGGGGCAACACACCCCTGCTAACATCACACTCCGCAACAAATGTGCAACTTTAACACCAGTGATGTTGATGCTAGAATGAAGTGTATGTTTCAGATATGATCTTTCGTTTTGATCTGTGCAGAAGAATATATCCTTGGATATTTTTTGGAGTGTGTCACGGCTCCACAAGATCTGTGCTATGGCCCAATTTTTAAACAGTATCTTGGAGAAACCACTTCAGTGGGCCAACCCCCCACCCCCAGCCCCCAAGAGTTTCCCCTCTTTTACAGTGGCAGGCCACACCGCCACAATGCTGCTGAGACTGAGCCGCTAGGCTCACATCATGAGCTCTGGCCAGCGAATCCAACTGAGAAAAACTCGGCATTCAGAGACTTTTTGCCCTCGTCAGAGATCAATGCACGTCAGCAAGTATTTGAAGTGACACCAGGCAGCCTTTTCAAAACAGAGTAGGGTTTATTAGTCAACTGGAATACAGCATTGGGAAGTCTTTAGGTTAGCCTAGAGAAGCAAAGGTTAAGACATAGTCCATACTGGCTAAAGCCTGGGCTTTCTTGAGCCATGCTGCTCTAGGAACCATCTTGGATTCCTTTCTCTCTGTCCCTTTGTCAGTCCCAGATTAGACTTGCTGTGTATCTCCAAGGCCAGCTGCTGGTCCCCTGCTGAGTTCATATGTTCTGTCTGCCAGAGTTTTCCGTTATCAGATATTAATTGTTTAGTCCCTGGAGTTACCATTCTCTTTCTTCCACTGATATGGGTCAGGTTTAGCTAGTCATTGATGACCTGTTCATACCACCCATTTAACCCTTCTGTACCAAATGGGTAACAATCCCTAGTCAAGTCAGTCACTTTCATGCATATCATTCATTAAAAGGTTTTGGAGAATTCCCACTTTGTTTCAATATGTAAGGACATGTGTCCGTGTGCTGGAAGAGTGAGAGAACAGGGAAATGATAATGGGATGCTGTGCATAGTTTTGTAAGATGGACACGTGTACTTGGTGATATCTACATTCTTCTATGTTTAGGAAAAAAAATTTTTAAAGATAATTTTAAGGCGACTGTCACTTAAGTTTTATATTTGCTGTTGAGATAGAGAAAGTACATGGATTATGAGTAGTGGATGCTGTCAGTAAGTGGGTGTAAGGAAATTATTTGTATTGAGGAGGGGGAGAAAAAGAAATATAATGGTGATATTCTAGATTTTGGGAGATTGCTCACATGTACATCTCATCAATCTTAATCCTAAATTAAATCTATTGTTTGTTGTTTGGGAAATTTCTCTGGTTTCTAAATAAACATAACAATGCTAATATATATTCAGATGTTTAGCCATGAGGGGAAAAGCTATGAAGAAAATTTTGCCTCTAAAAATCAGTTTACTTTAATATTTGACCACAAACACTAAAATGTCTTAATCATAATTGTATGGCTACTGCTTGACACCACTATAGGGCAGAGTTAAGGTTGTCTGGGTGCCTTAAGTTTGTATTTCTTTAATATAATCCTTAACTCTGAACTTCCTGGGTTTATAGAGGTTTGGGGATAATTGAAATCTCCCTGTAATTTTTTACCCCCAGTGACTAGTAGAAACTCTCAACCTTGCCTCCATCTTAATCTAGTTTTTTGCCTGGGAATATGCAATATAGATGACATAGTCTATAATAGCCTGGAAATGGGCTTGATATGGAAGTCTGGATCCAAAAGGATGCAGAATCTGGACAAAGCCAGTTTCTACTTTTAGGCTTCAGAAAAGAATGTTCTACATTGATGGTTGTCTCTTAAAAATTACACATGCTCACCATCAAACACATGACAATACACATGCATTTTTAACGAAACTGTAGCTAAGTAGGCCTATCTGCTTTTCATTGATATTGCTCTTAGTAGATATATTGTTCTAACTGACCTGTAGCACTGCAGTGGGAGAACATGGTTTTTCCCCAATTTAACTTCATCAAAACAAAACCTCTGGCTAATGCTAGTGGAAACCCCCCCAACATTTTTGTGAAACATTTTCATGGTGTATTTTGTACAAATTGAAATTTTGACAAATTTAGTTGAAAATTCTGTACGTTTCAACCAGCTGCACCAATGGCACATTTATCTAGCAACTCTCATTTTAGGACTTGATGCAGGTTCAAAGGAATGTCTGTTGTGCAGAGACCCGTGTTCTAAGTTGTCCAATGTAACAAAAGTCCAACTCTTGTTGATTATTTATAAAGTAAGCAAAAGTTGGAAACTGACTAGTACAAAGTAGATAGTTTAAGTTAAAAGAATTGTGATAATGGGTCTTCACAGCTTCTGAGTGTGACAAGCTGAGATTCTAGAAAGGGGACGAAATGTTTATAGTTAAATAACCATGTCTTTTGGCTGATTACTTGTAAACAAGATGAGGCTGTCACTGACACCTTCTTGGACATTGAACTTGCATTAAAATGTAAAGAAACAGTCTCAGGCTGAAGCCCAACCCCATCCCCACCCCCACCTCTTCCGTCCATGTAAGCACTTGGGTCCCAAGATCTGGTGGAGGATAAGTCCAAGCCTAAATCCCTCTGAGACTTGGGTCCAAATGTTGTCATTTTGCAGTGTGGACAGAACGTGGAACTGGGTCCTCAAGATTCATATCCTTAGAGACCACCTACACTATCCCATAATCCCATGGACCAGTGTTCCTAACCTTTCCATCCCAAAAGTAGCCTATTGACTCCCAGGAAATGGAAGCAACTTCTCTGGTTCAAGTACAGCTACTCAGCATTTAACTCTTCCATTTGATTCTGACCACTAAGCTTCAGACAGAGATAACTGTCTCCTGAATTAGCTATGGCCACTGACAGGAAGAAGTCCTTTGACAAGTGTGCTGCTACCTAGCCACTGAACCACAGCCAGATACTGGTAAATCTCTGGTGTGAGATGAGTATGACATTCAACTTCAAGCAGAGTCCCAGAAATGACCATGTGTACCAAGAAGAAGTGAACATGTTGACAGTGTTGAAGATTGACTAGACCAGTGCAGAGAGCAAGTTAAGCAACTTGAGAGAGTGCTGGAAAGTCAGGGATGAGAACAGCACCTCTGAGAACTCACCATCATCCTGCCTCTTCTATGAGGACTGTGACCAGGTGCTCGATACTGCCAAACACGGATCCCACAGCAGTTCATGATAGCCTGGTAAGCCGGGATGGTGAGTTTCTGACCCTCAAATCCAATATAGCACTGGAGGGGAGCCAGCAAACAGTGGATCAGGCTAGCAAGGTGACTCTGATGCTCATACCAGTCCACAAGGAGGTTTTTCCAATGGAGCAGCTGCAGCATGTCCTGGATCCAAACCTGGAAGAACTGTTTGATGACCCCCAGGAGGAGCAGCTCGTCACAGAACAGGCAGCAGAAATAGAAGAGGCAGAAGTAGCCCCGGAGCCTGGTAATCTTCTGGCTCTGTTGTTGTTAATGTACAAATAGGACTGATTTCCAGTTTGAGTCAATGCAGTTTTTATTATAAGCCCTGGGTAGCAGTGTGTATTTGGTAATAGAGAAGACTGCATGCCAGCCCCGTGGCATCATCCCCCACACCACAATGTGGAATTCAAAATGGAAACCGGGAAGTGAAAAATCAGTTAAGCATTTCACGTTAAATTTTTACCAGATACGCACACCTTCTTACAAAGATGTGCTGGGGTGTTTAGAGTAAGAATTTGATATTGCCTTCCTTTTCTGAGTACACAGCATTTTTGAGTCTTGACATTCCAAAGGCACTTTTTCTCTGAGGATGTTCTGAACCTTTTTTGAAGTACTGAGGCAATAATCCATTGTGATGTCTGCTTTCGGGACCTTCCACCTTTGCAGTTCAGTCTCAGTCCAGTAGGAGCCTGGTTTTTCAAACTGTGAGAGCGGTCCGAAGAGGAAGCGTTTCCTCAATTACCTTAGCGTTGACATCCTGGACAGGACCAATAAGCTAGTCTAATATCAAAGGGAAAAGGATTCACGACAAATGGAAATACCCAGGCAAGCTGTGGATCATGAGGAGAACACGGCAGTGCCTGAGAAGAGACTTGCCATGCAGTTTCTGGCACAGGAACATTGCTTGAGGGAGGAAGATAGAGCACAGCAGCAAGACCTGTTTGAGAGGCTGCTTGCACTAATGGCCGCAAGAGTTCAGGCTCCTGCTCCAACTGCACCATGTCCTGAGTCCTCTCCATGGTACCATTTCCTCCAGACCAGGAATGCATTGGACAATACCAGGGTTGGGTGGCCCATGCAACCACGACTGAATGGTAGTGAGACAGGGAAAACGTACCCCCTGCAGTTCTTCACTCCTTTGCAGTGGTACCAAGTGTGTGCTAAACATGGTGGAAATGGAAAGGAGAATGGTAAACCAGGGGGCACACAGAAGTAGAAGGTTTAATTATTTGCAGGGACAAAACATACCTGAAGATGTGTGATGCTGTGTATAACAAAGGTGATCACTGTTGCTACCACTGTTACACCATTTCCACAACTCTTATACAAAGTGTATCATGTAAGGTGCCAATGGAAAAGTTATGATTTGCTAAGTACGATTATCCTGTTTATATGCATCTTTGTATCTGAAATTATGAATATTAGCTATGTACTTGTATCTTACACATGTGTTGTATTCCTGGGTGACATCCCCCAGACAGAAGTTACATCAAGGCTAGACAGCTATGTGTTGATGGCCTCTCCCATTAAGGACACTCAGCTCTCACAATAGGCCATTCAAGAAACTCATCCCATCCAGATGGCTCTTCCTGACGATGCTTCAGACAGGGAGGGGCCAATGGTCACTCCCTGTGAGTCACAAGCCATGTAAGGACATGTGATATGCTCATGTGACCCTGGACTCCATCTTGGGCCAGTAACTTTCCAAAAACAGGGGCTGTGGGACAGCAAACTTCCATCCACAGGGCAGAGGATGTAAAAAGGCATGTGAGGCGTCTTCATTTCCTGCTTCATGTCTCTGGACTGGATTTCTAACAAGGAAGATCTAAATAAGGACTGATGACCCCCAATCTGTTTGGGTGATTCCAGAGAGACTTTTGCAAGATAGCAGTTTATTCCATCACTGCTATAAACCCGACATAAGGACTTTGCAACCACTTGTATGTATATGATTCCTTAACCATTCAATAACTCTCATCTTTTCTTCCTTTTTTTATATTATTAAACCTTTAGTTTTTACTTACTAAAGGATTGGCATCAGCATGATTATTGGGTAAGAGCTGAGTTTTATATCAACCTGGCTAAGTGGCTGATCCTTTGGGATTAGAAGGACTTTATAGCTGATGAAATTGGTTTTCAGTAATCACTTATTGTAAAGTCCAGTGGGTGGGTGGTGAGCCAAGGACTGGAAAGCCTAAGAAGACTGCATCTCTGACTTCTTGTTAACCAGTGTGGTGAGACATAAGTTCTTTTGTTCCTGGCTTGGTATAATCTAATGATAGAATAACCATCAGTTTGAGATGAATCTTCCCCGTTTCTCAGCAGTCTGTCCTGAATTTGGCATTCTCAGCTGTGACCCACTGAGGCAGGGTGACAAGATGTACTTACAGTGAGCATTCAAAGGCTACAGTAGGCACTTTAGTAGAGGGCTAAACTAGTCCTATTTAGTATGATCAGATCTGGATTTCAAACCACAATGACATCCCATAATAATACTTGGGTGCTAACATTTTTTACTTGACTTTCAAATAAACCACCTAGCCATCTCTCTTGACTCCTTCAAAAGAGACATCTTCAAAAACGCTCTTGAAATTTCTCAACTTTAAACACATTGATCCAGCCAGCAAGACCACTCTGTGTTACTGATTCAAAAGTGGTTTTTGGCAAACTGCCCTCACAGAACTGAAAGCAGATTTTAGGTCCCAACATTCACACATGTTCCCCTGAAACTGAGAACTACTGGGCATCATCTGCATAACCTAAACAAAATTGTCATAAGTCAATGCTTAATTATATTTTATAGGGTCTTCCCTCCTGATTCAGACAAGATTCCCATTGAACATCATTGCCAGATTAAACTTTGAACTCAACACTTAAAAATGTGAGAAAACAGTCCACTGGGGATCAACCACTTCTTAGCTTACAAATATTTGTCGCCTTATTTTTCCATCATATAGGTGGAACTGGAATACTGTATCTATCAGTGCATAATCACCTTGCATGGCCTGGAAGAAAGAGGTGGTGCGCATTAGTCTGTGAGCACAGAAGTGGCAGAGGAATGTTCACGTGGCATAATAATTCTCTCTGCTTCATTCATGCATCTGAATCTTTTGCCCTCACATGTAAAGGAAGATGATGTGCATGAGTCCAGTGAGGGAACCAAGCAGCTGTCTGACTTGTACTCAGTTCTGGCCCCTCTACTCAAGTGTGGAGTGCACATGGGGCAGAAAGAGTAAACCAAAGCAAGAGAACTGAAGTTACTCACATGAAAGAGTAGATAGGATTGGATAGGAGAGCAGCTCTGTCTAGTGCCCAGAGGTGAGTAACATTCCCTCCCACATTTGCACATCAGGCCTCTGGTTTCTCACTCTGGTTGTGGGAGTCATGGCGATTTACAATCATTGCTACTCTGTTCTGCTGTGAAGTGTTCTATGGCTATTTGCTATAAACATTGTTTCTTACATACTTCTCGTGTTTCTCTCAAGCATCATGCATTTGGATCTATGGACTTCCCTATGCACACAGTGTGCATTGCTTTTTTTATGTGAGCTGTGCTATTATCATTGGAATACAGTAAGTTTCTCTGAAAGACCGTAGCACAATTGTGATCTGAAAACCTAATCTATATTGTGTTTATTTTGTTGTGTCCTTATTAAACTATGTATTTATTTGCGTAACTTAAAAATAGATCAGCTACTCTGTACAGGAGCTGCTGCTTCAAGGTACACAGCAAAATCGTACGAGAGATCAGAACTGAGTTTCATATGGGATGTAAGGTTTTTGAGGCTGAATTTCAGGGTATGTTTCTCCTTCTGTGAAGACCTCATTCTTGTTAAACACAGTGTTCTGTGCGTATGAAGCAGCAGTACAGACATACCACAAAAACTCACATTATAGAAACAGCCAAGTCTCTTACACTGATTATGATCTTCATCTTGGACTAGCTCCATTAAATGGCACGTACGCAGCTAGCTGCACTCAGGGCCGGCTCTAGGCACCAGCAAAACAAGCTGGTGCTTGGGGCGGCACATTTTTAGGGGCGGCAGTTGAGGCGGGGCCGGGGGTGGGGTAATTAAAGAACGGGGAGTGGGGGCAGCCAAAATTGTTTTTGCTTTGGGAGGCAAAAATCCTAGAGCCGGCCCTGGCTGCACTGGAAACATGATGTGACTAAAGCCAAACTCTTCTAGCTTCCAACAGGGTGAAGGGAGGCTTGCTTCTTAGAGGAAAGAATCCAAAATGGGGATTGCAGCTTGGGAAGATGCAGCAAAACCCTGCAGTTCACCCTGTATTGTCATGTAGTTTTGTCCCACCTGCTGATTGGCAGCACTAATGTAGTTTGTTGTGCTTTTTATGGTCTCCTGTAAAGCTGCTTCCAGTCTATTGTGGAAAAATGTATTTTCAAAAACTGTCTAAGACATTCCCAGCAGATGGTTTGCTCAGTCCTTTCTCCTCTTATTGTTCAAATTACCAGGAATAGACACACTCTGCTTGAAACCAGGATTTTGGAACAACCAAAGGAAAGGTAGCCCTGATTGGTCTATCCCAGCTTTTACACAAGACCGAGGCCCTTCTCAGACTGGATATTTGGGGCAGGTTTAGTCTGTGCTATGCAGATATGCAGCCAGGATGGATGGTTTAAATTTAAAAAGCTGCACACTTTTATCTTAAGTGGTAAGTGTGTGTGAGAATGAGTCGTGGGGCTACCAGCAAAGGCAGTGATAGCTGCCAGTGCTTAGCCCTAATAGAAATTAATCCCCCCTGCTATTTAGTAGCCTAAGCGTGAATTTAGGTGCCTAACTTTAGACCCCAGGTTTGAACATTTTGGTCTTAACTCAAGGCACTCATTAATCTGGGACGCAGCTGTCTACTATGTAAACACACATTTAGAATAAACGCAGTAAAAATCATTATGAACAGTGGTTATCGAGCAATTTAAAGAACCACTGTATTTCCACTGCTAAACACCTCAGTTGGTTAGCAGCCCTCTCTTTCTGCCATCCGTCTCTCACACGCATGCCCACACACAGTCAGACAGACAGCAAATCATGACCATATTAAGGATTTGTTTCTTGATAATTTTTTAAGGCTGCTATTAGTGGTTTTGAGTTCTGAGTGGATTACTTGTTAAACTGATAGATTTATAAATATCCCAGTCTACTCTCACACACTGGCAGTAATGGACTACAACTAAAGGGCACTAAAATCAAGCTACCAAAACACTGGTGCTTCTTAAGAACAGGATATATAAGGCATCCACACAGTAGGTACGTACTTTATGCTTAAACACACAGATAAATGTTGCTGCTGCCTCTCAAATCAAGCAACAGGGAGTTCCAAAAGCCTTTCATTAATAGCACTCAAATCACTAGCCGTCTGCTTGACTCCATACAAGACATTCAGGGAGTCATGGTCCCAGCCTGGATGAGTTTACACTCTAAACATATAGACACAAATTGTACTACTGGCTGACCAAAAGATGAGTCTTTAATAGATGCCAGAAGATGTCAGCTGGTCACTGGGTAATGTGTGACCAGATTGGCAGTGAGTTTAAAAACGTCAACAAGGAAGTATAGTATGAAATAAGTACATTTGGTATGGATTCAGTGTAGACACAACCATTTTAATGCTCTCACATAGCTTAAACTACCTTTTACAAATGTAATCTCTCCTTCTTCCCCCCCCCCCCCACCCCCCGGTTCCCAAATAGCTTGTTTTACTGGCCTTAGATTTCTTTGCCCAAATTTCCTAAGAATTGGCATTTTCATTCAAAGTACAAGCTGCTGATTTAAAATAATAGGTTGTATAATGGAAATCCTGACCAACTTCCCTTGCTATAGTCCTGGAACAGGCTGGGGAGTCTACTCGGGGTCAGTCAATGTGGTAGTGGAACAGAAGCCTTTTATTACTATTTGGCCTGAATTCAGAGAGCCTGTTTTCCCTAACAGCTGACCACAGCCACAGTGCTGGAGAGGAGCAGAACTGAGGTTGCATCCTCACTTGGCTCTTCAAGAGGGTTAGTTCCTTGGATCAGGCATCTTTATTTGGCTTCTGCTATTCCGATCAAGGGTGCTGGAACAATTTTTATAGTGGGGGTGCTCAGAGCCATTGAACCAAACTGTAAACCCTGTATAGAATGGAAACTACTTCAAGCCAGAGGATACCCTGATTAGAACTGAATGTTTTTCAAATGCCTGCTCTGGCAATTTGGAAATAGTCTTCTGGAGACGGAACTACTTTGTGGCTACCTCCTTCCAGAGCCAGCACCCTAGGTTGCTGCAGTGTGTTCCGTAGTCAGTGCTTCTCAAACTTTTTGATACCAGGGACCAGCCTGCTGCCTTCCTAAATTGTGTCAGGGAGATCTCAGGGACTTGTGCTGGTCCACAGACTGGTCATTGAGAAACACCGCTTTAGGGCATGTGACTCATTTTCTAGAATGGTCTGGGATTTGCTGCATCTTAGTTATTCCACCCATGTTATCTTCCAAAATCCCCATTCTTTCTCCCATTTCAGAAAGTCTTGGGCCCAGAGTAGTCACTTCTGGCTTCCTTTTCCCAGTTCTGTTTCAGCTGTAGCAGTATCCATAATCATTTTTGAAAGATTTAATTTCTTTAGGCACAGAAGCCTGCATTAGCTGGGTTGTTATGGTAACCATCTCACTGGCTGGTGAGTGTCGACTGTATGGATCCCACAGGAGCACGAGTACCCCTTTCATTTAAAAAAAAAATGTTACTAGATATCAAGTTTTAATTTGTGCTGCACTGTTTTCGCTCAGACTTTCAGTGGAAGTGAGCTTTAGAGCTATGCATCCATTACTTTAAATGGTCATGTCACATCTCAGATGATTTGTGTGTGCATCAGCATACCCACTGTATTCGGGATCAGAATCTGGCCCATGGTATATAAAATTGCCCAGAACTGCATGCAATGCAGAACCCCCTGCGGCCATCCTAATTCCCAGCTTGTTTCTCTGTAGTCCATCAAGAGCACGGCAATTCAAACCATGTTCTGTGTTATAGTTCCTGCGGAATCCATTTGACGTGTGTTCACACCCTTTTGAATCACTCCTCTCGCTCCTCGTCTCCTCCCAAACCAAGTTCAGGAATTTTGTCCTCTTCGAGACTGTACAGCTGTGCCCCTGTCTGTATTTCTGCTCTTGTCTCATCACATCCTTCATCACCCTCATTGATAGCTCCTTTTAACCCCTTAGCTCACTTTTATCCGTGCCTTCTTTCAGGCCACCATTTCCCAGGGAGCCAGCCTACTCCATTCTCCGTGTAAATTCCTCTTAAAACCCATTACATCCCTGAGGCCCCTGCTAACCTACATCAATATTAAGCCATTAAAGGCTAAGCTAACGGAGGGCTTCCCCTGGGTCTTCAAGTGGGTTTGCACCTGATTTTTTTTTATTTTTTTGTCGTAGAGCCTAATCCTACAACTGCACCTGTGCGAGTTGGCTCCGGGTGCCTGTGTGGAGGCCTTTTGACTCCTCTGAGGCTCCAATGTGACAATAGGGTCCTCCCTTAAGATGCAGTTGCAGAATCTTAGGTGCCTAACTCCCATTGATTTCAATTTCATGGGAGTTAATATGCTTAAATATCTTTGAGGATCTGGGCCGAAATTCCTCTGAGCTAGGTGTGCCCATATGTACGTATTACCAGGGCTGCCCGGGGGGAGGGGGGCAAGTGGGGCAATTTGCCCCAGGCCCCGCAGGGGACCCCACGAGAATATAGTATTGCAACTTTTTGTTATGGAAGGGGCCCCCGAAATTGCTTTGCCCCAGACCCCCTGAATCCTCTGGGCGGCCCTGCGTATTACACAGCACCAACAACACCTGTAACACTCAGTAAATAATATAAGTGCACTGTGGCAGCTTAAGGCAAAGGAGCAGATCTAACTCAGAATTTTTGGGCAGAGGCTTTTGCCAGTTTATAGCATAATGTCAGTCAGAGGCGCTGGAACAATTTGTACAGTGGGGGGTGCTGAGAGCCATTGAACCAAGCTGTAAACCCTGTATATGATGGAAATCACTTCAAGTCAGGGGTGCAGCAGCACATCCAGTACCCCTAGTTCAACCACCTATTAGGTCATTTTAATGTGTCCTTTTTTTTGTATTTATGAAAAAATAATTGGATGTGCTCACCAACGCAACAAAACATTTGGGCTTTGCAGATCTCCCTGAATTCCTCTGTATAGAAGACAGGGATCATTTTTTTAATACAGTTTGCACCTTTAAGCACTTCAGTACTGTGCTGCTTCTGTCTGTGTAGGTTTCAAGAGTCATTTCCCCTTGGCTTTAATTATTTGAATTGGTTTAGATCAGCTTGTTCTATAGGTCAGAACAGAAGCTGCATGTATACATGTGCAAAGAATGATTGATTGTCAGTCCAGGTTAAATGCATAGATAGAATTGTTCCAGCCCACAGGATTAGCAAAAAGCATTTGAAAGTCAATTGCATCAAACTAGATGGCTCAGACCCACATACTGTACATAGTACACTGCTTCCTTCCTCCTCCGTGTCTGTCATCTGGAAGATGAAAAATTATAAGGGCTGAAGCTGAAAGCATCATTAAATGTTAATCTGCTGGGGCTTCCTTAGTGCTACTGAGGTCAGTTTCTGTTTCTGAATATAGTGACAGATGGAGTGTCCTCTGTGAAATAACGCAGCTTTGCCAAAAGCCATCAGGACATGAGCTGTCTGTCATCCTGCACGTGCTCCCACCATGCGCCCTATTAACAATGAATGTGAATGGTGTGTGTGTGTGTTTAAGATGGAAATGTTCACATCCCTCTAAGCACACTTCTGAATTCTTCCTAAGAACAGATAGGTAGAAAAACACAGGCATGAATATTATGTATTGATGATAAATTAGGGAGGATAGGCTTTAAAGAAGAGCCAGTCATGAGCTTTTGGCCGCTGTAGGTACATCTACATTATGCTTTAAAGGCAGCGAGTCTTAGAGTCCAGGTGTTCAGACTCAGGCTTGTGGAGCTTGCGCTAAGACACTTAGGGTATGTCTACACTATGAAATTGGGTCAATTTTATAGAAGTCAATTTTTAGAAATCAATTTTATACAGTCGATTGCGTATGTCCACACTAAGCGCATTAAGTCGGCGGAGTACGTCCTCACTACCATGGCTACCGACTTACAGAGAGGTGCACTGTGGGTAGCTATCCCACAGTTCCCACAGTCTCCGCCACCCATTGGAATTCTGGGTTAAGCTCACAGTGCCTGATGGGGCAAAAACATTGTCGCAGGTGGTTTTGGGTACATGTTGTCAGTCGCCCCTCCCTCCATGAAAGCAACGTCAGACCATCGTTTCGCACCTTTTTTCCTGGGTTACCCGTGCAGACGCCATACCACAGCAAGCATGGAGCCCGCTCAGCTCACCGTCACCGCTGCTGTTGTGGGCAAGTCTACTGTGGGGACTGCTGTGATCCCAGTAGCCAATTCAATCCTTGATGTTCTGTTATCAAGGGTAGTGACTCTGGGAAATGTGCAGGCCTTTTTAGATTCTAGGGCATCATATTCCTGTCCTTTGTTGCTGGTGAAGAAGTCTTGCAGGCGTACAGTCCAGTCCAGTCAGCGCTGTAACACCCCATAGCACTTCTGTGGTTGACACATGTAACAGCTCCAGGGCTCTTGCTCTTTGCCTTGGCCGAGATACCTTGTCCTACCCACGCCTCCAAGCATTCAACACAGAAGCACTTGCAGCAACTGGCACAGCAGCAGCTCCTTGCCTTCGCAGCAGACGGTGCAGTAGGACTACTAACCGTCATCATCCACTGCTTCCACTGCAACTCTGCTCCCCAGCAATGAGCTAGGGGGTTCCGTACTGGTCCTCCTGGGTGCTGCGGGCAGCAGACAGTGCAGTAGGACTGGTAACAGTCCTTGTCGGACATATAGCTAGGCCGGGGATTCTGGGAACGTCTTCCATGCCCGGCTCCTAGCAACCTCCAGGGCATGGTGTATGGCTCCATCACTTCCCCTGCTCCTGTTCCCCAGCGACGAGCTCAGGGGATCTGTTCATGAAGCCTGGACAGTAGTAAGGAGCAATTCAGCTATAGGCTGAGCAAGTGCAGAAAGATGGTAGAATGTGCCTTTAGACGTTTAAAAGCTCGCTGGCGCTGTTGGTCAGACCTCAGCACAACCAACATTCTGTTGTTGTTGCTGCTGTGTGCTCCATAATATCTGTGAGAGTAAGGGGGAGACGTTTATGGTGGGGTGGGAGGTTGAGGCAAATCACCTGGCATCCGATTTTGAGCAGCCAGACACCAGGGTGATTAGAAGAGCATAGCAAGGCACGCTGTGCATCAGAGAGGCTTTGAAAACCAGTTTCATGACTGGCCAGGCTTCGGTGTGACAGTCGTGTGTGTTTCTCCTTGATGCAAACCTGCCCCCTTTGTTGATTTTAATTCCCTGTAAGCCAACCACCCTCCCCCCTCCAAAATAAAGTAACTATTGTTTTGAAACCATGCATTCTTTCTTTATTAATTAAAAAAAAGAGAGAGATAACGGATAAGATAGCCCAGGTGGGGTGGGGGAGGAGGGAAGGACAAGGCCACCTTGCTTATTGTAGCCACATTAAAAATCAAACTGTTTGAATGATAGCCTTCTGTGGCTTGGGCTATCCTCTGGAGGGGAGTGGCTGGGTGCCCGGAGCCTCCCCTTCTCCCCGCATTCTAGAGCGTCTGGGTGAGGAGGCTATGGAACATGGAGAGGAGGATAGGTGGTTATACAGTGGATGCAGTGGGGGTCTGTGCTCTTGTTGGCTTTCCTGCAGCTCCAACAGACACTTGATCGTGTCCGTTTGCTCCCCCATTAGCCTCAGCATCACGTCCTGCCTCTGCTGTTCGTGCTCACTTAATTCTTTCCTGGCCTCTGCCACTGAATGCCTCCATGCATTAAGCTGTGCCCTATCAATGCAGGAGGACTGCATGAGCTCTGAAATCATGTCATCACGAGTGCGTTTTTTCCCCCGCCTTCTAATCTGTGATAACTTCAGTGACAGAGATGATGGGGGAGCGTAGAAACATTCTACGCTCTACGATTCTGGGGGGACTGCATGATCACCTGTGCTGCTGACCAAACAGGAAATGAAATTCAAAAGTTCCCACAACTTTTTCTGTGTACCTGGCTAGTGCATCGGAGTTGAAAGTCCTGTCCAGAGTGGTCACAATGGAGCACTCTGGGATAGCTCCCAGATGCCAATACCATTGATTTGCGTCCGCACTACCCCAAATTCGACCCAGCAAAGTCGATTTTAGCGCTACTCCCCTCATGGGGAAGGAGTACAGAAGTCAATTTTAAGAGCCCTTTAGGCCGAAGGAATGGGATTGGTTGTTTGGACGCATTCATTTTTAAATCGACCTAACATGGCTAAATTTGACCTAACCCTTTAGTGTACACCAGGCCTTAGAAACAGCTGTGTAGATGTTTGGGTGCGGGCTTTGAATCTCTCACATCCTGCAGCCTTCAAATGCATTTTTAAATTGGTTTGTGCAGAAACATTAGGGTCTTTAAATTGTTGCTAAAGGTGATTTCCCTCAAGTTGAATGGCACCATGACTTTCCCACACTTGATTCAGGAATCAAACCTTGGAGGCTTACCCATTAATACAAAATATTTGAGGTCACTAGCTGACAGTCTTGGGAGTTTTACCTTTAATGAAGGAGAACTACATTGCTGTTTAGTTGGCTAAAATGTAAGAAAGGTGAATGGTCTTGCCTGGATCTCTAGATACACCCGTTTTGTAGTGTCTGTCTGGATTGCTATAACTTTTGCAGCATCCCTTTGTAATGTACTGTGGGGAGGCTGCAATGTGAAACAAACCAATACAGGCCCTCTCCACGCAGCACTACACAGCCTATTATTAGCAAGCCTGGGCGCAATTACTGCTTCAATTGCCATTTTGTGATGCTCGTTTGCCGCACTGAATGAGCTATGGATGATGAGCTCAGCACCTCCAGGCAGGTATTGCTCAGCACCTCCAGGCAGAGTTGCTAGCACTGTGACCTAAAGCCTGCCTATTGGCAGATGAGATGATGGAGAAATGAGTACTGTTAAAGCACTATGTGACTCCCTAGGCCAAAAGAAGTCCTGTTCTTTCACACAGTTATGTTGGAGAGCCTGCAAACCTGCTGGTTTCAGTATGTAAGGGGTGCTGTTCCTAATGCCCCTATGGAGTGCAGACAAGTTCCTCTGCTGCTTTAGATGGATAAGAGACTTTCTTCCCTTCCTGTCTCTAAACTCTTCTGTAGCGTTGCCAATACTGTTAATGGCTGTCCCTAGTCCAATCTTGAGCTGGCTGTGTTTTGATGGTGGGTGAAGGGTTACATGTATCATTCTACAGAGCGTCCTGAGGCTTGCAAAAAGGACTATATACATCAGCAAATAATAAAATTTCTTGAGTTTGCCACCCCGAGAGGACAGGCACACTCTGTTGAACTGATAAATAAGCCCAGCTGTTTCAACTCTGCGTGACCTTACTTAACTTCGCTATCCTGCAGAGTATGCAATTTACAGGAGCTGTGGTTATATTTGATAGGTTAATTGGGCACATCATTCTCTGGGCTTGATTTTCTTTTAAGGGCACAAAATGCTTCAATGCTTGTATAATTGTGTACTGTAAAAGTCAGCAAATCAGTCCAGAATGAACCTTTTTACTCTTTTAAATTGGTAAAGTTTTATAGAAAGCATTTTTCCATGCCAATAAGAGTGAGCCTACATATTCAGCCTCTTGTCTTCACTGAACTGAATAGTATCAT
Source organism: Trachemys scripta elegans (assembly GCF_013100865.1). NCBI lineage: Eukaryota > Metazoa > Chordata > Testudines > Emydidae > Trachemys > Trachemys scripta. Next base: position 63,972,463 of record NC_048298.1, read on the forward strand.
GTCTGAAACAAATGGACTACCTAGCTGCACTTATGCACAAAGTAAGACTCTGAATGGATGTGGCCTTTCCACAACAGAAGCAGAGACTTGACTCTGAGAGGGAGGCTGTGTCATAGAAGCTGCAAAAGCTGTAACAAAATGATTGAAATAATAGAACACACTGACTTCTAGGAACTGGAATTATAAAGCCTGACTCTGTGTGTAGCCAATGATGCTTATGGAGGTTGTTCTGTTTTCTCTCTATCTTGGTATGTATGTAGCCCGTTACTGTTGTTCTAAAGTTTTTTTTCCCTTACTTAATTGGCCTCTCAGAGTTGGTAAGACAACTCCCACCTGTTCATGCTCTCTGTATGTGTGTATATATATCTCCTAAATATATGTTCCATTCTATATGCATCCGAAGAAGTGGGCTGTAGTCCACGAAAGCTTATGCTCTAATAAATTTGTTAGTCTCTAAGGTGCCACAAGTACTCCTGTTCTTTTTATTGTATCTGAGGCCTTGGCTACACTTACCCGCTAGTTCGACAGCTGGAAATCGAACTTCTGGGTTCGACTAATCGCGTCTAGTCTGGACGCGATAAGTCGAACCCGGAAGTGCTCGCCGTCGACTGCGGTACTCCAGCTCGCCGAGAGGAGTACCGCGGAGTCGACGGGGGAGCCTGCCTGCCGCGTGTGGACCAAGGTAAGTTCGAACTAATTCGAACTAAGGTACTTCGAACTTCAGCTACGTTATTCACGTAGCTGAAGTTGCGTACCTTAGTTCGAATTAGGGGGGTAGTGTAGACCTGGCCTGAGTTTCTCACAACCAGTAATAGAATTCATGCTAACAACCCTGTGAGTAGGCAGGAAGAACTATTATTCTCATTGTACAGATGAGAAACTGAGACACAGAAAGACAAACTTGGCCAAGCTCACACAGGAAGTCTGTGGCAGTGGAGGGAAACCAGGACTTCTGAGTCCCAGGTAAGCCTGGCACCTAAACCACTGGATCATCTTTCCTCCCATATAGACATATCTCTATTAGGATTGTGTGAGCCTTGCAGGGACTGGTTTATGATCTGTACTGTGCATTTCAGTTTTCAGGAGATTGAAATAAGCCAACTGAAACACGCCGCTGGGGAAATTCAGAGCTGTGAGCCACTGTGATGCCTCTCTGCTTCAGCAAGGGTGAGCTTTGCTGGTGATTAGACTGTGTCAGCTCCCTGCCACACCAGTCTGTCATCCTCACCAGCAAACTCCTCAGCACTCTACCAGTCTTCACCTTGCCTAGCAGGTAATAATCAGTGAACTCTCAATTTTAATTGTAAGCATGGAGGGGGAGCTGGAATGATTCCATGGGAAGGGGTTCGCTAGTGCCCCCTTCGTAGTCTTGGGGTGCAAGCTCCTCAGACTTTAAGGGGTGTAATTTGAGTCTCTTCTCAAACAATTTTTGCAAAAAATATATATTTTGTTTAAAAATAGCCACCCCACTGGGGGCATAGTGCCAATCCTGTGGATCTGTGACAACATCTCAAATGATCAGCTTATTCTTTGAAATATATAGCATATAGTTGCCCTTCTTTTCTTCACTGAAAATATCTGTAGTTATGCAACTTATCATGAATTTTGCTAGATCTTTTTAAAATCCCAACACCCTATTAATATAATCTGAGAAGTGAATCACCAGGCGGACTCTCTTGGTATGATTTAATTATACATTTATCCAAATTATATATCACCAGCTTTTGTGCTGACCAATCTGTTTAAATCCAATTGTAGTTTCTCATAGTCTTTTATAGCTTTTACTAACAAACAATTCAGGGCTTGTCTGCATGGCAAGTTACTGCATGGCAAGCCAGGGCATGAATCTACAGCGCCCCAGCTTGCTATGCAGTAATGTCCTATGTGGACCCTGTGACAGCACTGTGGAAGTCCCAGAGTGTGACTGGCTTACTACTACTTGCACGGTGTGCTAGGCTGCTCTCCAGGACATTCGGTGCACTGTAGCAGTGACCACACGGGGTGTTACTGCATGGCAAACTGGTACTTCATAGATTAATGGTTACCCTGGCTTGCTGAAAAAGTAACTCCTCAGGTAGAGAAGACCTGTTGTTTGTCACCAACAAACTTATCACTTGATCTGCTTTTAATCTAGAACAAGAGTTTGTGCTTAACCTGCAGCTACGGATTTTCCTCAGTAACCTCCTATAAAGAACTTTGTTTAAAAATAAAGGGATTGAAAATCTATTTGACTATGTATAGTGTGCAAATCACACACACACTCTTGCAGGATCAAGGTCTAAAAAGATAGACAAAGGAAAAGAAAAGGGATGCAACATAAAGCACAATGAATTAGATGATTTTGGCCCATGTCTTGTTTGCTCTTTAACATTTAAATGTGTGTTATTAGAATGTCCTCTGTTGCTCCTTTTTACAGCTGTTATTAGCTGTTACTTTTCAAAGGTGTAATGGTAGGATTGGGCTTTAAAGATGGATTTGAGCGTGAAGAGAGTGTGGCAGTAAAAATACATCAGTGAATCCCTATTGGTATCCCTGACATGATATTAAAATCATGGCAGGATGAGCTATTAAAATTCATATGGAAACATAAAAGACAAAGGGTGAGTTCTAAAGTTCTGTATAAGCCTACAAAGTGGAATAGAGTAGCTTTCCCTAATTTGAATTGTTGTTGTGATGTATCACAATTAAGAGATGTGACTAGCTGGGTTAAGAATCGACCATCCAAACACTGGGTAAAACTTGAACAAGACTGGAGCCCAACTATAGCTATTTAAAGTAATTGTTGGGTTAAAAAGACCAAGAGAGATACAGGATCTTTATATTATTTACATTATTGTATTTTCCAAATTTACAAGTGAAACATTTTATTGTGAAATCTGGATACAAGATGACTCTATCCAGACCTTTAGCCACATTGGAGGAGTTGACCCTGGAACAAAAGGTTTAATTTCTAAGGCCTGGTCTACACTACGATTTTAGGTCGAATTTAGCAGTGTTACCTCAATTTAAGCCTGGACCCGTCCACACGACGAAGCCCTTTTTTTCGACTTAAAGGGCTCTTTAAATCGATTTCTGTAATCCATCTCCAATGAGGGGATTAGCACTGAAACTGGCCTTTCCGGGTCGGATTTGGGGTAGTGGGGACGCAATTCGACGGTATTGGCCTCCGGGAGCTATCCCAGAGTGCTCCATTGTAACTGCTCTGGACAGCAGTCTCAACTCAGATGCACTGGCCAGGTAGACAGGAAAAGGCCTGCGAAATTTTGAATTTCCTGTTTGCCCAGTGTGGTGGAGAGCCCAGGTGAACACGCAGAGCTCATCAGTACAGGTAACCATGATGAAGTTCCAGGATCGCAAAAGAGCTCCAGCATGGACCGAACGAGAGGTACGGGATCTGCTCACCATATGGTATTTAAAAGGGTGTCATAAGGAGGAGGGAGAAAACTTGTTCACCTTAGCCTCTAAGGATAGAACCAGAAGCAATGGGTTTAAACTGCAGCAAGGGAGGTCTAGGTTGGACATTAGGAAAAAGTTCCTAACTGTCAGGGTGGTTAAACACTGGAATAAATTGCCTAGGGAGGTTGTGGAATCTCCATCTCTGGAGATATTTAAGAGTAGGTTAGATAAATGTCTATCAGGGATGGTCTAGACAGTATTTGGTCCTGTCATGCGGGCAGGGGACTGGACTCGATGACCTCTCGAGGTCCCTTCCAGTCCTAGAATCTATGAATCTATGAATGGGGAGACGAATCAGTGCTAGCTGAACTCTGTTGCAGTAAACAAAATGCCAAAACATTAGAAAAAGTCTCAAAGGGCATGAAGGACAGAGGCCATAACAGGGACACACAGCAGTGCCGCGTGGAAATTAAGGAGCTAAGGCAAGCCTACCACAAAACCAGAGAGGCAAACGGAAGGTCCGGGGCAGAGTCGCAGACATGCGGCTTCTACGCAGAGCTGCATGCCATGCTAGGGGGTGCAGCCACTACTACCCCCACCCTGTGCTTTGACTCTGTCAGTGGAGAATCACGAAACACAGAAGCGGGTTTTGGGGATGAGGAAGATGATGATGAAGACATTGAAGATAGCTCACAGCAAGGAAGTGGAGAAACCGGTTTCCCAACAACGAGGATACGTTTTTCACCCTGGACCTGGGACCAGTAACCCCTGAACCCACCCAAGGCGTGCTCCCAGTCCCTGAGGGCACACAAGGCACCTCTGGTGAGTGTACCTTTGTAAATATTACACATGGTTTAAAAGCAAGCGTGTTTAATGATTAATTTGCCCTGGCATTCGCGGCCAGTACAGCTACTGGAAAAGTCTGTTAAAAGCTTCTCTGATGCGCACCGCACCCTGCTGTGCTCTTCTAACTGCCCTGGTGTCTGGCTGCACGTAATCAGCAGCCAGGCGATTTGCCTCAACCCCACCATAAATGTCTCCCCCTTACTCTCTCAGATATTGTGGAGCGCACAGTAAGCAGTAATAACAATGGGAATATTGGTTTCGCTGAGGTCTATCTGAGTCAGTAAACTGCACCAGCATGCTTTTAAACATCCAAATGCACATTCTACCACCATTCTGCACTTGCTCAGCCTGTAGTTGAACAGGTCCTGACTACTGTCCAGGCTGCCTGTGTATGGCTTCATGAGCCATGGCATTAAGGGGTAGGCTGGGTCCCCAAGGATAACTGTAGGCATTTCAACATCCCCAATGGTTATTTTCTGGTCTGGGAAGAAAGTCCCTTCCTACAGCTTTTGAAACAGACCAGAGTTCCTGAAGACGCAAGCATCATGTACTTTTCCTGGCCATCCCACGTTGATGTTAGTGAAACATCCCATGTGATCCACCAGTGCTTGCAGCAGCATTGAAAAGTACCCCTTGCGGTTCATGTACTCGCTGGCTTGGTGCTCCGGTGCCAAGATAGGGATATGGGTTCCATCTGTTGCCCCACCACAGTTAGGGAATCCCATTGCAGCAAAGCCATCCACTATGACCTGCACGTTTCCCAGAGTCATTACTATTGATACCAGCAGCTCTTTGATTGCCGTTGGCTACTTGAATCACAGCAGCCCCCACAGTAGATTTACCCACTCCAAATTGATTCCCGACTGACCGGTAGCTGGCGTTGCAAGCTTCCACAGGGCTATTGCCACTCGCTTCTCAACTGTGAGGGCTGCTCTCATCTTGGTATTCTGGCACTTCAGGGCAGGGGAAAGCAACTCACAAAGTTCCATGAAAGTGCCCTTACACATGCGAAAGTTTCGCAGCCACTGGGAATCGTCCCACACCTGCAACACTATGCGGTCCCACCAGTCTGTGCTTGTTTCTTGGGCCCAGAATCAGCGTTCCACGGCATGAACCTGCCCCATTAATACCATGATTTGCACATTGCTGGGGCCCATACTTTGTGAGAGGTCTATGTCCATGTCTATTTCCTCATCACTCTCATCGCCGCGCTGCCGTCGCCTCCTTGCCTGGTTTTGCCTTGGCAGGTTCTGGTCCTGCATATACTCCAGGATAATGCACCTGGTGTTTAAAGTGCTCATAATTGCCGTGATGATCTGAGCGGGCTCCATGATCCCAGTGCTGTGGTGTCTGGGCTGAAAAAAGGCGTGAAACTATTGTCTGCCGTTGCTTTCATGGCAAGGAGGAGGGAGGGTGGGGCATGACGACATGTACCCAGAGTCACCCGTGACACTGTTTTTGCCCCATCAGGCATTGGGATCTCAACCCAGAATTCCAATGGGTGGCAGAGACTGCGGGAACTGTGGGATAGCTACCACAGTGCAACGCTCTGGAAGTCGACGCTAGCCTCGGTACTGTGGACACAGTCCGCCGACTTAATGCACTTAGAGCATTTTGTGTGGGGAGACACACAATCGACCTTATAAAAACGATTTCTAAACAACCGACTTCTCTAAATTCGACCTAATTTCGTAGTGTAGACATACCCTAAGATGTATAGGATTCTGATTGAAAAAAGATGTCGATAAGAAAACAACCCAGATGAAAAGAGAGGAGAGGGATTTGAACAAAGAAGTTGATCTGGATGAGTGGGTTTCTATATGAGAAAGGGGATATTCATCTTCAGTCTGTGTAGCTCATAAAAACAATTGTTATAAGTTATTATATAGATGGTATTTGACTCCAGTTAACTTCCATCATATTTTTGCTACTAGGGAGGCATACCATTGGAAGGGTTGCAGGGAAAGGAGAACATATTTTCATGTATGGTTATGTCCAGGAATTAGACGATTTTGGGAGGAAATTATTAAAGAGATTCATCTTATAATAAAATGCCAGCTTCCCACAGATCTCCTAAACTGCTCACTTAATGCTCCAGTGAAGGATCTAGATTTTAATCAGAACAACAAACTAATTTATTTTTTATTGTTAGCAGAAAGACTTTGTATTGTGCATTATTAGAAAAATCTGTCTTTTCCTCCTATGGAATTGTGGTATAGTCAAATATGGACTGTCCTTGTAAAGTAAAATCTTTCACACCAAGTATGTACACAAGAGAAGTGCCAAAAAGAGGATAGGTATTTAGAAATTTGGTCACCCAACAAAAAACAAATTAGGTTACATTTTATTCCAACTTTGCCTTAAGAAAAAATGTTAATCTCCCATCCCCAATTATAATAATAATAATAAATAAAAATCCATTAATACAGAATCAGGGATCTAGATGTTGGAAGAAAAAATATGGGCTTTCGTTACCTCAGATGCAAGCTAGATGGTGCTAAAGCATACTAATATGATGTTCAACTAATGGCTGTTTGAAATTACCACCGTGATGGTCAGAAGGACCTGGAATACAGGAGACTCTGGAGTTAGGATTGTTTTTTAGTTTTTTGTTTGGCTTTGTATATAACTTTTGACCTGAATGAATAACAGACATTCTGGTTCCCTAATCCTGTTAAAAGACCCTGTCAGGTAAATTTTTCAGTAAATAAATATGTTGAGACTCTCATTTATAGCAGATTTACAGAGATGCTCCTGCTCCAACATGATTCTCAATAAGGTACGTTTATTTTTTCATTTATAATAAAATACAAACATTTTTCAAAGTTTCTTCGGTATCTAGCTGCCCTACTATAACGTAGGAAAACAAAGTTGCATAGTGGTGATGGCTGGGACTAGTTAGTAGCCATTGCAGAAGTCCGCAGGATTAAGAAGATAGGGAGAGGAGGGATGGGAACCTGGACTTCATAGGCAAGGGCAGCACCTCCTTTAGCCAACAAATAAAGGGGTATTCAGTTTACTCAGCTTCTGTGTAGGTTTAAAGGGGGTGATTTTAAAAACTTTTAAGTGACTGCAGAGTACAAGTCCCATTTAAAGGCTATGGGACTTCTACTTCAAAATCTCTTTTTAAAAACTTCCCCAGAGAATAGTTGGTTATATTTTTAGCCCAGTACTTCCACACTATGAAGTTCTAATAAAATGTTAATCTTTGGTTGTAAATTCTCTCAACAAACATTTTAAGTCCAAACTAATAACACAAGACAGTCACATATCTTTTGGTGTTTTTTTCTCCATTTTGGGAGGTGCCTTTTTAGAGGTGCTAGATTCAAACAGTTAAACTTTTGTTTTAAACCAATTCTGGGGGGCTGCATCACACGGCAGAATTATTTTCAAACAAGAATCTTTCTTTGCATGCTCCAGGCTTCAATATATTTAAAGTATGGTTTTACTTATTTAATATCCCTTGAAATAACCAGTGATTAAAGGGAAAAAGCATTTTGTAAAACTCCAGAGTTTAGGAAATCCCTGTATTTAATTGTTTTAAAAGTTTTCACAGAACTCAAAATTCCATCTGATTCTCCCACCCTTAGGAAAGAACTAACCCTGTGTTTAGAGTGTAACTTTACCCCTGTAAACAGTCCCATTGAGCATGAGCACCAGGTTTGTATAACTTTTGGTGGTGCCCAGAACGGGGTCCAAGCAGAGCTGTTCTGTCCATAGGACGGACCAGGGCAACTGCCCTGGGCCACGCACTTCAGGGGGTCGCAGGGTCCAGGGGGACCTGGGAGGTTAGCAGGGGGCCTGACGCCAGCAAGAGCGAGCAAGCTGGCCCCAGCCCGCTCCACCCCGCTGGCTCCTGGTGTCGCTCTGGGGAGGGGGCGGAAGCCAGAAAGGGGCAGGGGCGAGGGCTTGGGGGAAGGGGTGGAATGGGAGTGGAGCAGGGTGGGCTGGGGCCAGGTTGCTTGCTGCTGCTGGCACCAGGCCCCCCACTAACTTCCCAGGCCGCCCTGGACCCCACGTCCCCTGAAGTGCTGGGCCCAGAGTAGTTTCCCTGGTCCATCCTATGGACAGGACGGCTCTGAAAATATAAGCCCAAACATTGGTGGAGCACGGGCACCACGGGCCCATATAACTCACCGCCTCTACCATTGAGGGAATGAGACCACTAACTTCAGTAAAATCATGCATGCACTTAAGTCTGCAAGTTCAGGGCCTTTGTCTGAACTCCGGCAACTCTTGTTATCAGCATAGAGCAGGTACTGAAATTTTCCCTTTGGCTCCCTATAGTGAAATGTAGTCCACCAGTGGAGAGGGCCTGCACTGTAAACCAGGCCTTGTCTTCACTACTGTGCTACATCGGCGCAGCTGCAGTGCGTCTGGTGAAGACCCACTATGTCGACAGGAGAGTGCTCTCCCGTCAACATAATTGCTCCACCTCAAATACTTTTACATTTGTAAGTTGCACTTTCATGGTAGAGATCGCACTACAGTATTTGTATGAGGTGAATTGAAAATATGCAAATATTTGTAATAACAAATAATACACTGAGCACTGTACACTTTGTATTCTGTGTAATTGAAATAAATATATTTGAAAATGTTGAAAAACATCCAAAAGTATTTATAATAAATGACATTCTATTACCGTGCAATTAAAACTGTGATTAATTGTGATTATTTTTTTAATAGTTTGATAGCCTGGAGGTAAGTATTATTAAATATACATAAAGGGTTTAAAAAATAGCCGTGTGGAAAGCTCTGTACGTACAAAGTTTTTAAATATGCCTCCAGGTTAATGGTTTAACTGACACAGAGCCCAGTATTTATGTACAAGTCTGTTTCCTGGAGCTCCTTCTGTATCAGTCTTACTGGTCTGCTGTTGCACATATGAAGACTGCATCTCTAGTTGTCTGAGACACTATGCTCCATTTTATACACTCTCCATAACATCCTGTACAGTTCAGCCTGAACTGAAAGAAAAACATTTCCCTTCAGCAAATCTATCTGCAAACTAGACTTCAATGTAGTGACACTGACTTGCACTGGCTTTTGGCTCTAGTATAGTCTAAAGTCTAAACCCTAGGAGGTAAAATAGCTGCTCCCTCTTGCAAACTGTGAATGTGACTGACGAGCATAGCTGAAAATGGTTACAATTAAGAGAGGTGGGAACTCCTGCTATGCATGCTACTCTTAAAGGCATATACACTCAAATGTATTTTCAGTTGAACATTGAAAGAAGTTATACAGGCATGAAAAGTACATTTGGGTTGGTAATTCCACGGAGCACATTATCTTAATGGAGTGTTAAGGTTGTACTGTTAACGCAACAGTCAGAAAATGGAACAGTTAGGAGTATATGTACAACTTTAATTCTGCCCATTTGCTTGTATTACAATAGTTAACTGCACAGTCACATACAATTTCTCACATCATACAGTTCAATATACAGTTTATATGCCATGTGTAACATCTTGTAATATTTTTGTTTCTTGTCTACTTGCACACGTTACCTACCATGGTAATCCAGCATATCTTCACAGACTTAAATCTTCACAATAAGTTCTCTTCTCTTCAAGGGGTATATTTTAACAACTCTTGGTCAGCACTCATGCACTTTGTATTTTCTTTCAACCCGCAGCAGAGCCAGCCTGAGGTACAATTCAGGGAAGGAAAGTAGTTAATTTAATTTCATAGTTAACTTGCATGTACATTGGGCCTGATCCTACACAAAAATGACGTTACTGGGAGTTTTGCCACTGACTTGAATGGGAGAGGAATGCGAGCCATGCAGTACAGCCTTTCTTAGGGGGATGTTGTGACGTTATCTGATTAAAATATTACCCTGTAAATCATTGTTGCTACCACTGCTATATAATTGCAACAAATCTTGTACAAAAGATTTGTCAAGTAAGGTGTCTATGGAAAGGTTATGATTTGCTGAATATACTTATGCTATCTGTATGCATGAATCATTTTTGTATTTGAAGTTTTGAGTAATGGCTCTATATTGGATTTAAAGTGTTTGCTCCTCGGGCAACGCCCACCCAGTATTTAGCCTGCACATCTTGGAGGGACTATTCAAATGAAGTGGCTCATCATGGAACACTTACCTCACAATGGACCATGGAAGACGCTTATCTACACTGAATGGAGTTTCCTGCCACGACTAAGCGAAGTCATGCGTGGACATGTGACTTGTTCATGTGACTCCAAACACCATCCTTTACCTGTAATTTTCCACTAGCTGTGCTGAGGGCTTTGTTTGAAACGATGGATTTCCCTCCACATGGCAGAAGCTATAAAAGGCGCTGGCTGGAAACATCTCCATTTTGCCTTTTTCCTGCTCAAACCTCTGGACTATGAACTTATACTAATCGGAGCATTCTAACCAAGGGACTGAGGTCCTTCCAATGATTTGGAAGCAACCAGAGACTTGACTTAAGCCAGCAGTTTATTCCATCACTGCTATAAGCCTGAACCAAGCATCCGAAGAAGTGGGCTGTAGTCCACGAAAGCTTATGCTCTAATAAATTTGTTAGTCTCTAAGTTGCCACGAGTACTCCTGTTCTTTTTCGGATACAGACTAACATGGCTGCTACTCTGAAATTTGCAATTACTGTATGTGTTTGATTCCTTTAACCAATTTTAACTCTCACCTTTCTTTCTTTTCCTTTCTTTTTATAAATAAACTTTTAGATTTTAGATACTAAAGGATTGGCAACAGTGTGATTATTGGGTAAGATCTGAGTTATATATTGACCTGCGTGTGTGGCTGATCCTTTGGGATCAGAAGAACCTTTCATTTGATTAAATTGGTTGTAAAAAACCACTCAACTTAAAGTCTAGTGTTTTTGGTGGTGACTCAAGGACTGAAATGCCTAAGGAAACTGCTGTTCTGACTTCTTGTTAGCCAGTGTGGTGAAACAGAAGTTTACTTTTATTGTTGGTTTGGTATATCTTAAGGGAGAATCAGGGCCAGCTCCAGGCACCAGCTTGGCAAGCAGGTGCTTGGGGCGGCCACTCCGGAGAGGGGCGGCAGGTCCAGCTATTCGGCGGCAATTCTGCGGACAGTCCCTCACTCCCGCTTGGAGTGAAGGACCTCCCACCGAAGTGCCGCCGCAGAGGGGTCGGGGGTTTTTTTTTTTTTTTTTTTTTTTTTGGCTGCTTGGGGCGGCAAAACCCTGGAGCCCGGCCCTGGGGAGAATAACCACCAGTTTTGGGGTGTATCTGCTGTATTTCTCAGCAGTTTGTCCTGAATTTGGTATTCTCAGTTGTGACCCACAAAGGCAGGGTTGCAGATGTTTACAGCTTTCTTCATTGCCCTATCTCAGATCCCCTGAGATCTGCAGCAGCAGGGTCACACCTTCCTACAGACCTCATGCAGACTGAGAAAGGACTGGTTGAGAAGAGAGGGTTTGGGTAGTGTGAAGGTATATGGAAAGGGACACCATTCCTCTGGGGTCAAAGGCCTGCAGCTGGCTGATTAGCCCCACCTGCTGCATCTGAGAAAACAGCTGGAACTTAATTATCTGACACTTATAAAAGAGGGCAGCAGGAAAGGGAGGGTGGAGATGGCAACGCTGTCCAGAAAGCTGAGGAGTCAGGAGCAGGGCCGGCTTCAGGGGCAGGTGACCACTTGGGTGCCAGACTCAGGGGTGCCGTTTTTGTTGCTAGTGAGAAAAGGGAAAATAGAATGGTTGAAGTAAAATGTTTCAAGTATTCTGTATGTGGATTCATTTTTTATGAACTTCCTAGAATGTTCTGGACCTTTGTAGAATCTTGTGGAACCTTCCAGACTTTGAGTACTATATTTTCCTCCATTTTCCTGAAACCTTCTAGAAAGTTGTCAGCCATCCCTTGTGGGTATATGAGGGGCAAGGTATCGCCAGTCAGTCATTGAGATATAAGAATGAAGTGAAGTGAGAGCCCAGCTGCTGCAATATTGTGAAGTTTTTATATATATATATATATATATATATATATATATATATATAGTGCGATATTAAAAAGTTTAACAAATAGATAAATAGATGAGGGGCGGGGCAGCACGCCAAAGATGCTTCTTGCCTGGGGTGCCATTTGATCTAGGGCTGGGCCAGGAGCCAGGCTCTCAATAGATTGCTACTGGAGCTACTGCTGAGATGAATTGCTTCAGAAGCCTAATGGACAGAAGGGGGACACTGTGATGTCCTTTGTTGCTGAGGCTCTGAGGTAAGAGCCAGTAAATTTTGGGTTGCTGAAGTTACTGGTGTGAGGGACAGACTCGGGAAAGGGACTTTTCAGCCTGCACAGGCTTTTGAGGGAAGAGTCTGTGAGGTGTTTTTTGTTTGTTTGTTTGTTTTTTAAGAAGGCTTAATTTAAAACAACTTACCCCACTGGAAACTGCTTCCCTGGATTCCTTGAATGAGCTCGGGCAGATCTGCCTCAGGGAGTGCGCTGGCTCAGCAAGAGGAAACCTGGCCCAATGGGAGGAGGGCGCTATAAGACAGGCCCCAATCCTTTGCAAGTGGGAAGAGACCTTGTCCTTCTTTTTCCTATAAACTGTTAGAGCATTGCAGGAGGTGAGAGTTACCTCCTGAACCTTTCGATGGAAAGAATATTTTTTTCCATTGATGAGCCTCCCTGGCAATCAGTTGGTATTTTAAACTCAATCCTCACATGGAAAGGGTCTAGAGATTTATTTTTAAGAGAGCTTACAACTTCATAAATCCTTTGATGTCCAACACCAAGATCACCAGAGCTTATTACTCATGTTACTAATAAAAATGTTGTTAATGTTTGTAATTCTATATTAATCAACTTAAGTTTGGGTCTGGGCTCTAGATTCCAGCTAGAATGGAATCCAGCAAAGTTGCTTCTATCCTTCCCTTCCATTCTGGGTTTTATTCTTTTTGCCACACAGTGGCAAAAAAAAAAAAAAAAAGTGAGAATTTGGGAGTTGTGTAAATGTATCTATTTTAATATAACCTTTTATTTAGAAAGTAAAAACATTTTACAAATCATTAAATCGTTGTGTTAAATTGAGCCCAAAACTCAGTGCCATCACCATCAGTTACACAAAAAAAGAGTGACTGTTAATCTTCCTAGAATCATGCTGGGGCCATCCATGCATTGGCAAAAGGGGCATGCATGAGACCAAAGGGTTAAGTGTGCTGTCCCATACTACTCTCAGCTTCTGCCAATAAGAGAAATATTTGGACATCAAACTCTGATTCCACCATTGTGGCAGTGTATTGTGTTGAGATCAGGCTGGCCGCTACTGAGAGTAATATTTTAACTTTTGCAATACAAATTTCCCCTGGACTTACAAAACTTTTTGGGTGTTTGTGAAGTTTATGCAAAAATATCAACATTTCTCAAAAACCTGCTCAGTAAACTGACAATTTCTGGCTATGCAGTAAAGGAATAAAAGTTGAAGGTAAAATTGGTTTGGAAGAAGATAGGTTGTTTGCCTGAAATTTAATTCCCTGTGATTGATTTGCCAGGGATCAGCTACATGTTCCCAGCAAATTTATCCCCTTAGTAATTCGACTGCATACTACAACTGCAAGAAATTTTGGGCACAAAATCATCCTAGGTTTGCAACTGGCCTCAGTTCAAGAATCTTATTCCATGCTCATGAAAGTTCAGGGAACATGGACAAAAAATTTTCATACAGATGTAAAGCTGGCAAACCTCCCTCATCAGTGTTGGCCTCCTTTGTTTCATCCCCATGAACACATGTAAGACGACGACATGCTGTATAAAGAGAAATTGAGGCTATGGGGATAAGAGCTGGTGGTTGAGTTCCCACTTGTTGCCTAAACTTGAATCTCAAAGTGAAGTTGCAGGATAAGGTTCACTATCAACCTTTGCAAATCAACTGCAGGGTCTAGTTTCTGAACGGAACCATGTGAGACTATTACAGGGCTACTCCATATCTTTGCTTTACCACAAATCCTATTACTTCGTGTTACCACAATTAGGGTATTCATGGGTATTCATTCCCTGCCAGGAATGATAAGGATTTGCTCAAGGACTTTTCAGCCCAATGTTAGTTCTGTCTGGAACTGGGTTATGTATGTGCTGACAAAAACTAAACCCGATACTATTGCCATGAAGGATTTTTCTTTTGGGAATTTAATTTTTTTCCAACCTGGTAATTCAACACTCACCATGTTCCTGCCAAAAATCATGTGTTTGGTCCCCTGAAGCTGTATCTTGTCTGTATCTGCCCTGTCTTTATTAAATCTCAGTTTTTCTCCATTACATTTGTCCTGCTACTCAATGACTCTGTAAACAGTATATGACCATCCATTCTCTAAATCCTGCCAGGAATAATTTAGTGTTGTTCACTTGGAATTCAAAACAAGATTTTCCTTCTTATGAATTACATGCATGTCCTGCCAGGAATCTCATATGGTAAGTATATCTGGCTAAGATCCAAGCCGTTCTGTATGTTTGTGCTGTCAAGAGGAGGCCATGTGGTCTAGCTCAAAGGGCTCAGGGGTCCCAGAAGACTCTGGGTACTAATCTACACTGAGATACTTGCACACTGAGTGACCTTAAGTCAATGTTTGACTTCCTTGTGCCTAGGGTTACCATACGTCCGGATTTTCCCGGACATGTCCGGCTTTTTGGGCTCCAAATCCCCATCCGGGGGGAAATCCCAAAAAGCGGATATGTCTGGGAAAATCGGGACATGCGGGCGGCAGTGCTGGGCCGGGGGCTGGCGGGGCCGAGCGCCGGCGGGGCCGAGCGCCGGGGACCGGGGACCGGCGGGGCCGAGCGCCGGGGGCTGGCGGGGCCGAGCACCGGCAGGGCCGGGGGGGTGCTCAGCCGGGGGTCCGGGGGCCGGGCTGGGGGGTGCTGAGGGGGCTGGGGGGTGCTGAGCGGGCCAGGGGTGTTCGGCCGGGGGCCCGGGGGCCGGCGGGGCCAGGGGGTGCTTGGCCGGGGGTGCTCGGCCGGGGGCCGGCACCCCAGGGCCCGAGCCGACTCAGGCTGGAAACGCCAGGAGGGCCAGCCTGGGCCGCCCCTCCTCCCCCCACATCCCTCCTTACCTGCTTCAGGCTTCCCGCGAATCAAATGTTCGCGGGAAGCAGGGGAGGGGGCGGAGTTGGGGCGGGGACGTGGGCGGGGCCGGGGCCCGGTGGAGTGTCCTCCTTTTGGAGGCTGAAAATATGGTAACCCTACTTGTGCCTCAAGTCAGCCCTGCCAGAAAACAGCATGTCAGGTGATAGGGCCTGCTGGATTAATTGTGTGTGTGTGTGTGTGTGTGTTAGGTATTTAACTAACAAAATGATTCATGGATATTTGCCCTGCTGTGAAGTCAATTCCTTATGTATCCTACCAGAGACACTTACGTTAGATTTATCTTGACAAGAGATCAATACTTTGTTGCTCAAAATCATACACTGTTCTGGTGTTCTATTAGAAAATCAACCCACACTCGCATGTCTGCCCTTCAGACATTTGGATTCCATATTATTTGTCTTTTCTCCTTTTCGGATTCCTGGGAGGACAATGTAACTTATTTTTCTACTCTGAAATTCAACACTTAAAATACTATTCTTTATTATTATTATTTATTATTATTATTAAACATATGCCTTTTTAAAAATAATCTGGTTTAACGATTGCTTTAAAAATTCAATGAGCTTTAGCAAACCTTTTTGTGGGATGGAGTAGTTAAATTTACAGATGGCTTAACTGAGCGTGATTTGCCCAAGGTAACCGGTCTATGGTAGAGCTGGGAATAAAACCCAGTAGCCCTTCCTGTCATTTGCTGTAGCCACTATATAATATTGCCTCAGTGATTAATTTTTACCACTAAGCATATATCTTTTTCTTACTAAGAATTTAGCCCCAGAGTTTGTCCTATCTGAAATTTAACAGAATTCTTTTTTCCTCCTTTCTGAAATCAGATGTTATACTACTGGGTTCTTATCTGAAATGTATAATCCTTTATCATTTTCGGCCAGCAACCAAACCTAATTGTCCTGGGAGGAATTAATTTTATGTCCCTGCTCAAATGTTTATACATATTAGTAGGGATGAAATGCATAGGATTGGCCAGCCAGGATTGAAGATGTGGTAATAGTCTGGTAATGTTATTGTGTTACCAAGGGTTCTTTCAACCCAAAGCTCTTGGTAACTTTTACTCTGTGCGAGGTGGTGTCAGGAAATAAATCAGGGGAGACACGGCCGTCCGACCAATAGATGGCTGGCACAAACAGGACAATACAAGAGTGCTTTCACTTAAAGCTACACTTTACTTCATCTCAATCACTTACACACGTCCGCAACAGATTAGTAAAACACCCCCAACCCTGGATTATTACCAAAGCTGAGTATGGCTCTAGAGTGAAACAGCAGCAGGATTCTGGTGGCCAAATCTTCCATCTGTCGGTGGGGACCGCAAGATGTATCCAGAGGGAGAGTCCCCAAACAAGTCCAACTATCTCAAAGCTTTTTCCCCTTATTTATACATTAGTAATAGAATGACATGTCCCTTAAAGAAAACTTGTTAAGCAAGCAGTTCCAATGGGCAAGCAAGAGGCTCCTTCTGATTATTGATTAACCAGGTGTGGGTTTTTCCAGAGTTTGCAGCTTGAGACCCCAATAGACATTCCTGGGGCACATCCTACTCTTTTAAAATGCATGTATCAGCAATTTCAACACAATTCTTATCAGCAAGGACACAGGGTCAAGCTACCTTTTCTGTGGCACCCCAAACCCTCTCCCCTCCTGCCTTGGTCAAGCTGAGACTGCTGAATGGCCAATTTACCACTTGCTGACTAGGCTGCCTTTAACAATAAGCCATAGTGGTTTCAGGCACTTTACTGGTTTGCCAAAATCTCCCCGTACAATTGTAGATTTGTCCTACGCATGACTGAAGGTCTTATTCTGCTCAGAAAATTTGATATACTGATCCCTATTGGAACTACATTTTTTTCCTTTTTTACTCTATATTTCAGGCATAAAAGATTAAATTTTTATTAGCACAATTTAGATTAATGATGTTATGCTAGGAGGTAAAACAAAAATGTATTGCCAATATGACTTACATTCAACTAAGAACAATAAGTGAATATGGAATTGGTTGGCAGGAGTTGCTGGTTACCAGAGGTCTGAGAGTTGCAAATGCCAGAATAACTTAGAGAAAGCTCCCCCCACTCTTCTCCTAGAATTTAAAGGAGGACCCACAAGAGTCTCCTGGCACCAGTCCTGAACTTATGGAACCAGGTCAAAATGATGGTTTCTGGTGTCACCCAAAACAGTGTTCAATGTGAGGGAATAGAAGCAGCAATTTTCCTCTGAGCAAAACTCTCTGTAAAATATGACAGAGTATTTGTTTGAGGGTGATGACTCTTGGGCTACTTGGGCCTAAAAATTTACCCTACTTCTGAGCTCAACTGTAAGGAGTGAGGGTAAATCATAAGGTGTCACAGTAACCGATAACAACAAATGTTATTGAGAAAAGTTGCAAAAGGGAGACAGATTAAATTAGTTCAAACAAAAAGACCTACTGATGTAATTCAAGGACTGTGTTAAGATCATGTCTGATAGACAAGAGAAGTGTGGAACCAGAAATAAGTGAATCAAAATTGGTATGTCAGAAACGGGGCCTAATTGGTGGACAAAATAATAAGGGGATGGGTTATTCTGCCCATTACTTCCTTTTGGGGTCCTTAAAAAAAAAAAAAAAAAAATAGACACACAGTTTGGGGGTGAGGGGGAATTGGCTACTGGAGTGAACATCATGGCTGCTATCCACACTCTCCTGGGACACTGGACCTTCGTCATCCTAATCCTGAGAGATGTCCTCGTCAGACCAGGCCAGAGAGAGCGAGACCTAGATGATACCACCATGTCTACTGGCTCTGGTTGACTCCCAGTCTTTCTCTCTCTCCCAGCCCCGACATGCTCACCACCTTATTCCTTCTCTTTCCTATCCCTCTTCTCTTTCCTTCTGTCTAGTAAGAGTCTGGCTTAATTGACCAAGACTGCATATTTTGCAACTCTGATGTAAGCCTATGACCAGGAAGAAGGAACTCAAAGCAATGCCTCAAAGAGCCCAACGCTGGTATAAGTTTTCCAGGTCTCCGAGTAGGTGATGAGAACGTGTGCTCTGCCTGTGTTTCCCCAGCAGCAAGATTGCATGTGGGAATCCTCACCAGAGACAGAACCTGCATTTTCTATTTTTTCTCTCCCCTTTTTTTTTGTTTCTCTGGATTTGTATTCTAGGAAATGAAACTGGACTTTAACAACAGCAACAATGATGTCTCCAGCCAAGCTCAACTAACTTCTTTTTTCCCCCAAAAGCAGTTACCATCTTTGATGCCATCTAAAAAGACTGTTAAACAAGGGTTTCTTCCTTTTAAAAACTCTCCATCTAAAGATGGTGGGTCAAGGGATGTTAAAATGAAAACCTTACCTTACATTTCAAATACTTTAACTGTTTGTCCTTCTTTTCTGTATCTTTTTAATAGACTAAAAGCGTGTTTAATGGTATGTTTGTGATACTAAGAAGGCTATGGTCTCTGTATACCAAACCTCAGTATACTTGTTTAAAACTGTTTAATGTTGGACAATTACTGGTATATGTTAGTACCTTTGACCCATATATTCCATCTAAATTAATATAACAAGACTCAGTCCCAAAATTATTGGAGTAAGTACAAAGGATAATTGCATGAACAAGTCTCTACAACCATTGCGAAAGATCTGTGTATACTTCACAGTCAGTGCTAACTGGCTTTACATTTAGCTTTGATGTGGGAATTATATTTGAATTTCAGCCTGGTTGTGCTAATGTAATACTGCCAGGTGAGATTTATCCAGTGTGTGTTTAGAATTTCATTAGAAGAAATTCATTTTGTCCTATGGGCACAAACTAGCTACTGACTAACCTGAATGTTTTCCTTTAATCCACGTGCTAGGGCTAGTCTGCTGAAAATAAAGATAATGCCTTCACTCTCTAGTGATATCACCTCCTCCTTCTCTTTGTTTCTTTATCCTTTTCCAATTTATGGGGCTGATCTTCCACTTGGGGAAGTCAGTGTCAAAGGTCCCATTAATAGTGCAGGATCAGGTCATTTTGGTGGTCTTTCATGCTGACTCATGCCTGGAACAAATTGCTTATAAAAATGCACCAGTCTCCCGCTCTATTAATCCTTCCTGAAAATCCATTCAGCTATGAAGCCCATAAAAAGTAGCATATATCACTGTAATGTCATCAAAACTAATGGTGTGTGTATGTGTGTGTGTGTGTGTGTATATGAAATATTAAATGTTATAATTATTTTCTGAGTTCTCTAGTCTTGTCTGATTTTTTGGAAATACACTTCTGGGACCAATCCTGCAATTGACTGTTTATGGGTGGACTGTTAATTGAAGGATTGGGTGTTTGGATTGTACACTACTGATCTTGCATACACTTACTCATGCTCAAATTTAAATTTATGCATAAGAACTGGTGCCCATGTTTAGTTTGCACTTTGTACAGAAGGAAGCATACTGTTAGTGTTTCACTAATAATAAATAAGCCCCAAAATGTTGTCATATTTCAATTAAGATACATATGTTGGAATCCTTGATAAATATATATGGCTTGCTGAATCCTGTTTTATAGCATTTACAAGAAACTCTATCTCATAATTTTATAAATTAAAATACTCAAAATAAATACTAAATATAAATATTTTAAGTTAAATCAAAAAATCTGCCTAAATTGTCAGTAGCCTTGTTTATAAGACAGCAATAAACCTGAAATGAAGTAAGAAAAAAAAATTAAAGTCAAGCAAGAGAGCATGTTGTCTCTTTTTTGCATATTCCAGGGACATCAAGGAATAAAGTCATGTGGGATGACATTTCTGAGAGTCTGTCCCTTTATTATGGCTAGTGCTCTAGCAGGCTGGATATTTCTGTCAGATTGGTGCTTAGGTAAGTACTGTAGTTTACACCAGACATGAAATGAAACTGGTACATCCTTAAACTGGGTAATCCTGAACATTTGATCAACAACTGCACTTCCAAGGATCTAGCTGTAGAAGTTCTGTGGGATTCTTTGGTTCAGCTGCCACTACAGTTACCATATTTAAAAAATAAAAAAAGAGGACACTCCACGGGCCCTAGCCCTGCCCCTTTCCCACCCCGGCCCCGCCCGGCCCCACCCCAACTCCGCCCTTTCCCCGCTCCTTCCCCAAAGTCCCCGCCCTAATTCCCCCTCCTCCTTCCCAGCCACGCAAAAAGGGCTGCCCGAGCGCTAATGGCTTTACGGATTGCCGGGCAGCCTCCAGACCCTGCGCCTCCAGCCGGCGCTTCCCCAGTGCAGCTGGAGCCCAGGAGGGGAAGCGCCCAGCTGGGGGCGCAGGGTCTGGAGGCTGCCCGGCAAACCATGAAGCCGGTAGCACTCGGGCTTTGGGCAGCCCCTATGCCTCCGGACCCTGCGCCCCCGGCTGGGCACTTCTCCTCCCCGGCTCCAGCTGCTCTGCTCCGGCGGCGCAGGGTCCAGAGGCACGGGGGCTGCCCAAAGCTGGTAGCGCTGGCTCGGGCAGCTCGGCTCTTAAACAGAGCTGAAGTCTGAGTCCGGGGAGGAGCAGAGCAGCCGCGGGAGAGGAAGTGCCCAGCCGGTATTTTTCCCAGACATGTTCGGCTTTTTGGCAATTCCCCCCGGACAGGGATTTGATTGCCGAAAAGCCGGATATGTCCGGGAAAAACCGGACGTATGGTAACCCTAGCTGCCACAAAAGCCTGGAACTGAAATTCCATGAAAAAAATTGTTTGTATTAGGCTCTCGACTTTGCGGACAGCCTCGGACTCCTGTGAAAGATGAAGCTCGTATGGGTAAACATGGGAAGTGTTTCAGACAATGAGGGCTACATGAACAAACAATGAGGAGAAAGGGTATGTAGAGGCAGACTGATAAAACGCCCTGCAGCTAGCTGCTCTAAGCATGACCTTCTGTAAATGCCTGTCAAGGTTCTGCTAGTATATATTCTGGTTATGAGGGTAACAGAAGGTTGTCTTCCTACTTCTGCTCCATTATCTGGTAGAATCTAAAAGCAAGTTGCTTTATCTTCATGCCCTAACCTTTACCAATATTTCAGAAAACCACAGCATAGGTAAAAGGTATGGTTCTCAAGTTTGATTATTGTGACAGACCCAGACCAGTGGGGTACAGGAGTCTGGTAGAGGGCAAATATACTGGTCACTGGATGAGTAGTTTTCTGTTCCCTGAGTGATCAGAGCAGGGGCTGCACTAGAGTAAGCAAGAACCTGCTAGAACCAGTTAAGGGAGGCAGGCTAATTAGGACACCTGGAGCCAATTAAGAAGAAGCTGCCAGAATCAATTAAGGCAGGCTAATCAGGGCACCTGGGTTTTAAAAGGAGCTCACTTCAGTTTGTGGTGCGAGTGTGAGGAGCTGAGAGTGAGAGGACTGAGGAGCACTGCTGGAGGACTGAGGAGCACAAGCGTTATCAGACACCAGGAGGAAGGTCCTGTGGTGAGAATAAGGAAGGTGTTTGGAGGAGGCCATGGGGAAGTAGCTCAGGGAGTTGTAGCAGTCATGCAGCTGTTACAGGAGGCACTATAGACAGCTGCAGTCCACAGGGCCCTGGGCTGGAACGGGTTCCCCCCAAACTTCCCAATTGGCCTGGATTGTGGGTTCTTCCAGAGGGGAAGGTCTCTGGGCTGTTCCCCAACCCACATGGTGAATCTCCGAGGCAAGAAAATCTGCCAATATGCACAGGAGCCACCAAGATAGAGGAGGAACTTTGTCACACTGGTGATCTTGGGGTGCACAGCGTGGCGGAAGGAGGAGGCTGATTTAAAACAACAACAACAACAATAACAACAAAAAAAACAAACAAAAAAAAGGGAGAGGGTTTATTTTTTTTTTCACCACAATGGATGACGTAGTGCAGGCACTGATACAAGCTACGGCGGCCCAGTAGGAGGCTACCCGGGTCCAGGCAGCCGCCCAACAGGAGGCAGTACTGCTGCAGGAAGAGACTAATCGCTTGCTGATGGACCAGTCTGCTCAAGACCGAGCTATGTTGAGGGAACTGGTAAACCAGGTAAAGTCCCTTACAGAGCTGAATCGCGGCCATGATGGGACGCGGTTCATACGGGCCAGCCATTGGCTGCAGAAAATGACATGAGAGGATGATGTAGAGGCATACCTTCTGGCCTTTGAGAGGACAGCCCTACGGGAGGCCTGGCCTCGAGATCAGTGGTCTGGCATCCTTGCCCCATTCCTGTGTGGGGAGGCCCAGAAGGCCCTACCATGATCTGGCTGAAGAGGCTGCGGCAGACTACCCCCAGCTGAAAGCAGAGATCCTGGCCAGATCTGGGTTAACGACAGCAGTGCAGGCCCAGCAGTATCATGGTTGGAGGTACCAGGAAGACAAAACCCCACGGTCCCAATTGTATGATCTCATCCATCTCGCACAAAGTGGTTGCAAACAGAGTCCCGGAGTCCAAAAGAGATACTAGCGGTTCTGGTCATCGACCGATACGTGAGGGAACTACCACCAGACCTTCATGCCTAGGTAAGCCAGAACGAACCCTCCACCTATGACGAGGTTGTTGTCCTGGTAGAGAGGCAAAGGACAGTGAGGGAGCTGACCCGACCAGTTAAGGAAGAGCCACCCCGGGTTAAACTAGCAGCACCAAGCCCTAAAGTTCGGGTGACTGGGCCACCAGGAGGGCTCAGGTGGAAAAAGAGAGAGGCTGAAGGCCCATCAGAGGCCACAAAGAGTTGGAGCACTCAGGGAGAAGAGGATCGTGATGTTAGACTGCCCAAACCAAGAGACCGGGGAACGTCTAAGGCTCCATACAGCTGTTATGCCTGCAGGGAGTGAGGACACATAGCTGCACAGTGTCCCAATGCTGAGGAGCCTATGCAGAGTAACCTGGGGAACTGGGCAGATCCATGCTCCCTAATCCACCTTGTGGGGTCTCACTAACCCCACATATGTATACCATACCAGTGAAACTAAATTGGGTAGGGACCATGGCACTGGTTGATTTGGGGAGTGCTATCATGCTTATCTCAGGGAAGCTCATGAAGCGTAGTCAGCTGCTACAGGCTAAACGTACGGGGATAACGTGTGTCCATGGGACAGTTAGTTACTACCCCACCATCCCAGTAAAAATCGAGATCCAAGGGAACGCTACTGAGGTAGCAGCAGGTGTAGTCCCTAAACTCCCATACCCGGTGCTCATAGGGAGGGACTTCCCCGGGTTTGGAAACTTACTCCCAGAGGAGGATTGGAGAAAGGATCTGCCCTCGGGGGACCCTAAAATTGGTGAGGCATCCACAGCAGACTGTCAACCCCCATCTTCTCTGAAATATCCCCAGATTTGTTCTCCACTCCCAGACAGGGTAGAAAGACAAAAAGATAAAGAAGGGCAGCTAAGGCCTTCGGAACCCGAATACTGACCCAAAGCCAGAGGGTTGCTCTTGTAGGTAGGCGGACCCGCGCAGCTAAAAAGGAGGCCACGCAGGAGGGAGAAGCACCTGAGTCTGACCCCCACCCTAATGCTTCTGAACCAGTAGAGGCAACAGAGACTGGGCCCCTAGATCTTGGGCAGATTAGCCCCGGGAGAGGAAATTTTGGACGGGACCAGGCAGAAGACCCAAGGTATGACAACATTAGGAAGAGGTGACTGAAATAGATGGAGTCCCCATGGAAGGGAAAACCCAGGGACCAGGACCCTACTTCATAATGAAGAAAGATCTCTTATGGTTGCACCAGAACAGGGGCAGAAGGTACAGCAGATCCTAGTACCTCAAAAACACCAGAACGCTGTATTAAGTCTTGCTCATCGTCATCTTTTTGGGGGGCATTTGGGGCTAGAGAAGACCCTGGCACGAGTCCTACGACGGTTCTTCTGACTCGGAGTACATGAAGTGTGGAGGTACTGTGCCTCCGGTCCGGAGTGTCAGCTGCACAGTCCCCGTCCCCACCTGAGAGCACCTTTAGTACCCCTTCCCATCATAGAGGTCCCCTTCGAGCGAATAGCCCTGGACCTAGTGGGACCCCTGGAGAAGACGGCTCGGGGCCACCAATATATACTTGTTGTTTTGGACTATGCTACTCGCTACCCAGAAGCCATCCGCCTGCGGAACACGGCCTCTAAAACTATAGTCAAAGAGCTGGTGGGGATCTTTGCCCAAATGGGGCTACCGAAGGAGATATTAACCGACCAAGGAACCCCATTTATATCGAAGCTAATGAAGGACCTCTGTACACTGTTCCATATACATACCCTGAGAACTTCGGTCTACCATCCGCAGACTGATGGGTTGGTAGAAAGGTTTAACCGAACCCTCAAGGCTATGATAAGGAAGGTGGGAAGGATTGGGACACCCTACTACCCTACCTTATGTTTGCTATCCGGGAGGTACCTCAGGCCTCAACTGGGTTTTCCCCCTTCGAGTTATTATACGGGCGTCACCCCCGTGGCATACTAGATATCGCCAAAGAGATCTGGGAAGAGGAACCCAATGAGGGGAGAAATATAATAGAGCATGTAATGTGAGACCGGATAGCCCTGGTTACCCCTATAGTTATCCCAGCGAACCCATTACAATCGCCAGGCAAAAGTGCGACAGTTCCAACCAGGGGATCGGGTTATGGATCAACAAGCTTCTGGCCCAACGGCAGGGGCCCTATGAGGTGGTTGAACCCGTGGGGGAAGTAACCTACAAGGTGCGGCAGCCAGGACGCAGAAAACAAGAACAGATTTATCACGTTAACCTTCTGAAACCCTGGCATGCACAACGGTCCAAAAAGACCTAACCCAGGAAAACAAGCCTTCCAAACAGGTGAGAGTGTCTCCCGATTTAACACCAGACCAGAAGAATGAGGTGTCTGAGATGATCTTCCGGAACCAAGATGTGTTCTCGACAAAACCGGGTCGAACAACCGAGACCTATCACCACATTGTCACGAACCCTGGGGCCAGACTCGGTTGCCAGCGGGAAAAAGGGAGGAAATAAAAGCAGAAGTAAAAAAAATGCTGGAGTTGGGGATCATCGAAGAATCCCACAGTCAGTGGTCCAGCCCAATCCTGCTGGTGCCCAAACCTGATGGCACCACAAGATTTTGCAACGACTTCCAGCGACTAAACGAAGTATCCCAGTTTGACGCGTACCCCATACCTCGCATAGATGAGCTAGTGAACCGTCTGGGTAATGCCTGGTACTTGACTACCCTAGACTTGACAAAGGGGTACTGGCAGATTCCCCTTGCAGAAGACGCAAAGGAAAAGACTGCGTTCTCTACACCAGAGGGTCTTTTTCAATATACTGTCCTCCCTTTTGGACTACATGGGGCCCCAGCTACCTTCCAGCGCCTCATGGACAAGCTATTACGCCCACATAACAGTTATGCTGCTGCCTACTTGGACGATGTGGTCATTCATACCCCAGACTGGGAAACCCACCTGGAGAAGGTGGAGGCGAGCTGGCCTTACAGCAAACCCTGCCAAGTGCGCTGTAGGGTTTACAGAGGCCAAATATCTTGTCTACATTGTGGGAAAAGGTTTGGTAAAACCCAAAGTGATCAAGTTAGAGGCCATCCAAAATTGGTCCCAATCAAGTCGCAAGAAATAAGTCCAGGCGTTCTTAGGTGTGGTGGGGTATTACTGACGATTTATCCCCCACTTTGCCGCAAGGGCAAGCCCCCTGACAGACCTAGTGAAAGCCCGTGGACCTGATCTAGTGAGATGGTCTGACGCAGCAGAGGAAGCATTCACAGAACTACGGACTGCCCTCTGCAGTAACCTCGTACTGATAGCCCCTGATTTCACCAAGGAGTTTATCCTGCAGATGGATGCATTGGAAGTAGGGTTGGGGGCTGTTCTATCACAGATGGTTGGGGAGGAGGAACACCCAATTCTATACGTCAGTCGGAAACTCCTTCCAAGGGAACAAAAATATGCAGTGGTGGAGAGAGAATGCCTCGCTGTAAAATGGGCCATGGAAACATTGCGCTACTACCTGCTCGGGCGCAGATTTGTCCTCGTGACCGACCATGCCCCTCTTCAATGGATGCAGCGGAACAAGGAGAAGAACACAAGGGTGACCAGATGGTTCTTATCCCTCCAACCTTTCCAGTTCCGTATGCAACACAGAGCAGGGGAGCCGTCGTGGCAACGCCGATGGCTTGTCACGTGTGCACTGTCTGGCGTCCCAAGCTGCCCAACCCCTTGGCGTTGAGCAGGGAGGAGGGATATGTGACAGACCCAGACCAATGGGGTACAGGAGTCTGGTAGAGGGCAAATATACGGGTCACTGGATGAGTAGTTTTCTGTTCCCTGAGTGACCAGAGAAGGGGTTGCACTAGAGTAATCAGGAACCTGCTAGAACCAGTCAAGGCAGGCAGGCTAATTAGGACACCTGGAGCTAATTAAGAAGTTGTTGCTAGAATCAATTAAGGCAGGCTAATCAGGGCACCTGGGTTTTAAAAGGAGCTCACTTCAGTTTGTGGTGCAAGTGTGAGGAGCTGGGAGCAAGAGGCGCAAGGACCTGAGAGTGAGAGGGTGTGCTGCTGGAGGACAGAGGAGCACAAGCATTATCAGACACCAGGAGGAAGGTCCTGTGGTGAGAATAAGGAAGGTGTTTGGAGGAGGCCATGGGGAAGTAGCCCAGGGAGTTGTAGCTGTCATGCAGATGTTACAGGAGGCACTATAGATAGCTGCAGTCCACAGGGCTGGAACCTGGAGTAGAGGACGGGCCTGGGTTCCCCCCAAACCTCCCAATTGACCTGGACTGTGAGTTCTTCCAGAGAGGAAGGTCTCTGGGCTGTTCCCCAACCCACATGGTGAATCTCTGAGGCAAGAAAATCCGCCAAGAAGCGCAGGACCCATCAAGATAAAGGATGAACTTTGTCACATTATATATTCCAAGTGGCTTTCTCCGGTAAATGAACATTGTTGACAAGCTGTGGGGTTATGAGCCTTTGGCTCTTTGCCTGGTTCTCAGGGTAAGTGTCCAGCTTTTTTTTTCCTCTCCATCCATCAACATACTAACACTGTCGGTCTGCAATTGCCTTCTTACAGTAAATACAAGTAGTACTTGAAGCGCATATTGTCACTTTCGCAGCACATATGTTCTTAGCAGGTTTCTCAGGTGCTTAGTGCACTGTAAAGCGAGGCTATCCACCAGTAACTGTAGTTACTGCTGCTCAGGAGGACTGGTGAAGAAGAGGAAACATCTAGCCCGAAGACTGGAATCTATTAACCCATGATTGCATAATTGGCAGCAAGGATCACTGAGATAGGAGAGATATAAAAATTAGTTTCCCTGACAACATAAGAAATTATTTGTAAAATTAATAGATTTTAATGCCAGAAGGGATCACTAGACTATCTAGTCCGACTTGCTGCATAGCACAGCCCATAAAATTTCACCCAGTTCTTCCTGTATTGGGGCTGGTGGCCCACAGAAGAGGGCAATGAGGTGTTCCAGTGAAAGCTTTTCAGCCTCTTAGCACTGTTCTGTTTGGGGAAATGCCTTTACAAGTGGAGTGCTGGAATAAAACTGGTCTAAGAGAGTGCTGCTTTTTTTTTTTTTTTTTGTAAAGATTTGGCAGAAATTCAGCCAATGTGTCAAATTAATCCAGGCATATCTCCATTGAAATAAATAACAAATACCACTATAAAAGGCTCTTACTATTAACTCTATTAAAAATATTATCAGAATAAGAGGCCAAATATCCAGAGAAATCCAGTTTAATTTCCTAGTTCTGGTAGAGCTAGTCCAAGCCATTATCATATCTCCAGCCCAAAGGTTTGTCTTCCTAAGGTTCTTTGGCATTGACTTAGTCTTGTAACGTATCTCACTTTTTAATTTTCTTGATTTGTCTGTCAATTTGATATTTTATAGAAGTACCTACTTGAATCATATTGTAAATAAAGTAAACAACTCATGATAAACATAATCGGGACAGGGCAGACCACCAAATACTTGCCCAGACTGAATAAAATCCAATGAAATCAATAAGGAATTTAAATAATTTAAGAATCATGGCGACAATGTGGTAGCTTTTAATTTTATTTTTAATGTGGCATTTTCAAAAGTGACTTGAAAGTCAATGTCCCAGTGACTTTCAATGAGAGTTAGGTTTCAAAGTGTCTAAGTCACTCTTGAAAATGGGGCTTAGGATCCAAAGTCACTTGGCTGCTTTTAGAAAATTTTACCCAAAATGTACAGTGTTGGATTTGCATTTCATTCTCAGAAAGCAATGTAGCTTGATTTGAGGATAGCATTTGCTGGTTTTGCCATAGCTCCTTTTTTTGTAAGTTGAACTCAGATGTAGAGTTTAGAAACTATTTTGACTCTTAGGCCACATCCCCCCAAAATTTAGGTACAATCATATCTTCACTCATTTAAGTAGTTGCACTGAGTTTCATGCGCTAGTCGTTGGAACTAAACTTCAGGACATGTTTAAGTGTTTAGTAGATTGGAATCTTACTGAAGGCTCAAGAAGCAGCACATGAAATGCATAGTAGAGCTCTACCAATGTAGACGAAAACCAGATTATTTCCCATGGTGTAATAGATCTTATTCTTGGATACTAAAACTACATATCTTATTCTTGCGTATGAGAGATTCAGGCAAAATAGTAATAATACTTTACACTTCATCCAAGGTGTGGCACACTGTACCTCAAAGCAACCCCCTGGAACCTCCATATTCACGCTGTCATATAATTATGATATATTTCATACAAAGAATCCCATGTAAGATATCATATGAAAGGTCATGATTTGCTGAAACCCATTGTTTTGTCCAAATATGTATATCATTAGTGTGTATGAAGTTATGAGATTTGCTGTATGATTGTTACTGAAATATGTTGCAAGTTTGAGAATCTCTACTACTAGGTGGTGATCCACTCCTAGGAAGGTGTTAAGTGACCATTAATCAGGAGGGGTGTTGTAGACAAGGGATTTGCAATACTGAAAGAGGGCTGCACAAACACCTCACAATGGGGAATTGCTCAACTCTGTGACCCAGCAAAGCCCACCAGAACAGTGTTTTCTAGGCAAAAGGACTGAGGATATAAAATAAGTGACAGTGGCATATGCTTTGGCCTTTCTCCTCCCCCTACTCCTCCTACTCTTCTCCTCCACCTACTCTGAAAGCAACAAGACAACTGAGAAGACTGGTCCCAGGCCAGGTCTCTGTATTAAGAACTATAGCTTTCCTGAAACATCCAGTGGGGGTGAGAAAACTGCTTGATCCAAATACTGCCTAATGTAATAATGTTTAAGATTTAGATCGTGTGCTTATCTTTTATTTTCTTTGGTGACTATCTTTGACCTTTTGTGCCTACCAGTTATCACTTAAAATCTATCTTTCAGTAGTTAATAGATCTGTTTTATATTTTACCTAAAACAGTGTGTTTTGGTTGAAGTGCTTTGGAAATCCTAGCTCAATTTACAAAGGCTAGTGTGTGTCCTCTCCACATCGAGGGAGGGGTGGACTGGGTAATAAACTTACACTGGCCAGGCTTCTGATCAGGGCAAGATGGTGCAGTTCTGGGGTGCAAGACTGGGGAGCTGCAGGGAGGACAAAGGGGTTTTGGCTGGTGCCTTTCTCTTTGTGATTCGTGAGTGGCTTAGGGAGCATTCATGCAATTTGGGTGGGTGTGGGGCTCCACATGCCGTTGTACTGAGTGATAACAGCACCCGGAAGGGTTTGTTGTTTTTTACTGGCAAAGCATTGTAAGAGACCGGCCAGGCTGGAGAGCTAAGAGGGCACAGTGATACCCCAGTTTCAGGTTGTACCCAGGGGATCCTGTCACACAAGGATCTAAAAAACTTTAGAAACGCTAAGACTCACAATGTTTCTGAGAGGAAGCCAAGTATTACAACACCCATTTTATAAATGAAGAAACTGTGGCTCAGAGAGATTGATTTTCCCAGTGTCACTTATGATTAGTCCAGGTTAGGAAAGCAGGTCAAGATTGATATGTATTAGCTAACCTTAGCCTAACCATGACCTTTCCTTAATATGTGAACATAATCTGAACTGTGTTGGAGGAAAGGTTGGGGTTAGCTAACCCAAACTTAACCTCAATTTTTCTTTCTAATCTAGACCGTATCAGTGACAGAGCTGAGAATAGAATTCAACTGTCCTCTGCTCTAACAACTGAACAATGGAAATCTGCAGATGAGGAAATCCATGTCATACCATACTTGAAAAGACTAAGATCTGGGCCTCAATAATTAAGGTAAACTAATCAAGTTAGGTACAAAATGTAATTCCATTCTATCCTGACATACAGTATCTGAGCAAGCTTTCTGCCCCCGAAGTATTTAGTGGCGATCCAGGTCATCTGCATGTACCACCAGTATATTTTGTTATAACCAGAGGTAAAAACTCAAAAAATGTATACACACAACAGCAGCTGGTTCTTGTTCAAGGTATACATGCTGTACTTACCTTTTATTAAATCTTGGTGCTGGTATTTCTTTTGTGTTTCAAGCTCACATTTTGTTTGCTTTGTGCTGGGTTTGAATTGTATTTGACCGGTTGCTTGGTTTTGTTTGGACAATGATCAGGGTTTTCCTTTATATTTCAAGTTATACTAAGGCAATTTTTCAGAAAAATAGTAGAATATGAATGCCAGGAAGTAGCAGTACAATTAAAATGAAGGCTGCACCAATTTTGCTTATTATCAGTTATTTATTTTACTATTTATTATTATTATTTTGTGCTCAAGGGTATGCTGGGCACTCCTTAGAAGACTAGAGACACAATCCTTGCCAGAAAGAGTTTACAATCCTATAAAAATGTGTACAACTCTTATGATATTTATTTTGATATTTGGTGGTTTTCTTAAAGCCCCAGATGTTGAAATAATGTGATTTCACGGGAATCTCAGATTTCATTTAAAAAAGATAAGTTCCTAGCGGTTGCGATTAAAGAGAGAAGCTTGAAACATGACCAAAATGCACCTGAAAGTCTCAAGAGCCATAAGGCAAATAAAAAGAACCAAAAATATTGCTTTAAAAAAAATTGAGCTAATTTCATGATTTTGAGTAAGCCTGACTCATGAGGTTTGAACACTCAAGAGTGGTAATGCTGCACAAGTAGCCCTATTGATCTCAATGGGTTATTCACATGCGTAAAGTTAAACCCATGCATAAGTCTGTGCAAGATTGAGGCCCACGTTTTAGATAGGAGACATGAGTTACAAACAGTAGTGGAGGGATAGGATGAAGAAGGCTGAGTGAAATAGCAATGCCATAACATGGTTACCCAATTTGGGCATATGCACAGCATAGTGCATCAGCTACGGGTTTGTTTTTTAGAAAAAATGTTACCTTTCTCAATATAGAGCATTCAGATAAAACAGTGAATGTTAATGATTCACTTATTCTGGGCATCCTGGAAGAGATGAGTTTTCGGGAGTGATTGATTTAAAATGAGGAGAGTGTGGTGTCATGCTGGACCAGAGTAGGGAGGGCATCCTCATTGTGTGTAGGCTGAAAGACCTTGTAGTTTAAAGATCATGTGATTTCAACCGGATCTGTAAACCTTCCCAGCTGATCTCCTTGGCCCACCCCACTCTCAAATGGGCCATGACTGGCCTGAAGATCAGCACCATGAGGTCTGGGCAAGGCAAGAAATGAGGCCCCAAGGCTCTTGGCACACATACAGGAAAGAGTCATTCCTGTGTGCAGTGAGAAGCCCCTTCTTCCATAGCTCAAAGGCTGTCAAGGAGGTAGGTCTGAAGGGAAGAAAACGAAGCTGCTGTTACCACACCCTGATGGGTAAGAGAGGTGACACTAAAGGCTCTGTGGCTGCTCCAAGGAGTTACACAGGCATTTCTTCCTGAAGCTGCTTCCCGCTGCCCACTAGCAGGTCCTGGATGCACTACATATGGCCATACACATTTACATGGCTCCAAGTCCAAACAACTCTAAAAGTGAGGGAATATTGGCTATGCCCCTGGTTTGGGCGCATCTCAATCTATAAGTGTTTTTGTTGCCTAAATGTTCTGATTTTTATCAGTGCTAAGTTTTTGTCTGTAGTTCTGCGGCCGTGTGTGTGTGTGTGTGTATACATATATATTGGTGAGTTATATAGCACACCATAAATCAGTGCTCTGGGAAGTGTTTTCCTTGGCTTTTTAATTCTTTGTTATCTTCATATGACACAAAATGATTAACAGACATCTGTGAGGGATGCTATGTATAGGGATGTCATTGTTTTATTAACTCAGAAACTGCATTCCAGAATAGACTGATGGTCCACATCTAGGTCAGTATGCAATGTTACTGCTTCAAAAGACTGAACAAAACACCCATAAATCACTTATTAGTGCACTGCACACACATTTCCTCCAACTCGCGCTGCCTTATGGGCTGATGCATGAGGATCAATAGCCCTTGTGATTTTTTTCCACAATAAATTCTAGTTTGTAGGTGCAAAATAACCTTTTGGAGAAAATACTTGCAGATTGTATTTCAAGAGAGAGTTTCCTGGTGGCTTTATAATGCTCTTAGGTTTTCTCTGAGCTATAACACTATAAAGTGTTTATACACGGGTTTCAGTTACAGTTACAGCTGTGACTGATTCTGGCTGACATTAAGTATGTAGTAAGGCATTTCAGTACTTTAGCATTTCCTAGATATTTGGGCCATACATCTCTCCTATTCTACTTCACATCTGTGCACTTGCTATCCATAGTGTCAATCATGTATTGATGCCATCTCACTCTGCTTAGTTTGTGAGGATTGACAAAATCAGAGCCCAAGTGCAGCTCCAAGCAATAGGAAAAATTACATTGGGCCCGATTCTCTCACTGCCTTGCACCTTAGGCAGTCAATTACACCTATGAAAAGTGTGTGTAAAACCCTACCAGTTTACATTTTTACCGTTTACAGTTCATTTTGCAAAGTGTAAATGATAACTTTTGGTGCTATTGTAACACAAATAACATGCGAGATCACGCTCACTGGAAGAAAAGAATGTTCTTCAACTTCTTTGCCTCTTTATCCTTTCCCACATTAAACAGAATTGTAGCCAATTAGTTCATTTTATCATCCACTGATCATTGTATTATGTGATGTTATGGTCAAATTATATGCTATTTCATATATAATCAATGTGTGCTAAATCGATTTAAGTTGTAGGATTATCGAAGTTTAGAACTGATAAGTATGAGTGATGAGTGTGTATTAGATATATAAGTAAAGCATGGTTGATATGCATGGCCTAGAGGCTGACACCTGTAAGATTTTAGCTTAGCCATATTAGGCCATAGGCTTATGAATGCTTGACATGACTGGGTGACCTAGGAATAACCCTATGCCCCAAAGGTGGTAGTGTGTGTTTTTTTTTGTTTTTTTTTTGTTTAATTCCTCAAAGGAAATTTTTGTAAAGGGTTTTTCTACTTGCTGGCTGTGTTTATAAGGGTTCCTCCATCCCCTGACTTTCTTGCTAGCTGCAGATTGAGTGTAGGGCCTCAGATGAGTCCTTGGATAGTAGCTATGTTACCTGGCCACTGTGAATTAACATTTTCAGTTTTATTTTTGCAGTTTGAATTGTACTTATTAAATGAGAGAAAAAAATGGTTGCCAGAGGATGGCTGTTACCTTTGCATATAACAAATGTGCATTGAAACATAATACATTTTTATACAATATGAATGAATGTGATTCATATGAGATTCATACATGAAGTCAGTAGATTTTAATTTAGTAGGGTACCATCTCAAGCACATGGAGGTCACCTCATATAGAATAGACCTAGGGGATATTCATCTAGCCACCACTTTTGAATGTGTAATATGCAAAGACTTACATTTTTGTACATCTTTAAGGAAAAGGCCATATAAAATTGCTCCTGTTGGGTACTGTATTCACAAGCTCTTTCCTAGGGATCTTCTTAAGGATCTTGAGATGGGGCAATGCATTAGGAACTACCAGATACATGTATGATCAAATTTTTATGTGGAATATAGTGAGTGTGGTGAGTTAAGGAAAATACATGAAATGTGTCACACAGTACACCCCTCATGTGACACACCTCATTCTAATATCTCATGCATTGCAGTACCCTTCTCAAATTCCTGCTGAAATGCTTTAGCTGACAATACTGGATCACACTGATGCCTGGTGTTGCGTATTAGGATTATTCCTGAAACACTGACTCCTAACTTATTTGAAACTGGCTTTGTATTTCACAGCTATATTTTATGCTGCAGAGATGTTCCTAATTGGCCCATGTGAAACTATATGCAGATATCTTACCTGACATTGATTTATCAGTGTTATGAGTTGTTGTTTAATGTTGTACTGTGACACTATTTATTCATAAGGTGAAATCCAACTGCTTAATTTGCATGTTTTTACTTTTCAGTAGAGAGAGCAGAGAGAATTAAATGGTTCATTAGAAGTGAATTGGGTCTCTGCAACAGTGAAGAACAGTAATGAAAATTCTTCTCCTGTGCCAGAGAGATTCTGCCAAGATGAAAACAAATGCAGATTAACAGTAACTTTAACATGGTCAGTCTTGGAGGAGTTCCATAACATGGTATGTGTCCAGTTCAGGAATACAATGTGCTTCCAGGAAGCCCTGTTAGTGAATATAGACTTGGAGGTTTATCATGAGTTTTAAGACATTAAGTTAAATGTTCTAAATACATTTTAGTTTTTGATTTCATGGGACAACAGTGTAAAGTTAATTAAATAACCATTCATTATCGCAAACTTATATTAAGCAATAGGAATTATGAAATGCATAATTTGTGTCAATTATTAACCCTTCAATGTTGTTAATCAAGTGACTTTATTAACCTACAACAGTTGTATTGTAACTAAACAGAAGCATTTATTGTAATGTCTGGATTCTAATTATATTACAATTGATTACTTAAAATAGATTTAGATCAAACTCTGCTCAGAGATCCACTTTGCATGGTTCTTAAAAGTGTAGTTTTTGATAGCATCATCTTAATTTATATCATCATCACTACTCCCATAACCACATTGGTCATTGGGGCACCATCATTTATGAGCAATCAACCAGTTGTCTCCACCCCTGACGATTGTGTATCAGTGCTTGAGTATCCACGAAGTCCATTCCTGTCCACTCTTTTATGTTGTCAATCCATCTCTTCTTCTGTCTACCTCTTCTTCTCTTCCCCTGTACTGTCCCTTGGAGGATGATCTTGGATAGGCCAGATGATCTTGTTACATGGCCATCCCACTTCAGCTTGTGCTTCTTCATGGTCATCAGGAGGTCTTCATATGACCCAGTGCGTTGGGTGATGATGTTGTGGACCTCTTCATTAGTGAAGTGGTCGAAGTAGGAGATGCCCAGGATTTTACGGAAGTATCTCATCTCTACTACCTGTATTTTCCATTCAAGTTCTGCCGTAAGGGCCCATGTCTCTCACACATACAGAAAAATGGAGATGACCAGCATGCAGCAGTTTTAGTTTGGATTCCAGGGAAATGTTCTTGTTCCTCCAAATTGGCTTTAGCTTTGCCACTGTTGCTGTTGTTTGCACAGTTCTTGCCAGAAATTCTGCCTTTGATCTTTCATCCGTGATGATTGCCCCCAAATACTTGAACTCTTTCACTTATGTGAGCTGATCCAGTCACATTTGTTTGTCACCAGCTTGGTTTTCTCTAGTCTAGTCTAGTCTAATCTGGCACCGATTTCCGTACCATATTTTGTGGAGATTTCATCCAATCATTTCACAAGATTGGCAAATTCATCTTCGCTACCTGCCAGGCCATCAATGTCATTAGCAAACCAAAGATTTGAGATTGTTCACCCCCAATGCTGACTCTGCATGTGTGATCTTCTAGGGCATCAGTCATTATGCGCTCCAAGTAGATGTTGAACAGCGTGGGCAAAATAAGGTAGCCTTTCCAGACTCCAACAGTGGTATGAAACCACTCTCCTATTATGTCATTGACAAGAACTGCACTGCTGGCCTTGGCATACAGTTGTTTAATGGTAAGAATAAGCTTATGACCAACATTGTACTTCTTCATGGCTGCCCAGAGAGCTTCATGCCATTCTCTGTCAAATGCCTTCTTGAAGTCAACAAAACCTTGGTAGATGTCCTGCTGGTGTTGTAAGTACTTCTCATATAGAACACAAAGATTGAAAATCTGTTCTGTAGTACTTTTTCCAGCACGAAAGCCAGCCTGTTCTTCAGCGATGATATTCTCCGCTTGTGGCTTCAATCTCTTCAATATGACTTTCAATATCACTTTGCTGAGATGGCTAATTGAGCTTATGGTCCAGTAATTTTTGACACAATTGTAGGTTGCCTTTCTTTGGCAGAGTGATGATTAGTGACTGTGTCCACCTTGGAGGGCCACTCACTGGTCTGCCGGATCTTATTGCGGATCTTGGTGAGTACATCTATTACTATTTATCCTCTGAATTTCATAAGTTCAGCTGGGATGTTGTCAATACCTGTAGCCTTTCCGTTCTTGAGTGATTTCACAGCTCTCTTCACTTCTTCACACAGTATTGGAAAGTCATCTTCCTTTGTTGAATCTGGGCTGTCTAGGACACTAGGATCTCCATTTGTCTGGTGATTGTATAGATCAAAGCAGTAATTTGTCCACCTATTGATGATGTCCTTTTTTTCTGTAAGACTGTTCCCTTCTTTGTCTTGATTTGCATTAGCTTTGGTCCATCTTTCCTTTATCAGATCTTTTACAATCTGGAAGGCTCATTTGTTATTTTTATTATTGATACACTCTTCAGTTTTAGAGCATTGTTTTTTGATCCATATCTCCTTGGCCACCATTATTCCTTTCTTGATCTTTTTTCCAATCACTCTGTATTTATCAGCTCCCTCAGTGCTGTTCTTGTCTCTCTTGAGTTCTCTTCTAATGTCACATATTTGTAATATTTCATTTGTGACCCATGATTTTGTCGTCTTATGGTGTTTCCCAAGAATGTCCATTCCTGCTTCATTCATTAGTGTTGAAATTGTTGGTCATTGTTCCTACATCTTGCTCTAGAGTAAGCAGCAGAGCAAATTTTCCACTGATCATTGCTTGGAATGACTCTGCAATGCTTTGGTCTCTAAGTCTTTCTAAGTCAAACTTAATTCTGGTGAACTTTAGCCTAATGATTTTCCTTAGCTGCAGCCAAAAGTTTAGCATCACAAGGTCATGATCACTTCCAATATCACCACTGGGGAGCTCCTTGTTTTTAGCTCTGTTGATCCCAGAATGAAATTGGTTTTGCACCATGATGTAGTCGATCTGACTGTGATGTAAACCATCAGTTGCATGCATGCCATGTTAAACTATTATTTGATATCTGCTGTGGTATAAATGCCACGTCGATCAATGTGGTGTTTATACCACAGCAGATATCAAATAATTGTTTCTTAAAGACAGCAGGATTTTCTTCTGGAGGTATAGTTGAGCAGTAATCAGGATACAGTGTGTATTTTGACTATGGAGATGTTGCTGTGTCTTTGTACAGATTGCTCCAATATCTTCCACAGACTGCAGTGTAGCTCATCTGCTTTTGCTTCACTTAAATAATACGGTTCAGTTTATACCATAGGTATGAAAATTGATGATTTTTCTAAATTAGTTTCTGAAAGGGTTTTTGAAGAAAACTAATACTTAGTTTGGAAGAAACAAAAATAGCACTGTATATTTTCAGTTTTTATATAGCACCTAATCACTCTAAATACACAACAGAACAAAATATTAACACATACAAGAGTAATGTATAAAATGAAAAATAAGATCAGCATACACAAAAGTACAGCACTTGTCATTATTTTGTATTTAGTGTTCAGCTTGTTTTCTCCATAATATCTTTTTTGTTGTTTTTGATTGTCAACATTAAAATATACATTATCGTGGTGGAAACTTGGCTCATACATTCCCATTTCAGGAGCAATTTATTTCACAAAATTGATCTGACTGCATTTTCATTAGGAAAAGTTTATTTTAAATGATTGTTTCAGCTGAATTGAGATTTTTTGGCATGCTGCTCCTCTGCACTGCTAGGAAAATATTTACCTCATGAATATGACCTAGGTTATGTGAGTAAGTGCAGTTATCTTTTTTCCCCCACTACATTATATTTTTATTGTGAAGGCCCACACTAGTATTTTAGCACTTTTGTGACAGAATAAACCCGTGTTCACACCTGACACTATTGTAATAATGTTTGTACAAGGTATGCCTTGTGAATATCATTTAAAATTCATAATTTGCTGATCTGTATTGTCCTGGTAAAATGTGTGGCAACAATACACGTGAAGTTAAGATTCCCATATATGGTGGTGGTAACACGTTCCAAACCCCACAGCCCTGCCCAAACAAAAGCTGGCAGAGAGGTTTGTCCTAAACAGAGGAATGTGTGCTTGCCTTAATTTGCATTTAAACAGTAAACAGAGTCATTAGGCAGGGAGGGAAAACAAAGGAAGTTCAAACAAATGAAAAAAACAACAGGGACTATCCTTTCACTTATTTCCACTGAACCTGAAGAGACAAAGGAAGTAGCCATTGGACTCTGGAGGGAGAGGTCCTGATCTAAAGAGTTTGGTCAGTAAAACTACTCTAAGCATGTGGCAAGAAAACTTTGCTTTGAATTTAATGTAGTTTAAGTTAGACACCAGTAAGCGTTTTATCTACAACAGGGTTCAAAGAAAGAACTAGATAAATTCATGGAGGATAGGTCCACAAATGGCTATGAGCCAGGATGGGCAGTGATGGTGTCCCTAGCCTCTGATAGCCAGAAGCTGGGAATGGGTGACAGGATGGCTCACTTGATGATTACCTATTCTGGTCATTCCCTTCAGGCATCTGGCATTGGCCACTGTTGAAAGACAGGATACTGGGTTAGATGGACCTTTGATCTGACCCAGTATGGCTGTTCTCATGTTCTTACATTCTTATCCTTATTGTTCTTGTAACCATTTCTGACTTTTATGCCAAATTACTTGTACTCACTTAAAATCTCTTTGTAGTTAAACTTGTTTTATCTAATCCAGTGTGTTCAAATTAAAGTGTCTGGGTAACGCCATTTGGGGTATCAAGTTGTAACCATATTATTCCCTTAAAGAAATAATGGACTCAATATATGTGTACTGTCCAGAGAAGAGTGGATAGTACAGGATATGTAGTTATTGACCAGCATACTCTGAGAGGCCCTCTGAAGCTGAAACAGACTATCTATGTTTGTAGTGGAAGTATTATCACAATTTCAGCAGTCTTACTGAAATGCAAAATAACGATGTAACTCAAAAGCTCTGGGTCAGTCCAAATATTGAGTGTCTTAAAACATCCTCATTCTAGTGCTATGTAATGGTTACTATAACAAAATGAGAAAATTGTATTGTTGTTTTATTAGAAATTGCATTTAAATGCAGAATTTTTTTACAAATATTAATTCTAACAAAGAATATGGTGATTTCTGAGTCTGCCTAATCTTGGAAATTCTGAGGCCACTGTTTAATCATTTTGTTTTGCACTTATGTGACTGGATATAACTGCTAAATGGTTCAAGAGATGAACATTCAGCAGAGTTTTGTTGCCTGCTATCTTATAAGAGAGACAGGCATAGAATAACACAGAGAAGGCATTTTGACCAAAATGCATTTTATTATTTATTCACTTGGAGTGAAATTCACCTCTTCTTTTATGATTCCCAAACAAATTATCTTTTATGCAGGGCACTAGTGGGGGACAGAATTGACCCACACAGCCAGGTTACAGCAGAGACAGTCCAAGGTTGCTCCTCCAGCCTGTGGGCTTTGGACCTTTGGGTCTACATGAGTGGAGATCACATGGCCCAAGTCCAAGCTATTCAGCTGGCACAGTGAACCTCTCTGTGGAACACAGTAAGAAGAGAGACAGGGTGGTTCTGATTGCAGTCTCACTGTGGGGGACTAAATAGAGTGGAAGGCTTTGCACTGCTAGGTAGAATCATAGAATCATAGAATCATAGAATATCAGAGTTGGAAGGGACCTCAAGAGGTCATCTAGTCCAACCCCCTGCTCAAAGCAGGACCAATTCCCAGCTAAATCATCCCAGCCAGGGCTTTGTCAAGCCGGGCCTTAAAAACCTCCAAGGAAGGAGACTCCACCACCTCCCTAGGTAACGCATTCCAGTGTTTCACCACCCTCCTAGTGAAATAGTTTTTCCTGATATCCAACCTGGACCTCCCCCACTGCAACTTGAGACCATTGCTCCTTGTTCTGTCATCTGCCACCACTGAGAACAGCCGAGCTCCATCCTCTTTGGAACCCCCCTTCAGGTAGTTGAAGGCTGCTATCAAATCCCCCCTCATTCTTCTCTTCTGGAGACTAAACAATCCCAGTTCTCTCAGCCTCTCCTCATAAGTCATGTGCTCCAGACCCCTAATCATTTTTGTTGCCCTCCGCTGGACTCTTTCCAATTTTTCCACATCCTTCTTGTAGTGTGGGGCCCAAAACTGGACACAGTATTCCAGATGAGGCCTCACCAATGTCGAATAAAGGGGAACGATCACGTTCCTCGATCTGCTGGCAATGCCCCTACTTATACAGCCCAAAATGCCGTTAGCCTTCTTGGCAACAAGAGCACACTGTTGACTCATATCCAGCTTCTCGTCCACTGTGACCCCTAGGTCCTTTTCAGCAGAACTGCTACCTAGCCATTCGGTCCCTAGTCTGTAGCAGTGCATGGGATTCTTCCGTCCTAAGTGCAGGACTCTGCACTTGTCCTTGTTGAACCTCATCAGGTTTTTTTCTGCCCAATCCTCTAATTTGTCTAGGTCCCTCTGTATCCGATCCCTACCCTCTAGTGTATCTACCACGCCTCCTAGTTTAGTGTCATCTGCAAACTTGCTGAGAGTGCAGTCCACACCATCCTCCAGATCATTAATAAAGATATTAAACAAAACCGGCCCCAGGACCGACCCTTGGGGCACTCCACTTGAAACCGGCTGCCAACTAGACATGGAGCCATTGATCACTACCCATTGAGCCCGACGATCTAGCCAGCTTTCTATCCACCTTACAGTCCATTCATCCAGCCCATACTTCTTTAACTTGGTGGCAAGAATACTGTGGGAGACCGTATCAAAAGCTTTGCTAAAGTCAAGAAATAACACATCCACTGCTTTCCCCTCATCCACAGAGCCAGTTATCTCATCATAGGTAAATTGTACATGGATGCACAGTGTGGTGCCAATACCCTTATTCCATTTAAATGGGTCTTTATCCTACACTAGGATAAATTAGCACTAGATAGATGTAGAAACCCCCAAACCCACCTATTATGCTGTAACGGGTCAAGCTGAATTTCATTAACAAGCACTTGGAAAACCAGCCACTTGTGCCTATAAATATAGGTTTAAATTATCTGGTGTGAGCCTGCTGCACTGTTGCATAACGCATGATTCCTAACTACTTATACTATGACTAAACTGCACAATGCCCCATTAGTAATTTTCAAGTTCATGCTAAAGCAAACTCTAAAAGCATTGCAATCATCCAGTGTTACTTAGGCTAATTCATTTCTGTGCTGCATGTTTATAATATGCTTACATTTTCTGTCAATAGTGATTGAAAGCTAAACTGTATGTATTTAGAATGATTCCTGTGTATTGAGCCAGTTACAAGCTATGCTCAGTGCAAGCCTGGAGGAAGTAAAAAGGTGGCTTAAACCACCTTAACATTCCCAAAATCCTGGGGTTACCAGATATTGACCTAGTCCCTAGTGCAAGAAAAAACCGTCTTCAAGCTGCTATATCTTCTGGCAGCTGTGAACACTTCCAAGGCCTGTGTCACTGGCAGAGAATCAGCCAGTTGGGGGTGAGGGATAGCTCAGTGGCTTGAGCATTGGCCTGCTAATAAACCCAGGGTTGTGAGTTCAATCCTTGAGGGGGCCACTTAGGGAACTGGGATAAAAATCTGTCTGGGGATTGGTCCTGCTTTGAGCAGGGGGGTGGACTAAATAACCTGAGATCCCTTCCAGCTTTATGATTCTATAAGTGGTACCATATTTGAGCCCTGGGAACTGGGAGAGTATGATAGCTTTACCACACCTTTTCATCACAAAGCAGGCCAGAAGCCAAAGAATCAAGGTAATTGGTTGTGTACTGTAATTATGTTGTTAAATATTGACATGTTTTGTCAATAGTATGTTGCATTGATTTAATTTGTAGATGTGTTTATTAACTTCCCTTTAGCCCAATCTTCCATACTGTATGCAATTTGACAATTGACCTTAACCATTCCAAGAGTAAATTTACTAGAAGTATACAGCCAATATAAAAATGTCATGGTGGCAATATTTATAAAAATACTGTATGTATAATTCTTTCACTAATTTATTTAATTGTATATCCTGGAATCGTAGTGCTATGTTTGGAAGGGGTTCCATGTTTTGTAGTTATGTTAGAGCTTGACTATACTTGAAAATTAATCCAGAATCAGGTAAAGTGTGAATTTAAAGCTGATTAACTATTCCTGATTAACTCCATATGTGGATGCTGTTGTTCTGAATTAAGTACCTTATTCTGAATTAAGATATGGAGTTAATCAGGAATAGTTAATCGGCTTTAAATTCACACCCTATCTTAGGGTACATCTACACTACAGCGGGGAGTCGATTTAAGATACGCAAATTCAGCTACGTGAATAGCGTAGCTGAATTCGACGTATTACAGCCGACTTACCCCGTTGTGAGGACGGCGGCAAAATCGACTTCTGCCGCTTTTTGTCGGCGGCGCTTACTACCACCTCCGCTGGTGGAGTTAGAGCGCCGATTCGGGGATCGATTGTCGCGTCCCGACGGGACGCGATAAATCGATCCCCGAGAGGTCGATTTCTACCCGCCGATTCAGGCGGGTAGTATAGACCAGGCCTCATTATTCTGAATTAAACAGGAATAACTATTCCAGAGTAACATGTAGAAAAGGGCTTACAATTGTTTAGGGTTTTATCTAATTTTACCTCATTGGCCAATTGAAAATGTGGGGTTTTTTTGTTTTTTTTTTTTGTTGGTTTTTTTTTTTTTTTTGGTCACTAAAGCAAGCCTTTATCACTCTGAATATACACAGGGAGCATATCTTTTGAATACCATGATGCATTTTTACAGTCACTTTTCAATGAAGAACTCCACTTGAATGTGGCTCCATGAAACTGCAATTTGGTTTATGCTACTGACCTTAGAATTTTTTCCTCCCCTTGATTTTTTTAACGTATCTATGTGTGACCATAGTTACTGGAGGGACCACGCTGAGATTGCTCAATCTGGGCAAACTGCAAAGAATGAGGAAGACAATCCCCAAATCTGGTGGTTTATTCTAATAATTAAATAAACCTAGCCAGCTACAAAACGACTTCTACAATACCTTACTGGTTAACCAGAAGCTAAAAATACAGTTCTTTTTAAAGCAATCCAGCCCTGGGCTCCCACCCAGACAGCCAAGTCAGATATGGTCAGGATTACTTAAAATCTTATTCACCATATATAAAGTTCTACCAATCACAAGAGATTGGATACATTACCCACCAGGTCAATGAATATTTCAAATCTTACTCAAATATATGCTTACAGCCAATTCTTATTTAACTAATCTAAGATTTATTTAAAAAAGAAAAGAAAGCAAGTACTATGGTTAAAAGATCATTATACATACAGATGTGAATAATGTTCTTAGGTCACTTTCATAGCAGAGATGGTGAGCTGCTGAGCTGCAAAAAGTTCTTCCAGGATCAATTCTAAAGGTTATAGTCTAATAGGCATTCCATGTTCAGAATCTGTTTAAATCCTTCCATGAGAAATTGCAGGGTAATCCAAAATGGAGCT
The DNA here is from genome assembly GCF_013100865.1 of Trachemys scripta elegans. Lineage (NCBI taxonomy): Eukaryota > Metazoa > Chordata > Testudines > Emydidae > Trachemys > Trachemys scripta. Next base: position 64,016,517 of record NC_048298.1, read on the forward strand.
AGAGTCCTGTCTTGCAATTTAAACTTCCCTTGACCAAAGTTAAGCAGATCTGAGATGACTGGATCAGGCCCTAGAGTTCTTTTATAGCTGTCTGCCAGGCTATGATAGCCTCTTGACACAGATACAGTGGGCATTCCTTGGGTGAAGAATAGGTAATATATAATTGGTGCTTTGAAGTCAATTCTTATTTCCTATGTATACACAGGTAATTGGTTGCATTGATTAGCATAAGGCAATTTACCATTCAAAGGTTCACAGGTAGTTTACTACAAACTTCAAAGAGAAACAAAAACAATGATATTATTACACCACAAATTTCATCTAATTGCTAATATTCCCTTTTGATCGCTGAATCAATAGAACATAGGAACAGACAGGAAAAGAAATTTATCCTCTTACCAGCTAATGAGATCACATTGTGAAGCTTCTAAGAGATATAGGTAAACACAAATGTAATTAGTATTTACTTCTAATTCTCTGACCATACAGACTTACATTTCAGACATTCTGGTCTATTTAACATGACTTTATTAGCTATTTACAAGAGATGGCCCTGTTTACCATTTCAATACTTCCCTAATATGTTCTGGAGCAGTGTCACAGTATGTATTTATTTATTGATGTACCATTATAAATACAGTAGCGAGCCTGGAATAATAAATCTTTGAAGGGCTATGCGCACTTCAGTTTTGCCACTCAAAATCTTTCCTAAAATACATCAAATGTTCAACTATTAATTATTACAGTTATGCTTGTCAAGGTTATCTAAATTTGACCTTATTTTACCAAGAACCAGTCTTCACTAGCTAGGAAGTTGGTTATGAACAATAAAATGTTTAAATATCCTGTCCATCATATATTACACTTAAAATTCTCAAAATATTCCTGCTTCAGTATTTATACTGAAACTACAATTACGCTATGAAAATTTCATAATGTTGAACAAAACTGCCATATGTTTAAAATAATATTAAATGACATATTTAAAATGCCTTATTTTTGTATGATAATTGGATAATTGTTACTTTAATTTCAGGCTTTGTGCCAATGAGAAAATTAATCTGTGCACTGCAGAAATTAGTTTTTTTTTTTTTTCCCAACAAATTATTTCAGACAGTAACTGAGCTTAGAAATGAATGGAAGTTACTTAATCGCTTGGCTAAAGGCAACTTGCTTTCAATGAGTATAACGGCATCCTTACTATAAGCAAAGATATGTGTGATGTTAACAGGATGAGACAAAATATTTAGAGCTGTGCTCATACATTGTAAAAGAATATGCTTTATTAAGATGAAATGCGATAAATGTCTCTACTACATTGGATTCCAAAGGAAGTAACAGTGGTGATGCTGTCTATGGTAAGTGTTTCCTATAGTATATGTTACCAATGAAAACAATTGTAGGAACTCTGTCTAGAACTAAATATCCAAAACTGCACGATGAGTTTGGATCCTCCATACCCAAATATGAATGCTCCTTTCCTTTACATTTAAATCTCTTTCCCATGGGTATCACTGTTGGGATAAGTGATGAATTCAGTTTTTATAAAGGAATTCTGCTGGCTGTTCAAGCACATTGGAGCAATATTGGCTCTCAGTTAAAAAAGAGTTTAACTCCCTTAGAACTTTTAACTCAGGCTACTCTAGTCTATAATGAGAAAAGGATTTGAAGTATAGATTGAAAATCTAAAGGACTCCACTTCAGCTGGTTTAGGTTTTGGTGCTAGAAGTGAAAAGAAAAGTGCCTTATAAAGAATAGATTGGTGACACTTATTGCTGGTTGGGAAATATTTGATGAAATTTTTTTCTAAAAATGCATTTCTCAGGTGCAGGATGGAATTTCTGGTCACAAGCAGAGAGAGTAAGGGATAACCCCCATTAGCCAATAGCCTGGTAGTTGGGGCATTCAGCTGGGATGAGGCAAACCCAGGGTCAAGTCCCTGCTCCAAATCCGGAAGAGTAGAGAGCAGTCGCCCCCATCCCAGGTGAGTGCCCTAATGACAAGGCAATTGGCTATTTTGGAATGATGTTGGTCAGTGTCTCCCTCCCTCCTTTGCAGGTAAATGCTCCAACCACTAAGTTATTGGGTATTCACCGGTGGGTGTCTGTCTCCCTCCTTCCCTTCCTCTCTCTCCAATGTGGAATGAAACCAAATGTTGAAACCTTGAAATTTTTCATGAAACAATTCTTGTTTTCTAACCAGCCCTAGTTACAATATCCAAGCAATCAGATAGCCACAGTGAAACATCCAACAAAATTATGTCAGAATGAATCTGGAAAGTTTTAATCCTTTTTCTCTCTTTTGACTGCTGAATGTTGCCTTTTCTAAGTGTTGCCTCAGGCCATCAGTCAACGTTTTCCTACTCACTATCCCTGCTCTACTGCATGAAACACATGCTTCTGGGTGGGAAGGAGTTGGGGCCAATGGGAACACAGGAGAGCCTCAGTCCCTAATACATGACCCCTGATGAGGCATGGTGGGGTGTAAGGCCTACAAGGTTTTCCTGTGCAGGGAATCATCTGGTTTTTAATTATGATGCCATACAACAAGGATGGTACTGTGTCGGGCATGTTTATTTTTCTAACCTTTGTGTCTTCATTTCCTCTTGTCTTTATATAATATTTGTTTTAGTCAGTAGCTAGGTAAAAATATTGGTGTTTATTATTTGCATTAGCACTTAGAGTCCCCACTCAGAGACCAGGGCCTTCATGTGGTAGGCACTATACAAACACATAGTTATATTGACTGTAACTTTAAGAAACAGTATGAAGTTGACTGTCTTGGTTTTAAAATTATTATAATTTCTAGAGAAATATCATTTGGATCAATTTTTTGCTCTAAATTTTTTAAATTAAAATTAACTTTGTATAGGATATAGGCAGCATTTTGTGATCTTTTGCAACAGCATGTAATTCTCTCTAATCCTAAATTGTGCATGTGGATCAAGGCTATGGCTACATAAAATAAGCTCCATTAATTTCAAGTTACATTAGGAACACAGGAGTGAAAAAAATCAATGTATGATAAATGAAAAAAAGGCAAAATTAGAAGTAATTTTATTTGCAGTTTTCTCATGGATTTTTATCACTAGGAAACGAAGAAAGTATTAAAACACTAAGCACCTAAAAGAAAAGGTTTTCTTACTTGGGGACTGAGATCATCTGGTTCAAATATTCCATTTCGGCTCTTTTGGTTTCATCAGTTCTTATATTTGGTAATTTCTAGGATGGACACTAGTAACATTTAAGATAAGGCATGCTCCTGTAAACCTGTACTCACATGAATAGCCTCATTCCAGCCAATGGAACCCATATGGGCGTGGGGCCCATAGTCATTTTCTTTAACCAAATTATATTGAAGTAATTTTTGATTAGATGTTTATTAAGTGTCTGGGTGAATGTGGGTCTAAGAGACCAATTCATGCACCAGGAGGGTGGGTCAGATCTAATTAAAGATGAAGCCCATGTGTAGGGTTACCAGATGTCCCATTTTTAACAGGACAGTCCCGTATTTAAGCCCTCCTGCAAGTGTCCTGAATTTTTCTTAAAAATGGACAAATTGTCCCATATTTTATGTCTCCCCCACCATCAGTACTGGCAGGTCCTGCTGCTGGCCGGATCCCTGCTCACCAGCCGCCCGCCTACCAGCTGTGAGTGGAAGGTCAAGTGGCTGATGATGGGGGTGGGTGTTCAAGGCTGGTGGTGGGGCAAAGCTAGTGCTGTCTACACCAGGGGTTAGGAAGGCTTAATTATGTAGCTCAGGGGTGTGGGTTTTTCCTCACACTTATGTGACATAGCTGGGTTGATCTAGCTTTTTAGTATAGACCTGGCCTAAAATAACTAATTGATCAAAAGCAGTTAGAGAGAGGAGAGTTAACACCTTCACTTAACTGAAACCAAGGACTGAATTAGGGAATAACCAACACGTTCATCAAACATATTCTAACTGGTGCGGGAGGTATTTTGTAGTAATGCAATATATGATTTGTAAGAGATTCTTTTTTATATATTTTGCTTTTATTTTTAGGAGTACTGTATAGCTTTAGCTTTCCAAAATGAATACTGGGAAAGCTTTTTTTTATTTTTAATAGACCCGACTCTGCTCTCGTGCTGGTATAGATGTGGAATAAATCCATTGAAGACAGTGGAGTTACACTGGTGTAAAATGTTTCTGACCAGAGGGCTCAGGCTGTATCTTTTACTCCTTTTCATACATTACTCTGTTCTCTTACATTTCCTTTCTCCCTAAAACCAAGCTTAACCTGAGCAGACAAAATAGAAGTTTTTTCGGGTGATTTTTTTTTCGTCTGGAAAAATGTCTCATTTGAATACGAAATTATACTAAAGCACGTTGACTACTGTAACTAAATAAAGCCAGGGAGCAGTAAGAAATAATTACCATCACTAACAAGTGTAGAAGTAAAATAAACAAACCATTATCTTCCACTCCTTAAATTATCTGGGTGTTTTTGTCTCATTTAGATGCTTGTTATAAACAGAGCTATAGAAAGCTTTCTAATAATAGGACAAGGATATAAGCCACTGTTCTAAAATAACAATAGCAACAAATTAGGTTCCTTGTTTTATCTTGTTAATGTATTCATCACTTTTCCTGAATCGTGATTACTTTAATGAACCTCTTACCCATAATTACCATAAAAAGCTATGCAGGGCTGTCGTCTTCTCATGGGAAAGGCTTTGGAGAATATAGGTTGTTCAGAATGTGGACATTTTGGGTATTTATAACTATCACATTTCATAGGCAATAACTTTCAAAGATATTCAGGCACAACATATGTCAAACTTTAGGTAAAGGGAATGCTCATCTGAAAGTCCTCAAATACTCTTCAGTTTCATGTACTCAGGCAAACTCCTCTAATTTGTAATACTATCCACTCTGCAGGTGTCACATAAAGACAGGTAGTTGGAGAGGAAACGTGATCACTTTTGTAGAGGGAATGAGGATGAAACCAGGCACTGGAAACACTTTAAACCTTTATGTGGGGGACCCGACCACATTATCTAGGCCTAACAGGTTCTCTAAGCCTTCTCCTACCTTCCTGGTTTCCCCCCTTTCTGGGCTCACCAGCCTCCCAATTCCCTCCTCTCAGGGAGTAACTGTGGACTAGCCTTTAAGACACCTCCTTGCTCCCAGGGAAGGACTGCAGCCTACTTCCCTGTAGCCCTTTCATGTTGCCCGCTCCTGAGCTTTATACAGGCCCCTCCTGTTCCTGTCCAGCTGAGCCTGCTCCCAATCAATTCCCTGCTTACAGTGCCTTAAGATACTTTTTCAGACTCCCAATCACATCTATCTCTAAATAATGAACTTGTTAATAAACAACAACGAAACCCCCTGAACATTAGTCTGAAAATGCACAGCTAAAGCTTGCAACCAATTCCCCTCAGTTAAAGTAAATGCAAAGGGCTCTGTCTCTAGATCATTCACAGAGACTGAGAATCAATTAAATGTCTACACTACAGTGGCATAGCTACGGCACTGCAGCTATTCTTCTGTAGCCCCTAGTGCTGGCACTTCCTCTATTGACGGAAGGGGTTTTTCTGTCGATCTAGTTAATCCACATCTCCGAGAGGTGGTAACCAGATCAACAGAAGAATTGATCTAACTGCATCTAAACACAAAGTTAGGTCAACCTAATTACACTGCAGAAGGCATGACATTTTTCACAGCCCTGAGCAGCATAGCTAGTTAGATCTAACTTTTAAATGTAGACCAGACCATAGTCTTTGAAAAGCTTAATAGTAAAATTCAGACTGATAGAATCAAGCATGTCAGGCATCAGCTATGAAGGTCAGAAACGTGGAGTTTCAAGGAGGACATTCTATAAACATCATCGTTTTTTGTGATTTCTATCATATGTAGTGGTTGGGTAGGCCCAGGTACCAAGTTCCCCCTCAAAATAGAAAATTTCCCTAACTGAACTAAAAATATATATTTTTTTAATTTTAAACTCACTAATATAACTATATTACAATAATGCTCTTCACTAAAGATCGGGATGGTAATGGCCAAAAAGCTACACGAAATGGAGGGGATTCTGACGTGCGGATCAGTGGCTAGAAGGAACTGAGGGGGTGTGGAGGCCATGTCTCCTTACATAACCTTGCATAGATTGTTCCACGGCTTGAGACAGAGTCCAGGTGGCCCCCAACGGTCAGAACTTTTAGAGGTTTTTGGGCTTTGTGTGACATGAGCAAGCACATCTCTATAAGGTGGGATCTATGCTGACCATACTTGACGGGGAAGAAATAATACAGCTCCTGGCAGAAGTATCCTTTGTGTAGAGACCTTCATCCCTGGGCTGTCCCCAGGAAAACTAAGCCTAGGAGAGACCCTGGTAGTGCAGCTCCATTGGCGCCACTTTGCCAGGGAGTGGAGTATTAGGGCTGGATGGCCAGAATATGTGCAGCTGCATCATTCACTGAACCCCAGCCATCCTCTCCAATGAATGAGGGAGGGGTCCTCTGGAAAAACTAGTATGTGATTATATAATATGACATTGTGTCCTATAATGCATAAGCAGTGCTTAATTTGTAATGAAAGAGATGCTGGGGATCAAGTAATTTTTTTACATTCATAACTTGTGCAGCAAGCCCAGAAGTGCTGAGGCTATGAACTGCCAAGCCTAGAGGTGCCGGGGCTCAGTCCTGGCAAGCCCTGGCACAAATTAAGCACTGTGCATAAGGGATTGGAATTCAGGTTGGCTCAGGCAGGTTGTCTGGTGATCTGTTGGGCTGTAGCGGGTAGAAATGTGACTCAGTCTAGCATGGGAAGCCTGGCTCTCTCTGGAGTAATTTAAAAGAAATGCAGTAGGGAATTCCTTAAAGTTGTTCTGCCCATTTCTTAGTGTGGGGGAGGTTAATCACGGCCCTGGAAATGTAACTTCAGTTTGCAATATGCTCCTTTAAAGATCTGAGCCTATTTTCAGTGTAATCAATGGGAGTTTTGCTATTAACTTTATTAGAACAGGATTAAGTACTGAGAGACGTATTGTTAAATTGGTCTCTCATCTACGCAATGAAACATCCAGAAGATTAAACCCTGATCCTATCTTTGCCTCTTATGCCATTCCAGACAAATACACACACTGTCTTAATTCTTTCAAGCTACCTCTTTGCCTTCCCATTTTTGAACGTTCAGTTAAGCGCATAGAATTCATTACATATTTTTATAGTTTTTACCTATTTATTCTTAAGCTTATTAATTATTCACCATGTGTGTTTTAAGTTAATTTGTTAATAAGACCCAGCAAAAAGCTTTGCAATAATGCAAAACTGATGCGCAAATCATTAGGTCTGGCTGCTTGCTACTTATTTTTGCAATTATTATTTCCAAATAAAACTGGTCAATCTATCCCCTCTTTAACCACATATAATTACTGCTTGACTGGCTAATAAGATCTGGTTTAGAACCAACGACTGGGGAAGCCTCATTTTTAGACACAAGAGAAACATTGTTTTTGTAGTTCTTTTGCAGAATTTGGGTCCCATTTAAATAAATAAGAAAACTGCTGGCTGTCTCCTTTCAAAAAGTATAAATGGTTGCTTCTCAAATTGAAACATTCAGCGTTATTTTTATGCCTTTCATATTGTGACAACATACAGCTTCACTGTAGACTGATATAAACTCCAGTGGGACCACACTGAAAATGGAAAATAGTGAACTAGTGAGACATTTAAAAAAAATTGAATATTTTACAGTAACATTTTGAAATGTAACTTGGGAGGAAACTTTCTTCCATTGCGGATATGTATGAGTCAGAAATACTGGGATATTCTGATGGCAGAGAGAGAGAGATTTAACTAGGTGCAGTGATCCAGGGGTCTGATGTCTGTCTTATGCAGTTTGCTATTTTTGACTCATGGTTATGGCTCCATGTCAGTCACAGAGGTCACGGAAGTCACAGATTCCGTGACTTTCTGCGACCTCCGTGACTTCTGCAGTGGCCACTGTGGCTGACCCAAGGGTTCAGGAGGCCCAAGGGACAGCTGCTCAGGCGGTCCTGGGGACAGCCATACCAGCCACTGCTGGAGCAGCTCTGCAGCCAGATGCTCAGGCGGCCCCGCAGCCAGCCTCACCGGCTGCTGCTGGAGTGGCCCTGGGGCCAGCTGCATTGGCCACTGCTTGGGCGGCCCTGGGCAGCTGGCCCAGGGGACCACCCGAGCAGCAGCTGATGAGGTTGGCCCTAGGGACCACCTGAGCAGTGGCCGGTGCAGCGGGCCCTGAGGACCGCCTGAGCAGTGGTCCCAGGGGCAGCGGGAGCAGCAGCGGGTGGGCGGTCCTGAGGGCGGCTGGAGCAGCTGCTGCTTGGCAGCTTCCAGCAGCTGGTGCCATTGGCCCACAGGGTTTCCTCTGAGCAGCAGCCCCCTCAGTTAGATTTAGTCACAGGTATTTGTAGTACAAGTCATGGATAGGTCATGAGCCCATGAATTTTTGTTTATTGCCTATGACCTGTCCATGACTTGTACTAAAAATACCCATGACTAAATCATAGCCTTACTCATGGTTAGATACTGAGTGAAATTCGCCCCTGTGCAAACAGGCAAAACAAAGGTCAATGCACCACTTACACCATGTTTTATGCTCTCAGTGAGACTTAAGTCATGCATACCCTTGTGCTAGTCCGCTGCAATGGAGCAAATTTCACCCAGTCAGAGTACTCTGAATATCAGAGTCCCCTCAGGCTTTGTCCTACTGTGGGGATTTGCCAGCCATCAATGACCAGATACCAGTGCAAATACCTAATATAGAGAGGGTAAACTGCTCTAAGCCCTGACTTGCATCCATGCAATTTACACAGGTTTCAAACAGGGACAAAATCCACTGATACAAAGCCAAAATTTTCAGTGGGGATTTGCAGCTATACTATTGGTTGGCATTAAGACAAATCCCCAAGAGAGTGAACATGGCCTCGGTACCGACAGGTCTGTCAACAAGATTACAAAATTGACTGGAGATGGGGATAACAACTTCTGCCTCAGAAATGGTACCTTTTTCTTCTGTCACCTTCACCCTAGTTTCAAACCCTGAAAGGGACAGCTTTGGATTACATTTACACTGTTGTGAATCTGGAGTAACTCCACTGACTCCCTGGAGTTACTCCAAATATACACCTGTCTAAATAGGATCAGAATTCGATCTGAAGACTTTGCATGATTATCAGATAAGGATGTGCAGAAACAATTTACAGCAGGGACCAAAGATTTTCTTTTTAACAAACAATGGTGTGAACAAGCCTTTCATATGTGATGACACAGACGTCTGAAATGAAACGCAGCAGGTACAGCAGAAGTATCCTACACAGATTGTAAATAAGACCTGATGTCTGTTTGCTGGAGTCTGTTGTTTTTGTTTTGTTTTTAAGCTCTGGTTTCAAAACCATTCTCTAAACATTAAATCCAAGGCAAATCTCTACGGTAGGTTATAATGAAGGCTCTGATGTCAAACTGTACTCTCAGAATAAATCATTTCAACTAAAATAAACACTAATGCAAATTTAAGGGGTGCATAAAACCTTTACATTAAAGGATCATTGCTACTGTTTTAAATTTTAAATAATGTTTTAAATTTTGCATGTTTGTGAACAGATATGAAATGTGAGTATGAAATTCACAGCCAGTCCAGTAAAAGGCATGCAACAACTACACTGAATTGCTCCCTCTCTCGGAGCACCCCTTCCAGTGCTCAGCTAAGAAAGGGAATGACTCGAGCTGGCTGGGGAAAAGGGGACATCTTTTTCACAAATTTTTTGACAGAAAAGTCCCCTTTTTTTCATCAATTTCTAAATTAATTTTTTTTGCCTGTCTCCAGAACTGGCCCATTCTCAGGGGTGGGTGGCGGGACTCATGGGAGGATGTACAAGGAACATCCCCTCTCCTTTGTTCTCTTTCACTCAAGGCCTTGTTGCTGTTGCAGTCTCTCCACTTGGGAAGGTACAGGGGCTCCTTAATCCTTGTGCCTCTTGGGTATACCTTGTCTCAAAGGGACCAGGAAGAGGGGCCGCTATCATAGGCACCAACTCCATGGGTTCTCTGGGGCTGGAGCACCCATGGGGAAAAATTAGTGGATGCTCTGCACCCACTGGCAGCCAAGCTCCCCGCCCCCCACTTCACCTCCTCCTCTGCCTCTGCCTCCTCCCAGCGCGCCACGTCTCTGCTCCTCTCAGCGCTTGCTGCCGCCAAACAGATGTAGCAAGTGCTTGGAGGGAGGGGAGAGGAGCGGGAACATTGCGCACTCAGGGGAGGAGGTGGGGAAGAGGTGGAACTGGGGTGGGGATTTGGGGAAGGAGTCGAATAGGGGCAGGGAAGGGGCGGAGTTGGGGCTGGGACTTTGGAGAAGGGGTTGGAATGTGGGGCTGGAGGGGGCGGAGTTGGGGCAGGGACTTTGGGGGAGGGGCGGGGTGGAGTCGGGGTGGGGCCGGGGGCAGAGGGAGGTCGAGCACCCACTGGTGCCTGACGAAGTCGGCGCCTATGGCCGCTATTGCTACATCTTCCCCCAGCCCAACAGAGTGGGCACAATGTAGCTCTGGGCAAGACTGTTGCTCCCTGAGGCAAAAGCTGGTTGGAGTTCCCTCCACCCCCAGTGCAAGGCTTTGTCTACAAGGTGCAACTCAGCCCTAAATGAATACTGGTGTGCAGTGTTTAATAAGGGATCAAGAATCTGGCTTTTCTGGAAAGAAAGTGCAGCACTTTATGAACTGCATTAACACTCACTTTGGATTGAGTCTACTAGAAACAACCAACTCACATTGTCCATGCTCAGAACATTAACACATCTGTTAGTATAGTGTTGCCCTTTTGGCCTGAGTGATTAGCGCATATCTGGGGCCTTGCCAGGTTGCTTCCATGAGTGGAGAAATGGATGATATGAGCCCGGTATTCTTTGCTGCAATCTGGTTTATTGATAAAGAATGTACATAGAGTCCTGTTCTCCTGAACACAGTAAGAATAAACAACAGCAGACAATTTCTTTGCTCACAATTTCCAAGTCTGCCTTTCCAGTCAGTTCTGTGCCCAAGGAGCTGCTCCTTCTCAGGCCACACTAACAACTGTTTCTCTCACTGTCTTCCAGCTTCTCTGCCTCTAATACACACACAGCTTGCCAAACCAGCCCCTAGTCCTTGCATTTTTACCCAGGGAAACCCTCAACCCACATGATGTTGCAGCTGATCAGGCCTTGTCATGCAGCCCATTGCCTGGGATGGTGACTTCCACAGTTTCCAGCTATCTCACTCCAAAATGGACTTAATTGCTCCTTCCATTTATTTCAAAAGAAGAGTGTTTAGCATGCCCATCAGCTTTAACCTGGTCTGTGATTGTCTGTAGATCAAGACTTACTTGATGACAACCATTAACACCCTCCAGCATAACAGTCACTCCTATGCTAGCATTACATCCTCTCATTAGTTATTTCCTAGCTATTAGATATATAGCTATATTTCTGCTATCAACTGATTGTAGCTAATTCAGACCATTACTGGCTATCAGTCTTAAACATTTTTTGTAGTTTTGTTTAGGCAGTGCATTCTTCATTTCCTGTCCTAAACATAGTGCAGCGTTGTGCACTGTTAAGCATCTGCTATTTTCACTAGAGAGATTGTTGCATTTCAGTACTTGGTGAATTTATACCTATATGTAGCTTTTATATCAGTTGAAAAGTCTGATTGTCCAGTGCTTTTTACCTTGGGTGTGAGCTGTTACCATCAACGTAACTGAAGGCTGAATTCTGATTTGGTAGCATTTTAAACCCACTTTTGCTAGGTGTGAATAATTTATGCAGTGTGTGAGGCAGTGAAAAATAAGGCCTTAATTGTGTAAAAGGTTTTCGGATGAATGGCACTATATACATGTAAAAATTATTATACATATTGGAAAAAATAAAATATAGTACAATACAATGGCTCAGTGTAATCAAGTGATTAGCAACAAATAAAGACTCAAGTAACTGCATAAAAATGTTGGACTAACATCAGCCATTTGTACCCTGTAAAAACCAAGTGTTAGCAAATAAACTACCATTTTGTTAATCTCAAATCCTATCATTATCCCAGTTTGTTTGAAAACCTCCAGGTATTAAACCTGTTAATTATGATAATAGATACAGTGGCAGTTGAGAGACTGAATTTCAGTGTAGGTGCAAAACCAGCAAAATTTTGTAATTAGCAACAATTTTCTGAACTTTTATATTTACTGACAACAGTAGTCAATTAAATAGCCAACACTGTTTGGGCACACACAATGGGATCAGTGCCTGATATGAAGGGGGGGGGAGATGTATTGCATTGCCATCAACATAAAGTTAGTTAAGGTAACCCAGGTTGCAAACAGAAAGTCTGTGTACAAAGGAGCAGCAAAAATACTAAAAAGAATTCCTGCTTTTGTGTTCCTAATTGATACAAAATACTACTTGAGAAATGAATTCAGATTGGTGTGGATCAAGGAGTTCATGTGCCCACAAGGTGTGTAATTTTAAGAGCTTCCGTCCTAATGATGTATAGGAAACACCTATTGCCCATGGATGAGAAAGAGCTTAAGGATCACTTGATACAGTATCTTATGAATACTAAGGACACTATGATACAGTATCTTATGAAGCTACTGCTAAGGTACCTATGTTCCACGGTAATGTCCATTCCTGTGCATTCATGGCAGGGAGCAAGTGCAAGAACTTAAGGAAGAGAATGAGAGGAAAAGTAAAGATGAAAATATGAGTAAGGGAAGAATGATGTCAATAAAGAGGTGCAGAGAAAGAGAGAATTCAGTGAAACCTTGTTAATTAATGACTGGGAGTCCTGCTGAGGATAACTGAGCTCTGCAAATTAAGCAAACAAATCCTATTAAAAACATAATTACATTGCTTCACAAAATGTACTTCATTTATTCTGAGGAGTGTAGTTTAGTTTTAATTAATGATATCTTATGCTGTAGAAGTAAATGTACTACAGAACATTTTGTAAGAATAATGAGCCATCATTAATGAATCTTTGGGTTTGTTTCCACTACAGAGCTAACTTTTATAACTCTCTCACACCTGTGAGGTTAACTCATTGCAACAGCTGTATATATCTTTCCAGTATAGACGTATCTATAGACCAGAGGTCCCCAAACTGTGGGTCACGCCCCTCTAGAGGGGCAAGGAGGAATCTTCGGGGAGGTGCAGCGGGGCCCAGGCCAGGCCCCATGGGGAGCAGGGAGGAAGCACCACCCAGCTCAGCTCCGCTCCCAGCTCTGCTCTGGCCCCCAGCCATGGCACTGTCCCCACCCCCAGCCTCTGCCTCTGGCCAAAGCTCCATTCCCAGTCCTGACCCCAGATGCAGCCTCAGGCCCCTTACCTCTGTCGGCCTCCCTTTCCCCCCCAGGAGCCGTGACCCTGATCCCAGATGGATCCCCATCGGGGGGCAGGGATAGGGGTAATGGGGTGGGCGCAACCCTGACAAGTTTGGGGACCACTGCTATAGACACTCTTTCTAGTGCAAACATTTAGAATATGTAGCTAATCATATCTTATAAGGGTTTCATATTAATGTAAACTAGGTTAATGGCTTTAGGGGAATCACTACATAATAACTATTGTTGAAGAATCAGACTTGAGAAGTGACCATGGAATTCTAGTTTCCTTGTCTGAGTTCCACATAAGAATGGCCATACTGGGTCAGATCAGTGGTCCATCTAGCCCAGTATCCTGTCTTCAGACTGTTATCAATGCCAGAGGCTTCAAAGGGAATGGACAAACCAGGGAGAATATCAAGTGATCCATCCCCTGTCGTCCAGTCCCAGCATCTGGCAATCAGAGGTTTAGGGACGCCTCGAGCATGCAGTTGCATCCCTGACCATCTTGGCTAATTGCCATTGAGGGATCTGTCCTCTGTGAACTTATCTAATTCTTTTTTGAATTTGGTTATACTTTTGGCTTTCACAACCTCCCCCGGCAATGAGTACCACAAATTGACTATGCATTGTATGAAGAAGTATTTCCTTTCTTTTGTTTTAAACCTGCTGTCTATTAATTTCATTGGGTGACCCCTGTTTCGTGTGTTATGTAAAGGGGTAAATAACTCTTTTTCTCATAATTGTATAGACCTCTATCATATCCCCTTTACTCGTCTCTTTTCCAAGCTGAACAGTCCATCTTTTTAATCTCTTCTCATAGGGAAGCTGTTCCATACTCTTAATCATTTGTGTTGCCCTTCTCTGTACCTTTTCCAATTCTAATTTTTTGACATGGGGCAAACAGAACTGCATGTAGTATTCAAGGTGTGGGGGTGCTAGATGTATGTCGTGGCATATTTTCTGTCTTATTATCTATCCTTTTCCTAATGGTTTCTAACATTGTTAGCTTTTTTTGACTGCTGCTGCACATTTCACGTTTTCAGAGAACTATCCACAATGACTTTAAGATCTTTCTTGAGTATTAACAGCTAATTTAGACCCCATTGGTTTGTATGTATATTTGGGATTATGTTTTCCAATATGCATTACTTTTTTCATTTAGTAACAATGAATTTCATCTGCCATTCTGTTGCCCAGTCATCCAGTTTGGTGCCACCAGACTCTTTGTTGTTTTTGAGATCCCTTTGTAACTCTCTGAAGTCTGCTTTGGATTTAACTATCTTGAGTTATTTTGTATCATCTGTAAGGCCCTACTTAATTTGCAATATTGCAGAAATTGCGAATCCTGCAATATTAAGCTTCCACTGCAATTTTGATTTTTATTAACTTACTTTGCACAGTCCACAATTTTGCATACATTTTGAGGTTTGTAACAGACATTTTTCCCCCATTAGTACAGTAAAATCCCTTTTATCCGAGCTGATAGCAGCTGGGATTTGGGCTGTCAGCCCCATGCACAGCAGGGCTCCTGCTGTCAGCCCTGCACATTAATGACTATAATTTAGTTGCAGCAAAATGTCTGGTTATCAAAAAAAAAATTAGCAAGCGTAACATACTTGAGCAAAATTTTCTCAAACAAATAGGTCTTCTCTGGCTTTTCCAAATTACTGCAATTAATAAAGGTCCATTATCACTTTTCTGCGATTTTCCATGTCTTGTCTGCAACTCAGCTGCAATTATTTGACAATCATCCCATAATTCAAGCAGAGCCTTAATCATCTGCAAATTTTGCCACCTCACTGTTTATCCCTTTTTCCAGATAATTTATTAATCTGTTTTATAGCACTGGTCCCAGTACAGATCCCTGGGGAACAGCACTATTTACTTCTCTCCATTCTGAAAAGTGAACATTTATTCCTGTCTCTTAACCAGTTACTGATCCATGAGAGGACTTCCCCTCCTATTCCATGACTGCTTAGTTTACTTAAGAGCCATATTTGAGTTCCTTCAGAACTCCTGGGTGAATATCATCTGATCCTGGTGACTTGCTATTGTTTAATTTATCAGTTTGTTCCAAAGCCATCTCTATTGACAGTCTGGGACATTTCCTAAGATTTGTCACCTAAATAGAATGGCTCAGATGTAGGAAACTCTCTCACGTCCTCTGCAGTGAAGACTAATGCAAAGAATTGATTTAGCTTCTCCACAATGGCCTTGTCTTCCTTGAGTGCTCCTTTAGCACTTTGATCACCCAGCAGCCCAACTGATCGTTTGTTTGGCTGGCTTTCTGTTTCTGATGTACTTAAAAAATAAATTCTGTTAGTTTGTGTCTTTTGCTAGTCGCTTCAAATTCTTTTTAGGCCTGCCTAATCAGGGGTGGCTCCAGGCACCAATGCAGCAAGCGCATGCCTGGGGCGGCAAGCCACAGGGCGTGGCCTGCCGGTCACTATGAGGGCACCAGTCAGGCTTTGGTGGTAATTTGGCGGTGGGGACGCTGAAGGCGCGGCACTGGCGGGCCTCCCACAGGCATGCCGCTAAATCCGCGTAACCAGAGGACTGCCTGTAGGTGCGACGCCGAAAGCCGCCTGACTGCTGTGCTTGGGGCGGCAAAAACCATAGAGCCGCCCCTGTGCCTAATTATACTTTTACACTTGCGTTGCCAGTGTTTGTTCCTTTCTATTTTCCTCAGTAGGATTTGACTTCCAATTTTTAAAAGACAACAAGGAGTCTTTTCTGCCTCTTTTACTCTGTGTAACCATAGTGGCATTTTTGGTGCTTTTACCTTTTAAAAAAAATTTATATGGGGTATACCTATCGTTTGAGCCTCTATTATCATGTTTTTATAGTTTCCATGCAGCTTCCAGGCATTTCACTAGTGACTGCTCCTTTTAATTTCTGTTTAACTAGCCTCCTCATTTTTGAGTAGTTCACCTTTTTGAAGTTAAATGCTACTGTGGTGGGATTATTTGGTATTTTTCCCTCCTACAAGGATGTTAAATTTAATTACATTATGGTTGCTATTACTGAGTGGTTCAGCTATATTCACATCTTGGACCAGATCCTGTGCTCCACTTAGGATTAAATCAAGAATTGCCTCTCCTCTTGTGGGCTCCAGGACTAGCTGTTCCAAGAAGCAGTCATTAATGGTGGCTAGAAATATTATCTCTGCATCCTGTCCTGAGGTGACATGTTCCCAGTCAGTCTCAGGATAGTTGGAAATCCCCCATTATTATTGGCTTTTCTGTTTTTATAGCCTCTCTAATCTTCCTGAGCATTTCACAATCACCATCACCATCCTGGTCAGGTGGTTGGTAGTATATTCCTACTTCCATACACTTATTAATCAAGCATGGAATTTCCATCCATAGAGATTCTAGGTGTTGTTTGATTCATTTAAGATTTTCACTATATTTGACTCTATGCTTTCTTTCACATATAGTACCACTCCGCAATCAGCACCACCTACTGCAGTGGTTCTCAAAGTTTTGTACTGGTGACCCCTGTTACACAGCAAGCCTCTGACTGTGACCCCCCCCTTATAAATTAAAAACACTTTTTTATATATTTAACATCATTATAAATGCTGGAGGCAAAGCAGGGTTTGGGGTGGAGGCTGGCAGCTAGCGACCCCCCATGTAATACCCTCACGACCCCCTGAGGAGTCCCGACCCCCAGTTTAAGAACCTCTGACCTACTGTCATTCCCATATATTTTGTACCCTCAATTATCATGTCCCATTCCACCAAGTTTCTGTGATGACTATTCTATCAATATCCTCGTTTAATACTAGATACTCAAGTTCACCCCGGTAATTATTTAGACTTCTTGCATTTGTATACAAGCACTTATAAAATGTGTCAACATTTCATTGTCTGCCGTCATGTGATTGAATGGGGTTCTTTTTCACTTGACTGTTTCTTTTCAGTTCCTGCCTGTACTTTATCAATTTTCCCTTTTATCTGGATATAGAGTATCCCCTTTAATCTATATTCCCTTAAGGGATGTGTCTGTCCAGAATTTGTGCTCCTCTGCACCTGTCAGCTTTCCCCCAGCCCTTAGTTTAAAAACTCTTTCATTTTACATGCCAGTGGTCTAGTTCCATTTTGGTTTAGGAGGAGCCCATCCTTCCTGAATAGGCCACTCCTTTCCCCAAAAGGCTCCCAGTTCCTAATAAACTAAATCCCTCCTCTGAACGCCATTTCAATTTGTCAGGATCCCAACAACAGCATTCGGGATCAAAGGTCACAGCAGCAGCAAGCCTGAGGTGGGGAGTAGCAGAGGAATGCATAGTCAGGTTCCAGGCCAGGGTCAATACAAAGGGTCAGAGTCTGAGTCAAGTTTCAGGATCGGAGTCAGGAGGCGAAGTCCAAATCAAGCCCAGTTCGAAGCCAGGAGTTCAGCAGCAAGGAGCAGGAATGGTTGTGGTAGCGACAGGAGATCCACGGTGGTTACAGCTGCCACTGGGTGGCAGAATAGAGATGCCAACTGCCTGCCAGTGCTGCCAGCTTGGGTTCTAGACCTGTGGGGCCTTACACATCCACATATTGGGGCTCTGCAGTTCTGCCTGTCCAACTGGCCCTGCAGTGGAATGCTGGAAAATTGCACCGAATGCACACACGTACCACCTGCCCACAAGGCATATAATCATCCATGCTGCATTCAGTGCAATAAAGTGGATAACCCCCACTCTGGGGCTGAGCTACTGCCTTCATTACTTTTGTTCTTGCTGGGTTCTCTTCGTTTGTTCTTTGTGAGGTTTTACTGGTGAAACTATAAAGGTAGGTTGGATTCTGAGAAAAACAATGATGCACAAACCATACTACTAATACTTTCTATTGTCTAATTGATGGAACAGTAGAGATACCTAAGTTTAAAAATATAAATGCCCCCCCCCCCTTTTTTTTTTTTTTGAGGGGAGGGTGGAAGTTGAAGGCAGAGGATTTAACCCTTTGATTTCTCTGGTTGGTGAGCCCTCTGAACCTAACTGGTTTACTGCAACACTGAAACACCAGGGGAACGTGCATACTCTGCATGGTGCATAGGGCCATGAAGGGGCCACTCATTTGGTGATGTGTTGAATGTTTTCAGGATACCATATTAGTAAACCTAAAAGTGGTCATTGGTTTCCTTTTGAGTTATATTTAGAACCAAGATTTGTATTCAGTTTATCAGACATTCCCACTCTCATGCACACTGATACGGTCTTCATGATGGGGTGTTTTACATGACAGGGGACAGGGACTGTCTAGATCGTGGATGGGTAAGAGAGTGCCAAGGGGGTTCAGAGTGGGAAGTCAAGGGTTAAAAGTGGCCTGGGAAGAGAAGCTAGTTGTTGGCGGCTACTGAGAGTAGGAAAGCAGTCCTGCGTGGCTGGACTGGGGAAAATGTGTTCCTTAAGAGGAAAACACTACTAACTATAACAAGTAATAATGCTTGATGTATAGCTTGTCTGGAAAGGCTTTAATCTGAAGAGCAGCGAAAACACTAGAGACTGTTTTTGAAGCAGCCTGCTTCCAAGCCTTGCTTGTTTGGAGGGGAGAAAAGGAACTCCAACGACTGTCTTTGCTAGCAGCTTGCTCACAAGCTTTGCTTTGTTCTGGAAACAAGAAGGAACTCCAATTCTTCATCTGTTTATAGCCTGGCTGTGTTTCCTTCGCTCTGCTCTGGAGTGGGAAGGAATCCTTAGGACTACTTATAGCCCTCACTTTACTTTGCAAAGAGAGAGAGGTGGGGACAATAGCAGGGCATCTGGGAAGCTAGTCCAGCCTTCTTCCTTGTCTGTTCCCAGGTGCTTTTCTCTCCCCGTATCACTGAGGCTTTGTCTACACTGCGCTTTCCTCGTTATAACTTTTGTCGCTCAGGGGTGTGAAAAAAACACACCGCTGAACGACAAAAGTTTTAATGACGAATAGCACCAGTGTGGACAGCACTTCATCAGCAAGAGACCCACTCCGGACAACAAGCTACCGCCCCTCTTTGCAGGGTGGTTTTATTTTGTTGCCGGAAGAGTGGCTATACTGCACCGCTTACAATGGCGCGGCTGCAGGAGCATGGCTGTGCCGTTGTAAGGTGTGCAGTATAGACATAGCCTTAGAAACTGCAGTAGGAGCAGCTCAGTACAGCCACCATCAGCATCCTGATCAACATGCCTCTCAGACATAGGTTACAACTTGCCCATTACTCATATAGCATTGTCAGCTCTCTTGATCTTACCATGAGTCTTGTGACATTTGATATAATAGCTCCAGTTCCAGGAGTTAATGGATTATGTGAGAATCTCAGCTTTGTTTCATTTCTTTTTTTCTTAAGTAAGTTTCTAGCCCTCTTGGTTGTGGAAAAATTTTATTCTATTATAAAGGCTCAGAAGCCAGAATGCAAAGAAAAAGAACCCCCATTTTTTTATTTTTTTTTTAAAAAACTCATTCAGAATGGAAATAAGGTGTATATTTTTAACAGTGAGGGTAATTTATAGGGCTCTTGATTATTCAGGTTAACTACATCATTAACTCAAAAAAAATTAATCCTGATTAAAAAAATGAATTGTGATTAATCGCAGTTTTAATTGCACTGTTAAACAATAGACTATCAATTGAAATGTATTAAATATTTTGGATGTTTTTCTACATTTTCAAATATATTGATTTCAGTTACAACACAGAATACAAAGTGTACAGTGCTCACTTTATTTTATTATTTGCACTGTAAAATGATAAAAGAAATAGTATTTTTCAGTTCTCCTCATACAAGTACTGTAGTGCAATCTCTTTATTGTGAAAGTGCAACTTACAAATGTAGAATTTTTTTGTTATATGACTGCATTCAAAAAAATCAAACAATGTAAAACTTTAGAAACTACAAGTCCACTTAGTCCTACTTCTTGTTCAGCCAATCACTAAGACAAACATGCATGTTATTCATTTTAAGAACACTTTCACTGCAGATTTGACAAAACACAAAGAAGGTACCAATGTGAGATTTCTAAAGATAGCTACAGCACTCGACACCAAGGTTTAAGAGTCTGAAGTGCCTTCCAACATCTGAGAGGGATGAGGTGTGGAGTTTGCTTTCAGAAGTCTTAAAAGAGCAACACTCCGATGTGGAAATTGCAGAACCCGAACAACCAAAAAAGACAATCAACCTTTGGCTAGTGGCATCTGACTCAGATGATGAAAATGGACATCCATCCGTTGGCACTACTTTGGATTGTTATTGAGCAGAATCCATCATCAGCCTGGACGCATGTTCTCTGGAATGGTGGTTGAAGCACGAAGGGACATGTGAATCTTTAGCGCATCCGGCATGTAAATATCTTGCGACGCCAGTTACAACAGCACCATGAGAACACCTGTTCTCACTTTCAGGTGACATTTTAAACAAGAAGCAGGCAGCATTATTTCCTGCAAATGTAAACAAACTTGTTTGTCTGAGCGATTGGCTGAACAAGAAGTAGGACTGAGGGGACTTTGTTTTATTTTTGAATGCAGGTTTTTTGTACATAATTCTATAGTTGTAAGTTCAACTTTCATGATAAAGAGATTGCACTATAGTACTTGTATTAGGTGAATTGAAAAATACTATTTCTTTTGTTTATTACAGTGCAAAGATTTGTAATAAAAAATAAAACGTGAGCACTATACACTTTGTATTCTGTGTTGTAAGTGAAATAAATATTTGAAAATGTAGAAAACATCCAAAATATTTAAATAAGTGGCATTCTATTATTGTTTAATGGTGCGATTAATCACAATTAATTGTTTTAATCACTTGACAGTCCTAGTAATTAATCAAGGATTTTGGTGGATTTTTCATTACTGACAATTTTCAAATCAGCAGTGGATATTTTTCTAAAAGATCTGCTCTAGGAATTATTTGGGGAATTTCTATGGCCTGTGTTATACAGGAGGTTAGACTACATGATCACAATGGTCCCTTCTGGCCTTGGAATCTGATTTAAAAAAAAAAAAGAGACATTCTTTTACACTTAAAGCCAGCTAAGCAGAGCACGTTGTTCAAAATTCCACAAGAACAGTACAAAAAATGAGCAAATTCCTGGGAAGAATTCCCTTTAGATTGTAGGGCATGTCCACACCATGCCTCAATACCTCTTGGAGTGAAGTTAGCACCCATTTAGTCCCTTTATTCTCTAATGAACAGTGCGGGAAATGTTAAACCACTGATATTTAACGTAGGTTTTTGTTTGGTTCAATGATACTTATCTACTATTGGTACAGAGCACCCCTGCGTAGGTATTTGACATTAAGCTATAATTATAAATTGTATACAAAACTGTCCACTTTATCTACCCTTATTAATGTTCTAGGAATATATTTCAAACCCACTGTATTTATTTCTAAAAAATGAATAGCTAATTATATGAACAAATAGTACAAACTATGAAAAATTTTCAATTTCCCAGAGCTCAGAAGAAAGGAGGCTTAATGCCAGTTGTCCTGGCTAATCAATCAGATGGTAGTTAATATGTCGCCCTAAATGCTGGCTCCTGCTTCTTTTATTTAATCTTGGTTTGAGATAATTGTCTGGCAAATGGGCAACTTCAGCTGAGCCAAAAATGGGTGGATGTAGTTTCTTTTCTACAAAGTATACTCGGAATCTGCTGCAGTGGAAATACGTTTCTATGTCCATTCCAGAGCTTGGAATAAGTTAACTGAACATTATGTCTTCTTGAGGCTGAAATCTTAAATCTGTGATCTCCAAGAGATTTTATTTTAATTCTTTCAGTCTGAATTACTGATTACTAACCTGCAAAGAACTACACTGCTGGATTATTATGGTTACAGAGCAGCATTTTGACATGTTCTTTCCCAAAAAATATGCTCAGAAGTGCTTCTCTTCATTTCTGTAGTGTTTTTCTGTAATTGTCACTTTTAAATGAGTGTATGACTCATACCAGATGTCATGTCTGGGATGCACTTGGGAGAAAGTTTCTGTTTAGAAAGTTAGATCAGCAAAATGGCAAGAGGAAAAAATACTAAGTAATTGTGAAAGCAGATGTCAAAATCAGGTTTAGCTCTGCTAGCATATCATCGAAAGTAACTTCATTTGTAGTCTGAATTTTGATACCTTTTGGATGTTCCAACCCATTCAGACTAATGAAAGACTAATAATGGTATCTAGGTGGTAGTATCAACACAGTATATACTTTAGGTAAACTATTTCCAGAATTAAGGATTGTTTTATATTTAATATTAGCATAGTCTGTTGGGTGGCTTAGAAAACCTCATAAGCTGCTATTGATGGAATGTATACAGTATGTATATACTAAACAATGCCAACTCTAGAAAGAATGTACAATTAGTGAAGGAATCCTTAGACAAATGACTGCAGATGTAAACAAACAAAGAAGTTCTTTCAGCATCAGTATTTTTCTTCTCTGTGAACCAATTAAAGGTGAAATCTTATCCCCACTGATATCAATGGGAGTTTTGCCTTTGAATTCAGTAGAGCAAGGATTGCACCTCAGAACTTTAATCTGTATACACAGTGGAAGGCTAGGGTTCATTTAGTGCCACTGAACATGTTTGTTGCATCTAGAGGCCTCAATTCTGCCCTCAGTTATGTGTGTAACCCCTTTAGATTCCAGTGAGAACTACTCCCATGTAAGTGTGGAAGAAGTAAGCTTGGCATATGTACAATCACAGACAAATCATCTGTTATCATTAATAGAAATTATAGTAGTTGGAACCAAGATTAGTGATCAGATAGTTTAAAGCAATATCTCTTGCAAATAAGTCAAAGGGGTTTGGATGCAGATAAAAAAATATCACTCAGTTCTGGGAATTATTCTGAACATAACAGCAAACTAGTAAGGGACCTTTGATGTTTTTTCCTATGGAAAGGGCTGCAGCTGGATAAAAATAAAACACAAAAGAAGCTCCCATTTATTTGTAAAGAATCTGAATGTCTTTTAGCAGATAATATTTCTGGATACCACAATGGCAAGCTTAGTGGGTGTCTAAAATGGATGTAAACTCTCAGCTACTGACTAATGGGAATCAGATGTTATCCAACAAAACTGACAAGTGTACATGTAATTCTATGCTTTTGGGCCCAGATTCTCCATGGTATCAAGGTGCCTCACTGTCATTCATTTGAACAGGAGATAGGTGCCTACCTTTGAGAATCTAAGCCATGGTTACTGCACAAAGGCTGATACATCTGTAGCTGAAAGGACCTGCACATTCATAGTGCGAGAAAGAAGCTTATTATATGGTGGCAGTTTTTTATTAATGTCCCTGTCACGCTGTCTGGAGTGACTCATGACCATGAGTGCCTACCTCTGAGCAGACTGTCAAGAGCAGGGCAGACACCCCAAACTGGTGGTATGTTCTATAATTAGATTTCACCACCCTGGTATCAAATGTGAACTCCCAAAGTACTGCAATAGTCTAATAATGGATTCACAGACAGTCCCCTTAGACACTCCTGTCTATCTTGCCACCCAGGCAGGCTGGCCTATGTGGAAAATAGTCACTTACACCAAAAATCACAAATATTCCAGGTTGCACTTAGTCTCAAGAGACCAGTCACTCACTCAGGTCGAATTGCATCCTAGATCTCACACCAAAGACAATGCTGGTAGCCAATTCTGTAGTAAACTAACTAATGGTTTAATAGCTAAGAAAAAGAAATGAGTTATTGAGAAGTTAAAGCAGGCAAAATATCTGTACAGGTGAGGCATGGCGTATAGTTCCAAATGGTAGCAGAGATGTAGTAATCTACCTGTTTCCAAAACGTCTTTCAGGGCTACGCAGAATAACTCTGGTGATCTCCATCTTCTCATTCAGTTATTCTGCTCTGTTAGAAACAAGACAGTCTGGAGATGAAGGGTTTTCTTTGGTATCCATATTTATATTCATTCTCTTAGAACAATCTGACAGGACAGCTATCCAGTGGTTTCTTCTTTGATGGCCAAGAGAGAGGGATGCTTTTAGAGACTTTGAACTCTGAATGCCCTACGCAGTGACCACTCACTTTGAAGTGCCCAAAATGCATTACCTTTCTGATAAGAGTCCTTCATTTGCATTACACAAGGCTTCTTTCATGTTTGGAGGGTTACTTAGATATTGGGGTCATATACAATGCACTATATTAACAAGATCCAGATAAGTGCAAAAAATCTCATTCATTATATGAACTTTAAACACCAAACGCATTCACACAGTCTCTTTTGATCTTCTGCTAGTACACAAGTGAATTGGCCTGTGAAGTTTTATCAGTTTTCAGCTAAATCTACAGATTTGATCAGAGCTGGCATCACTGTCCTAGTCCCATATAGTATTTTTGAGTTCAGACATGTTCCTTCCTTCAACAAACAACTTTTATTTTATTTAAATAAAAGTTGTTGCCAGTACTTTGTCTTCAAAATTAGAAGTGGGTCACAATCTGGAACCTCACAAGTAGTTACAAGAATCAAGAACTTCAAGCTCAATCCTCCTGTGAAGAGCTGAATGCCTTCACGGTCTTCACTGAGTCATGATTGTGAGTGCTCTGCACCCTGGAGGATTGGGCCCTTATATTGAAACCGTGCAAGATTATTAATTACAGCTATGATGTGATGTTTCTTACCAGATTATTATACATGGCATGGCATGTGGCATCTCACATTTTATCATATTCTATGACAATGGGACACTGCCAGTTTGAAATGGTGATAGAACATGAATGAAGGAACCTAAAGAAGCTTGGGTTATGCCTACACTGCAGCTGGGAGTGAGTCTCTCAGCCCAGGGAAAATAGAGACATGCTAGTTCCTCTTGCACTAGTGTGCTAAAAAAAAAAGCAGTGTGGACATTGCTGTGTGGGTGGCAGCTTGCGGTCTTAAGCCCATCCAGCTCCCTGGGCCTGAGCTCAAGTGGCTAGCTCAAGTGTCTGCTGGAGCCACAATGACCATAATGTTATTTTTAGCATGCTAACTCCAGAGAAGCTAGTATGAGTTTGTCTATCCAGACTGGAGGACTCACTCCCAACTGCCTTGTAGACATACCCTGGGTGGCCTATTGGCCAATCAGGTTCCTAAAGAAACTACCATCAACAATTAACCTCTTTCTGACATAGACAGGCGTGTCTATATGTCACATCTTAGGGGAGGAGGGAAGGACTAGGCCACCTGCTGTACATTTTCAGTGACATTGTTTTGGGGAAGAATTCAACAGGTTCTCATTGACCTACATACCAGAAATACTTGGTGTGGGTGATGCCCATGAACCAAATATTTATTTCCATATTAAATGTATATTGGGTAAATAACCTTCCCAGCATTATGTCACATTGTGAGTGCTGCAAATTCCTCTGATATTCAGCTGATATTTTTGTTCTTAAGAAAATGTTGAGCCTTCTATTTGAATCTTTCTGAACTGAAATTGACCAGTCAGTTCAGGTCCTTTTCTGTTGCTTATGCTCACTGTTCTGTATTGATTGTTAATGCTGTATTTAAGTGTAGGAAATGTGATTGCTGGCTCACTTGGGACCCTCACAAACATGAGAAGTGTATTTTATGAAGTTACCTCAGTGAACAATCTGATAGCAAAATGAAGAGAAAATAGGTTAACAGTAGCAGGAATTCTGTTCAGCAGTCTTGTTTAATTTCAGTGACAAAATGTAGTCTTCACAAATTTCCATTGAATTTGTTTAGCCATTGTAATCTCACATTATAATGGCATCATCAGAAGATCCCATTACATGTATGCTAGAATCTTTCTGCCATTGCAATGACACGGTAATGGGTTTTTTTCTAGGACTTAGTTGTTTTTTTGTTTTTGTTTTTTACTCAAGCATAGTAATGGTATTTTAATGGCATAATCAGTCAGACTAGAAAGATTAGCAATAAAAACAATAACAGAAAATGTGGAAATGGCAGAAATGTTAATACTTTTTTGTTTAAGTTTTCACCAAAAACTTTAGTAACAATTGGACCTCTAACTTAATGAATACCAGTGAAAATGAGGTAGGATCAGAGGCTAAAATAGGGAAAGAACAAGTTAAAAATTACTTAGACACATTAGATAGCTTCAGGTCACCTGGTCCTGATGAAGTACACCCTAGAATACTCAAGGAGCTGACTGAGGAGATATCTGAACAATTGGCGATTATCTTCTAAAAGTCATGGAAGACGGGAGAGATTCCAGAGGACTGGAAAAGGGCAAATATAGTGCCAATCTATAAAAAGAGGAATAAGGATAACCCATGAAATTACAGACCAGTCACCTTAATTTCAGTACCAGGAAAAAGAATAAAGCAAATAATTAAGCAATCAATTTGCAAACACGTAGAAGATAAAAACATGGGGGGGGGAATAGGTTTGCGTAGTTTGGAGAAGAGAAGTCTGAGGGGGGACATAACAGTTTTCAGGTACATAAAAGGTTGTTACAAAGAGGAGAAAAATTGTTCTCTTTAACCTCTGAGAATAGGACAAGAAGCAATGGACTTAAATTGCAGCAAGGGTTGTTTAGGTTGGACATTAGGAAACACTTCCTAACTGTCAAGATAGTTAAGCACTGGAATAAATTGCCTAGGGAGGTTGTGGAATCTCCATCATTGAAAATTTTTAAGAGCAGGTTAGACAAACACCTGTCAGGGGTGGTCTAGATAATACTTAGCCCTGCCTTGAGTGCAAGGGACTGGACTAGATAACCTCTTGAGGTCCCTTCCAGTCCTACTATTCTATGACTATGAAATTATACCATTAAAATTTTACATATTAAAGTCTTGGTAGTAGGGTTTAATTGTATTTATTTATCTCTCTATCTATATTGTAGTAACACTGAAAGGTCCTTCTTAGGATCAGGGCCACATTATGCTAGGGGCTGTAAAAAACAAATAAGAAGACAATCCCTGCTCCAAAAAATAGGGGGAGAGGATGAGTGAAAAGGATTGAACATAAATGCAAAGGCCTCAGTCCTGTAATTGAGTTTGCCTGTGTGGATCTGATTTCAGGTTTGAGGCCAAAGCGACCAGGGCAATGAATGGCCCCAATGCTGTAGATGTGCTGTATTTTAAGTTTATTAATTGAAGTAGTCTCCTATTTTATAGCTTTGTGTCTGTTATGTTTACTTAGTTGTCTCTTTTAAATGTGTATTTATTATGACTTTTGTCTTCAAATGAATATTAGCACTTGTCTACTTTCTCATTTTGTATGTTATTTTGATTATTTTAAGTCATTGCCTATTTATATGGATGACTGATAATGTATATGTTTTGTTTTTAAAACCCATTATGTTTTGTAATGGTCTTTTTATTGAAAAATTAACATTTGCCCGCTGACTTTCTCTCTCCCTGCATGTCCAACCTCAGGTCATTTCTACCGCTAAGTACCAACCCAAATCTTTGTGTACTTCAGTTTTTAGTTACTTGGGTACTTCACTTCTGAGTCTGGCTGACAACCCAGGTTTCTTAACATAGCCAGAGTCCCAAAATGTGGTGCTGCTCCATCCCATCATTGCCCAGTACTTAAGGGCTGTCTCCTTAAGATGTAGTTTGTTGGCTTCAGATATTGTGCCTAGTAGGATGTGTCAGATGAGAGTGTGAGGGAATGGATGGACATAAGTTGATTGTGGATGCACATTAAACATGTCAGCCATTTAAAACCATTTTGTTCCCCAGAATCTCAGACTGCAGTAGGAACTTCATATATATCACATGTATAAAAACTATGTTAAAAGAACATTATTAAAGTTG
This sequence comes from Trachemys scripta elegans, assembly GCF_013100865.1. Taxonomy (NCBI): domain Eukaryota; kingdom Metazoa; phylum Chordata; order Testudines; family Emydidae; genus Trachemys; species Trachemys scripta. The sequence continues at coordinate 64,044,557 of NC_048298.1, forward strand.
CATAATCAAGCATTCTAAAGTTAGCAAATGATAGAATTAAGGTCATCTGTGCCACATTAAATCAACAACTTCTTTTGAAGTGTAAGATGTGTGCACTGAATAATATGGAGGGATGGCTTCAGTCAGGGTGCATCTTGCTATTGATTGCATTTGTGATCACAAGGTAAGTTATTTTCAAAGCAAGATGCAAATAGACATTCTCAAGAGAAATCAGTCCTCTTTCTTCCTAGTAAATTCCTTTGTCACAGTGAGGGCAGAATATTCCCTCTGAATACTGGCCTTGCCCCACAAGAGAGATTGTAGAGACCAAATTCATCCCTGCTGTAACTCAGCTGAAGTCAATGGAGTTAAAAAAGAAATTAATATGGCCCTAAATACTTATCCTACTGGCATCTATGACTGATCAGCTAAAATTCTCTCTGCTGCTCCTGCTTCAGTTGGATATGCTATTGCTGGCTCCTCTAACAGGCCCAACTTTCTTCTACCAGAATTGTGGTGCTCTCTTGAGGAGAGGAAGATGGGGGTTGTTGGCTGGATGGCCTACTCCATAGTCTCATTCTCAGAGAATAGTCAGTTGGTCCACTGTTCTCTATTCAAGCCATACTCTGAAGACCCGTGGCATCTTCAACTTGATTGCTGGATTGTTCCTTCCCTCCCTCTCTGTTCTTCTTTTCATTGTTTTTATTTTTAGAGAGTGAATAGTTATAAAGTGGTCACTTAAGCCAGTGCCCTCTCTGTTGTGTGCATTTCACACTCCCTTCTGCATCATTATTCACATAATTGTGATGTTTCCTTTTACAGTAAGTGCACTTCACTTTCCCAAAAGTGAAATTCCTATTTCAGATGAGTTATATGAGGAAACTGCTTTCCTTCTAGGTAATGTGTTGTATTGTAAGTCTGAAATGCACAAGCCTAGCAAAGAAACAGCTTGAGGGGACAGAGCCTAACTAGTTGGGAATTAGGCAAGTGTAGAGGAGCGGACTTACCCGGTGGCGCCTCCTGCTGGTGACTTCCAGGAATTAGCTCGTTCCAGCTCCGGAGCGCCCTCCGCAGGCCAGTGATCCGCCTGTCCTCTGGCCCCTGTGTCCCTCCCAGGACCCCGGTGCCCTTTTAACTGGGTGCTGCCCCTGGCAGTAACCCCTCAGTCTTAGGGTCTCCCCTCCCCGGGGAACCCCCACCCACTATTCCCACTTCCCCTCAGTATAAGGCTACTGCCAGTCATCGTCTAGCCCCACACTGTGGGGCAGACTGCAGTATCAGACTACTCATCACTGGCAAGGTTGGGTTGGGACCTGCTGCCTTGGCCTACCCCTGGGCTGCCCTCTGCAATCCCAGTGCCCCTTGGCCTTCTTCTAGGCCACAGCCTGGGGCTTTCCAGGCTGGAGCTCCCCAGGTCCTCAGCCTGTCCCCAGCCCTGCTCCACTCAGATATTCTGTCTCTAGCTCTCTGCAGCCAGGCCCTTCTCTCTCTAAATGCAGAGAGAGACTGTGTCCTTGCTCCTGGCTCCCAGGCTTTATAGGGCCAGCTGGGCCCTGATTGGGGCATGGCCCAGCTGCGGCTGCTTCCCCAATCAGCCCAGGTCTTTCTTTCACAGCCTGCCAGCCCTCTCCCAGGGCTGGTTCCAACCCTATCAGGGCAGGAGTGGGTCACCACCCTGCTACAGCAGGATTCTATCATCTCTTGCTTATTATTATTTTATTTTATTTTATTCTCTTCTTCCTTTTTCGAATTAGCCTCTTCTCTCATAACCATAAATCTGTGATCCGATATTCAGAATGCCCAACCCGTAAGAGAAATAACAGTGATTTCTTTAAACTGTGAGTGAAGCCTTCTCATTTGATGCAGCAGATACTTCACAGCTCACCCCAGAAGACTTCACTAAATGCCCCAAGAAAGACAGCTTCTCCAAGGAGCAGGAAGGCGGGGTAAAACATCTTAAAGGCATTAGGTTGCAGCTTCACACTTGCTTTGGTACCAAAAAAGGGACAGCAATCATCAGGAAATCTTCCCAACACAGAGATGCAAAGCAGCCGTGTGCAGCAATGTCTGGAAAGAATGGAAGCCAAAATGTGGAACAAAGATGGACAGGGGTAGAGCTGAGTACTAACTGCCTGCTTGGGGAATGTAAACAAACGGAAAGAAGATTGGAAGGGGTGAAGAACTGGGCAGGGATCCAGAATGTCCATTTGTTGAGTGAGTCCTGGCTGCACCAGATTTTCCCAGCAACAGTGGAGCTGATTTCCTCTCATTTTATCCCAAATATTTAATGTGGGTTTTAAAGTAGAGAATAAATGGAGAAGCACAACAGAGAACCCAAAAGCTGATACAGTGAGAAAAGAGAAAAATCAAAAAAAGGATTAACAGTTTTATTGGAATGATTGGGAGCAGATGTTAACAGCTGCCAAAACAAAGTCATTTCTGTTCTTTAAGTGTAATAGTTCTCTTTCTAGGCATCAGCTCTGTTATTCAGAGCCTTAGGGCTTGTCCATGAACAGAAGTTACACTGATCTACCAATGCAGTGCAATTGAAACAACTCTTTTGGTGGAGTGCTTTCACATTGTGTCACTTGCCCTAGAGCATGTTGCTAGGCACACAGCAGCGCACTGTCCTGAAAACAGCATGGCGCCCGGTGGGTAGTAGATATTCTGTGTCCTTTGTCTGCCGGCTCCCTGCCGTGTGGGTAATTTTTTCATGCATTTCAAACAAAACAGAAACAACCTTAACAAGAGAACCTGTCTATGGACCCTTTAGCCTGCTTTGGCTGCTTCCAGCCACTCTGGCAGTGCAAAGCAGCCTTTAAAAATGCCTTTAAACAGCCCCTTCCAGAATTCCCTGGAATTAGGGAGTCCCTGGGTGATGCTGAGCAGCTGTAGTAGTTCCTATATCACCCCCGTTTTAGCCATGGTGCAGAGGGTGTGACTAGGCATACATTGCTATGATTCAGGAGTTCACCATTGCTGAAATATCCCCTGGGGAGCTGTGGGCAGCCAGCATAATTTAGAGCAAACAGAAGGTTTCCTCAACTCATATCTGGGGTCCAGCCAGCACAGATTGGCACCAGGATCCAGGGTCAGCAAAGATGGCATAAACCCCTGTTTTTCTACAGCCTCTGATCTTTCTGCCCCAAATCTCTAATACATTGTTACAATGTTGTCCTGTAAACTGCCAGTTGTATCAAATTAGGCAGTATGGCTAAAATATTCAAACTGGGGTGCCTAAAGTCAGGCACCTATAACCATATATAGGCATCTTAATTGACGTGATTTTCATGACATGAAAACTTGGACTGAAGTTGGGGGAGGTTCAGGTGCTCAGTATCTATGAAAATTTGGCTTTACTTCAGGGACGCAAGTTTGAAAATCTCGTGCTGTTACTAAATTCCTTCCTGACACCATAAATTGAACTTGGTTAATATACCTAAAAGCACTAAAGCTTTCCTGCATTGTTGGTACTATCTGGAGCAGACCTAAAGTTAGCAGCTGTAACATGGTACCATTTCTTCCTATGCATGTACAGCATGTAGCACAAGATGTGCCAAGCCTGATCTGGGTGTCAATGTGCTAATTCCCTGTTCTGCGTTCTCTGCTAGGTAAGCCCTGTATGTCATGTTTTCCTGCAATCTGAATTCTAGATTCATTTGTAAAGCTCTATGAGATGTACTGATGGAAAGCACTATAGAATCATAGAAATATAGGACTCAAAGGGACCTTGATAGGTCATCTAATCCAGTCCCCTGCACTGAGGCAGTACTAAGTATTATCTAGAAAATCCCTGTCAGGTGATTCTCTAACCTGTTCTTAAAAACCTCCAATGACAGAGATTCCACAACCTCCCTTAATAATTTGTTCCAGTGCTTAAGTACCCTGACACTTAGGAAGTTTTTCCTAATGTGTAAACTAAATCTCCATTGCTGCAATTTTAGCCCATTACTTCTTATCCTGTCCTCAGTGGCTCAGGAGCAATTTATCATTGTCCTCTTTAGAACAACCTTGAAGATTGTTATCATGTCCCCCTCAGTCTTCTCTTCTCCTGCCCAAACAAACCCAGTTTTTTCAATCTTTCCTCATAGGTCATGTTTTCTAAACCTTTAATCATTGTTGTTGCTCTCCTCTGGACTTTCTCCAGTTTGTCCACATCTTTCCCAAAGTCTGATGCCTAGAACTGGACATAGTAATCCAACAGAGGCCTTATCAGTGCTGAGTAGAATGGAAGAATTACTTCTTGAGTCTTGCTTACAACACTCCTGCTAATACATCCCAGAATAATGTTTTTTGCAACAGTATTACGTCATTGACTCCTATTTAGTCAGTGATCCACTATAACCCCCAGATCCTTTTCTGCAGTTCCTTCTTCCTAGACAGTCATTTCCCATTTTGTATTTGTGCAATTGATTATTCCTTCCTTCTAGATCATTTTGAATGCTAATCCTGTCCTCCAAAGCACTTGCAACCCCTCCCAGCTTGGTATCATCTGCAAACTGTATCAGTGTACTCTCTGTGCCATTATGCAAATAATTTATGAAGATATTGAATAGAACCAGAGTCAGGACACATCCCAGCAGGACTCCACTTGGTAGGCCCTTCCGGCTTGGCTGTGAACCATTGATAACTACTCTCTGAGTACAGTTTTCTAACCATTTGTGCACTCACCTTATAGGAGTTTTGTCTAGGCTATATTTCCCTATTTGTTTAGGAAGTTATGTGAGACAGTATGAAAAACCTTCTAAAGTCGAGATAGAGCACATTGTCTGCTTCCCCCACCACCCATCCACAAAGCTTGTTACCCTGTCAAAGAAAGATATTAGGTTGATTGACATGATTAGTTCTTGACAAGAAGAGCTAGGTATTATTATTTAATAAAAATAGGAAATAAATTCTTAAATTATTAAAATAAATTCATCACAGTTGGTAATACTATCATAAAATATAATTTTTGAAATACAGCATATTCCAAAGGGATAATGCCAAGAGGGAAAAAAATTAAATATAGATACTTGGTACTAGTGTATTTTAATTCAATTGTCATGCCTTCAGAATTCAATTGGAGAGAGGATGCCCCTATAAATGTTACATGTGAATGTGCTAGTAAGATTGTACACTTAGATCATCAGCCACAGGAAAGCTGATTTTTTTTTTGAGGTTTCATCTCTCTCTTGACAAGCTCACAAAGGCCTTTTAGAGTTAATTATATTATGTGTTTTTCCTGACAAGTCAGTAATGAATCATGAGGCTAGTTTGCAAGTACTGTTGCCTCTTTTTTGACCCAAGCAGCTAGTCAAAATCTGGAGCCCTGGAAATGGTCCATTTGGGAGTAGAAATTGACTATGAAGACTGGTATTCTTTTTGATGCAATATTGTTTTCTTTACAAGGAATGTACAAAGTTCTGCTTCTCTCAATGCAGGAAGAACCAAATACCGGGGATAGCTTCTTTGCTTAAAGTGCCAAGCTCCTTTAACCAGCACACAAAGATCTTTCTGTAGATTTTTCAGGGTCAAACTGTGCTTATAGGCTGTAACTTGGCTTTCTAGATCTCCTTGGAGTCTTACCCTCTTTCTTCTCTGGCCCCACAACTAGATTTTTCCCTCATGCTAATTTCCAATCTGAGCAGACTCTATTATGCCTTGTTTTAGATATGGCCCCTTAACTGTCTCTTACAACTATCTTAAGTGAAGGGTGTGCTCACACACCCATTTCAATGAAGTTTTAACTCAAAGCTTTTCAAGGTTTAACCCAGCTCATAACAGTACTTTGACATTTAACTCAGGGTATGAATGTGAAAAGTTTTTCTGTCAATTCCAGATTTATTTAAAGTGTGCTTTTACAAGGTGTTCAGGGAGAAGAGTTTTTTTGAGTCTGCAACACACTATCCTAGCTTCTGTGTTGAGGTGCAGAGTTACTCTATTAATGGATTCATCTGGACAGCAGATAAGTCCAGGTGTTTCATTAGCCCTGCAATCATCCGATATACAAGCCTGAGAGCTTCCCTAAAGAAGAAAATTAGAGGCACAGACAACCTTGCTACAGGGAAGCTTTCATAAGAGGCATTTTAGGAGAGAGTATGGACCAAGTTTATGTTGATCTCTTTCAAAGCACATCCTGCCTGAGGACTTCATTGTTGAACTAAATCACTGCGAGAGCTGAATAAGTGAAACCGCCTAAAAAAAGGTGAGTTACATTTAAAAAAGACTTCTTATGTACACAAATATGTGACTGTATGCTCCATTGATAACCCAAAACACTGCAGGGTCACTACTAGAAGCAGTAATATTTGGACAAGTACTGGAGATTATTCTGGTACACTTTTTAAAAATAAGAACTGGGTGTGTTTGAAGTGAGAAACTGGGAGACAAGATACAGTAGAATCTCAAAAGCGAACTACGGAAATGAGACATTTGCTTCTATGTTCAAAATATAAAAATACAGTGCTTGGCAGAAATAGCCCCATAACGTGTTACAGCCAGATTTTGCTCTCATTGAAATTTAGTAGCAAAAGTCTCATTGATTTAAGTGGGAGCAAGATCAGGCACCCAGATATTGTAACATACTCTATGGGGCCATTTCTGCCATGCACTTCCTTTTCTTCCAGAGTTATACAATTTCTCTCCCTCCTTCTTTAGTCTTACTATTCCTGGTACTCTGTGAAGTATCATTCTTGTATTTTTATATTTTGAACATATAAGAAAATGTCTCAGTTCCATAATTTGTGTTTGGGTTTCCACTGTATCGCATGTCTTCCAGTTTCCAATTTACTTAAAATGAGCTAGTCTCTGTGAGAAGACAACTACTGAAGAGTAACTTATACCAGTGACTTTGACTATCGTATCATCAGATAAGTCACTATAGAAGAAAGAGAATTTGTGCTCCAGTTAAGGATTGGCTGAGAAACTGTAGATTCATCTCAATGCATTATTTAGTAACGTGGTTGCGCATAAGGCACAGCTACATCAGAAAGCAAGTGTAGATACTGTATGCAGAGAGAGTAGATGAAAGCGACAAACACATCATTACAATACAGGAAGAAAAGGACTTTAGGAAGAGTAAAGAAGGGAAAAGAAAAAATGAAAACTGATAAGGTAAAATCTTGATAGCATAGTTTGTTTTTAATTCTGGAATAATAAAAATGATGGTCATATTAGGCTAGTGGTGAGCTGCTGATGTCCTGAGAAGTTTGTCAGCATGGCATTTTTGGGTATAACAAATAGATGAGTAAATGAAAAGAAATAATCAAATTGGCATACTATTACAAACTGATTAATGATTATTCAACTGTCACATTTTTAAAAATAATTTTTCTGTACTGCAGATATAACAATCAAATTGATTTGGTAACAAAGAAAAGGTAATAAAACGTTGAAATTGTTTTCCATCTCAGTAAAAAGCTAAATATTGCTGTAGGACTATCTGGTTTTCTGACCACCTTTTTTATACTACATTATCTAATATTTGGATGCTATAAATGTACTTATTTCCTCTGGAAAAACTTTACATAAAATCCATTGTATCTTTGCTTTCAGGAGGTTTAATTTTCACAATGTGTGTGTGTTATGATCCCTGTTCTTAAAAATATTTAGTCAAGGTAAGGTAACCAATTAATATTGCAACAGCTATGACTACAGTAACATTTGTGTATTTCTCAGCACTTCTTCACAAATGCAGATAATTTTTTCATTGTTTATGATGAATTATTGTTGTGTTAAAAACAGCAGAGAGGAAAATTGGTGTTTCTTCCAAACATATCATTATACACACTAAAGGAATGCAAACACTATCAGATATTTTTAGAAAAAAAAATTGTCAGCAGAAATAGCAGTCCTTTAGAATAAGTTGGAAATCATTATCACTTCCATTGGGAATCACTGTGATAACACTCAATATGATGAACTCATATGGTATTCATGCAGTTACAAATAACTAATTTAATTGAAATTCATTATAGATCACATGGGCTAGATTGTCCCCCTGCCCTGGAGAAACCCACAGGATGAACCAGAGCATTAAAAATGTGGTCTTTCAGTATTCTAGATTATCATTTCCTCAATTATGATGTGTTTTGGGGAGCACAAAAGAGGCAAGGAGTTTAAAATGACAAAACTCCCATTGACTTTGATGGAGCCAGGATATCACCCCAGGTGTACAGTCTCCTATGGTTCTTGAGAGCTGTTGGAAAGAGAGGAAGGATGGTCTAGTGGTTAGAGCATTAGCCTGGGACTCTGGAGATCTGGTTTTAATTCCCTTCTCTGGCACAGATTTCCTGTGTGACCTTGGGCAATCACTGAGGACTTGTCTACATAGGAACACACAGGAAAGTTAATCCTGAAGCAACTAAAGGTGTGAATTTAAAGCACATTAGTTTAAAAACTGCATTAAACCCCAGTGCAGACAATCTCAGAACTAAAGTGGCCTAATGTGAATTAAGCTAAAACAAATTAAAACCATTTTAACTCTGAATTAGCGTCTACATGGGGATTTCATTCAGTATAATTAATGTGCTTTAAATTTACACATTTAGTTAAATGGATTCACTTTCCTGAGTGTCCCCATGTCGACAAGTCCTGAGTCTCTGTGCCTCAGTTCCCTATAATACTCCTTTTCCCTCATGGGGTGTTACTTAGTCCTGCTATGAGTGCTGGGGACTGGACTAGATGACCTCTCAAGGTCCCTTCCAGTCCTATGAGTCTATGATTCTATGTTGTGACGATAAATACATTAAACATTGTGAGGTACTCAGATACTATGGCAATTGGGCCATAAAAGTACTTACTGTACCTAGACTGATAGAAAGGGAATTCCCAGTTGCACTCAGATACTGACTATCTTCCCTATCACAACATGTCTCCAGAGGGCACACTTTGGTGGTGCAGCCGTATTAACCCCCATTTATTCCTTTTCACGTGGAAATTCAGCTGGTCTGTTGCTCCACATTCTTCCTCCTTCACTGTCCTCAAAGTCACTGGACTCAAGAAGATCAAGCAGAGGAGCATCCATGGGTTTCCAAGCACACTTCCTCTACTTCTTTTCCTAAGTCCCTTTGATTGATATTTTTTTAAATTTATCCTGAAATGTATCTACTTTGTAGCAGAATAAAAAAAGTATTAACATAAATTGAATTTCTGCCTCTCCCCACTTTTTTAAGATAAAGGAGTATTTTATAATAGATGCATCATGGCTGGATGAGCAATAGAAATGATCAAAGGTATGTTTATTTCATGGAATTTTTTCTTGAATGAAATGGAATTTTGAGTTAAAGATTTTCTGTGAAATGTTTTGTTTTTGCCATGACAATATTGAAAACAAAAGTTTTAACTTTTTTCAACTGAAAAAATGTAAGTGTTCCTCCACTGAAATGAAACAATTTTTATTAAAAAAAAATTTTTTGCCAACAAATGAAATATTTTTTACCCAAAATAATTTTTTTGTTGTTTTCACACACAAAATTAACAGACAATTTTAGTATCAACATTTCAATGGAAAACTTTTAACCAGCTTTAAAGAATAGCCAATTTGTGTAGTCTCTGAGGAAGCTCAAGAGGTCACCCTTCAAAACCGATATGGTAATTTTAAACAATTGGAAACCAAATGAAAAGTAGAAATATAATTCAATTTAAAACATTTCTTTATCGAGAGAGAGATTAACATTATTTTCTGAGTATGACTGCTATTTTTCAATTACAAAATGGTAACTGATTTTTTGATGTAGGTGGTATTCTTTTCTAAAGCTTTGTAAACATTACAAATTTTAGAATAAATACCTTGGCATTCATTGAACCCAACAGCTCAGAGATATTTATTTTATATTTATTTCATTTATTTTGATTTAGCAGGGGGTTGGACTAGATGACCTCCTGAGGTCCCTTCCAACCCTGATATTCTATGATTCATATCAGAGCCTTAGACTTTTTAGGAGTTTAATGGACTGAGATGAAAACAATAAAAAAGTGTTAGGCTTCATTCAGTGCTTAAAAGGCAATTCTGAGCATTACAGCATATAAAGGATACAACATGTGCTAAATGAGTCCTGAGGAAAAAATGATTCTTCAATTTGAATAAATAGCAATTAAACAATAGCAAAGAGAGAAATGGAACATGTCAAAATTAACTTTCTTTTTCAGTACTGTACTGACTTCATTTTATACACGCACATTTTCATCCCACAAAATGCCAAGTTGTTTAAAGTACTATGAAGCCATCAAACGGAAATATGTCATGAATAAAAACTCAGCTACTGTCATTTAGATGTCTGTATTCTAAATGGAATGGTAATTGCAAATATGTGCATGTTTAGTAATTGTTTCCTTTTTTATGTTACTTAGGACCAAGACATGATGTACCTGACTGAAGATACTAGTGTAAATAACTTCAAGCCTACTGAGGGAATACAGGGGTCATATTGCAGGAGATGAGAGCAATCAGAAAATGAGGATAGATTTCGTTACTGTAGACAATGGTCACAGAAGTAAACTGAGCTGCTGATGATACAGTTTAACTTGACACACCAGATTTATTTTATAAATAATTCATTTTGTTGTCCATTGAATAACCCCTCTCCTCTGCACCCCCATTAAAGTTCAATATTCAGAAGCTCTGGAGACCCCAGCAGGTGCCCGTTTGCTCACCAGAGACCCAGACCTGCTCTCACTGAAGTCAAGGGCAAAATTCCAATGAACTGTACAGGATTAAGTCTTCTGAAAGTTGCGACCACATTATGGAAACTATAAGAATTAACTGTGATTTAAACTGGATTTACATTTTCCCTCTTAATTCAGCAGTTATACCCCTAATACCATATATTCCTTCACTTTGTTCACTCATAGTTCCAACTGTAGCACTCTCACTACTTGGCTAGAGAGCTGAAAGTTAAATTTCCTCACCAGGATTTAGACCCTTACCTAAAGCTGACACTGTTCTATCCTGTAGGTTAGCATTTAGATACTACAGTGATCAATGCTCTAGAAACACCTGGATAGGGATTCTAAAAATGAGGTTTTGTTTAAGCACTGCATAGGTTTGTTCATATTCCATAGGATTAGGCAGAATGGCTAAACTTCCATGAGAATCAGCCAGTTCTCCCTAATGAAGGTCCAAACCAAGCCAGGAGAATGTGAAGAAAGACCAAGAACAGCTTATGGAAGCAGGTAGGAATCAACTTGGACATAATAAATATATTAAATTATCACAGTTGTATAGCTTTTAGGTACACTGACTCCTGATGATTTCAATGTAGATTGTGATGTAAAAGCTCTGTATAAAGGTTTGAAATGTAGAGAAGTGTGTGTCTCACTAAAGTGATTTTTTGGCAAATAATAACAACAACACTGTCCCTATTGAAGAAAAGTTTGTGTTTTGATTCAAAGAAAAACATCTTTTTTTGTCTTCCTTTTATTTATCTTGGGTGGGATTTTCAAAAGCTTGAATGTTTTCATGGAACTTCCAAGCATGACTTTCATTGGGATTTGTGCTCCTAAATCACACTAGTACTTTTGAAAATCCTACTCTTCGTGATTGTGACATCTAAAGCACACTAATGTGTTTGCACATTAATTGGTCTGTGTAGACCCTGCTGGTGCATATTAAATGGTCTCTAGTGTATTTTAACTTAATGTTAAAGCGCACCAGGGAATATTAGTGCATACCAGTAGGGTCTGCATGGACCAATTAATGCGCAACACGTTAGTGCACTTTAGAAATTACAGTGCTTGTAGTGTGCATTACCTCATTATGTTGACAAGCCCTCAGTCTTTAGGTCTGGTTGTTTCACTAGGAGACATGGAGAATCAATATAAATAATAATGGTAGCATAATGATCCACCTCGTTGTCCATGACTCAAAACACTGCTGTATTCCATAGGGATGCTGCAGCTGGAGACAAAATACTCGGTTCTTGATGTCTGCTGGAGCTGCCATAAAAGATGCTAATCAGTGCCATTTGCAATATAGCCACCTATTCATGATAAACTAGACTGAAACCATAAGGCCTCTCACATAGGCCCCACTGAATAAGTGTTAGATTATAACAATTTTCACTAATTACTCACCTGGGGTGATATAGAACCAGTGATCTAGACATAAAAGAACATTGCCAATTCTTTCAGTAATCCACATGGCTCCACTCACAGTATCCAATTATTTTTTAGTTTCAGAAATGCACAATATTCATGCAAAAATTAGAACACAGTGAATTTAATTGTAAATAACAGAGAGTTCTGTGGCACCTTTAAGACTAACAGCTGTATTGGAGCATAAGCTTTCGTGGGTGAATACCCACTTCGTCAGACGCCGCATGCGTTTGATGAAGTGGGTATTCACCTACGAAAGCTTATGCTCCAATGCATCTGTTAGTCTTAAAGGTGCCACAGAACTCTGTTGCTTTTTACAGATCCAGACTAACACAGCTTCTCCTCTGATACTTAATTGTAAATAGAATGTTCTGTTCCTAATAACAGCACAAATAATACACATTACTAGACCACATTCATATTTGAAGAATATGCATATAAGAGAAATTTTAAAAAAGGAACAACCCTCAAATAAGTATCCAGTATTGAGGAATTCCCAGCATTTAATGAAGCTTTCTCTCCTTCTCCACTGGAATGGGTTTTTCCATAAGGGGAAACCTGGATGAAAACAATGTTGGTCATTAAAAAGCCATTTACAAGCATCAGGGCAGATGATAAGAAATGAAAAATGGAGAAGCTTTAAAGGGAATAAGGTAAATGAGGTAGGAAATTCTGGAGAGTTATTCCTTTTAAAATATATGAATTTAATTCACAATTTTGACTCTCATTCATTCAGAAGTACTCAGGAGACCAATGACAGACTCTTCTTCCCTGCCCCTGGTAAAATAAGAGACTATTTAGCACTATCCTTATTGAATCTGATACATTCCACTAGTTTTTTTCTGAGCTATTCTGTCAGTGAAAACATGGCCCTCTTAACAAATGTCTCCTATCCAGGAATCTTGCATATCCATGTTAAGCTAAAAATATTTAGAAATGTACAGCTTTGGTGTACATGCACTGTCTAAATCTCTTAGCCCTCCAAGTAGTGGAGTCGTAGTCCAAAAGGACATTTGATAGAAAGACAATCTGTAAAAGACAATGGCAGAAGAACCATGTGAGTAAACTCCTGGCCCCATTGACACCAATAGGAGTTTTGCCATTTACTTTGATGGGGCCAGGACTACATGCTCTCGTCTCTTGATACCGCTTTCATACATTGTTTGTTTGATGAGTTTATCTGCAACACTAATTTTCTCTTAATTTTTTAAGCATCCATTGACTCTTCTTCCATTTATTATTAGTTGAGTAGCAAATGCCAACAAGACTTTTTGCTCTTTTGTAGCACCTGAAGATCTCCAAAGCGCTTTAAAGCATTCATGTTCTTTGGGGCAGGGACCTGTTCTGTGCTTGTACAGTGCCTAGTACCTTGGGGTCCTGGTCCCCAAGGTACTAGGCACTGTAGAGTCTTGTGGCAGGGACTCTTAGGTGCTACAGTAATAACAAATAATGACAAACCGTAATGATTTAAACCTCATAACATCCTTGTGAGGTACTGTAGGGAGTATGATCATCCCCATTTTAAATAGATGGAGACTGAGCCATAGATATGTTAAGTGGCCTGTTCAAGGTCTTGCAGATGATCATTGGCACAGCCCAGGTATAAATCTTAGGAGCCCTGACTCCTCACCATCTGAATGCAGTGTCTCCTCTATTGCATTCTCTGAACAGATATGGCAATGTAGAATCATATTGATTTGTAGATCCCTAGGCCCAGCTTCTCAGCTGGTGTAAATCAGTACAGATCCACTGACTTCAATGGAGATGCACCAATTAACGCCAGCTGAAGATCTAGTCCTTAGCTTGTAGATTGAATTGAAATGTTGTTCTCCAGTTTATGGAGCTTAGTAATGTCCTTACAAAAAACATGCAACTTGGTTTTGTTAGCTTGGTGCAGCAAGAGTGCGACCATTCACGACAAATGGACCCGTCTCGCTCAGCTAAAGCTATTGCTGTATTTTCTTTTCTCCCAATCCCTGTTTAGAACAGAAGAAAAACAGGAAGGCCTGAGACCCTTAGAGGAGCAAAGGCAGCAAGAAGAATACAGTTTGTTAATGGAGGTATAAGAGAAATGAAAATTACACCTTTCATTTTATTAAGTACTAATTAAGGCTTGCAAATCTGACATTCTGCCACCAGACCTGGAGCCCTGTGTTGTGATGAAAGCAGCTACCAGTACGTGTCTGGAGGTTGATTGCTATCCTGTGATTATACTGAATCTGATCATGGTCTTTTTCTTCTCTGACTAATGCTGTCATTTGAATAATAGATCACGAGTACACCTCACTTGGATAATCTATTATTCAAAAGAAGTCATTGTCCAAGGAAGATTTGACGCTGCCTCACAGAGCAGAGTCAGTTTAATTCAGGCAACAGGAAAGAGCACCAAAGTACTGTACAGAAATAAACTTTGTGACCCTACGTCCATGTCTGGCTGCTGTGGGGGATGGAAGGTGGTGAAGTGGAATGGAAATATCATGACCCAGAGAAAAGAGTGCTTGACAGTCCAAAGGAGGTAGCAGGAATGAGATAATCTCTTGTACTATTAGACATTTTCTCCTTAGCCCTAAAAGGAGGCTGCTATTTCTGGATATGAGACTGTGCATGTTGGCGCAGCTTCCAGTGCAGTGCATGAGTTTATTTGAATCCTCTTCAGCCAGAATATGCAGCAAAATGGTATGGCCAAAATTAACAGATAAGACAGCACTAAAACTATAGTAATCTAGCTGTCTGCACAAAATAAAGTGTTAGCAACAAGTGGATTTGAGCTAAACAATCAGCCATTTTAATGGTAAAATATGATCTTTAAAAGCCACAGACACATCAGCAAGGGATTGGCAGGGAAGGGGAAACTGCGTCTGCAGCTGTTCCCAGAGGCACTCTACGAAAGTTGCCAAGAACACTGGGGGAGCACACAGGGGAGTGGCAACAACCTTTTTCAAGTGAACCCTGAATCAGTGGCCTTATCTACACTTGCCTCCACTTGCGGCAGCATATAGGGTAGCAGCTGTACATGTGGCATACTCATTGTGGTGTGTAGCTATGCATAGCCATGAAAGGCTCTGGCAGGAGGGAGGCAGTGGGGAAAGGATCTGACAGGGTGGAACTGCCAGAGCTTTTTCCCCACAGCCAGAGTCTTTCACTGTGGCCAGGAAAGGCTCCAGCAGTGGGACACTACTCTGCTAAAAATAGCAGTGTAGAAGTGGGAGGCACTGCTTGGGCATGTAGAGAGCTATGGAGGGCATATACCTTAGGGTTTAGGTGTGCAGGGCACTTTACTCCACTCACCTAAGCAATACCTCACCATCTATGCCACTATTTATATATTATAAATATATATAAATAATGTATAATAAATATTTATATATTAGCTGGACGTACAGGCTCTACTCATCAGCACAAACCTAGACCTGTTCGTTCCACTGACGGTGCTACTAAGGTGAATCCATGTTGATTGACTGACTGACTGAAGCACTTGGAGGAGAGGAAGGTGATCAGGAACAATCAACATGGATTCACCAAGGGCAACCTGATTGCCTTCTATGATGAGATAACTGGCTCTGTGGATATGGGGAAAGTGGTGGATGTGATATACCTTGATTTAGCAAAGCTTTTGATATGGTCTCCCACAGTATTCTTGCCAGCAAGTTAAAGAAGTATGGATTGGATGAGTGGACTATAAGGTGGATAGAAAGCTGGCTAGATTGTCGGGCTCAATGAGTAGTGATCAATGGCTCGATCTCTAGTTGGCAGCTGGTATCAAGCTTAGTGCCCCAAGGGTTGGTCCTGGGGCCAGTTTTTTTCAAAATCTTCATTAATGTTCTGGATGATGGGATGGATTGCACCGTCAGCAAGTTTGTGGATGGCACTAAGCTGGTGGGAGGGGTAGATCGGCTGGAGGGTAGGGATAGGGTCCAGAGTGACCTAGACAAATTGGAGGATTGGGCCAAAAGAAAACTGATGAGGTTCAACAAGGACAAGTGCAGAATTCTGCACTTAGGACAGAAGAATCCCATGCGTTGCTACAGGTTGGGGACCGACTGGCTAAGCGGCAGTTCTGCAGAAAAGGACCTAGGGGTTACAGTGGACAAGAAGCTGGATATGAGTCAACAGTGTGTCCTTGTTGCCAAGAAAGCTAAGGGCATATTGGGCTGTATTAGTAGGAGCATTGCCAGCAGATTGAGGGGAGTGATTATTCCCCTCTATTCAGTACTGGTGAGGCCACATCTGGAGTATTGCGTCCAGTTTTGGGTCCCCCACTACAGAAAGGATGTGGACAAATTGGAGAGAGTCCAGCAGAGGGCAACGAAAATGATTAGGGGTTGTGGCACATGACTTATGAGGAGAGGATGAGGGAATTGGGCTTATTTAGTCTGCAGAAGAGAAGAGTGAAGGGGGATTTGATAGCAGCCTTCAACTACCTGAAGGGGGGTTCCAAAGAGGGTGTAGCTAAGCTGTTCTCAGTGGTGGCAGATGACTGAATAAGGAGCAATGGTCTCAAGTTGAAGTGAGGGAGGTCTAGGTTGGATATTAGGAAAAACTATTTCACTAGGAGGGTGGTGAAGCACTGGAATGGGTTACCTCGGGAGGTGGTGGAATCTCCATCCTTGGAGGTTTTTAAGGCCCGGCTTGACAAAGCCCTGGCTGGGATTATTTAGTTGGGGTTGAACTAGATGACCTCCTGAGGTCTCTTCCAACCCTAATCTTCTATGATTCTATGAAGATTTTCCTCTTTCCTCCCCCATCCAAAGATCTAGAATTCTTACTGCCCTTGCTCCAGTTCACAAAAGCAGGGAAACCAGAATCTGACCCTATGTGTCTCTGCATTGTGTCAAAGTCTTAAATTGTCCCAAATGGGGGGAAAGGTAGAATTAAGGGAATTTTAATTCATAAACAGAGTAGGTAGAATTGAGGAAAGGTGATAGTTAAAGAAATGATGAGCAATGTTTGTTTGGACTGAAAGAATTGTTGATTAGATATTTCCAAGGCTTCTGGGGAGATGACAAATTTGTAATAGCAACAACCCAGAAACTTAAAATGAGAAGACATGACTATGTATGCATTATTAGAAGTTTGCTTGGGACACTCTTGATGTCACAAGGTTGCCACCCCTTTTGGACATTTTTTTCTGGGGAGCACTTACCTATTGATGGGTGGAAGGGTGGCAGGAAACTTTGGGCAGCAGCATCTTCATCGCATTAACCAGCATTGACACTCTGGTTGCCTCTGTCACCACCAAAGATGGACAGATTTACACTTACACAGTGGGCTTTATTTTTCCTAATCCTATAAAATGTTCTCACCAAACCAGATGAGGAAAGGGACTTAGACAACCTCACCACCTGCATGGTTGGGTCCTGAGCAACACTTTCCCCTTACTCCTCCTGCCTCCTTTCTGTCTTTTTTGCCTTTAGTCTAATAAAAGTCCATCTTAATCAGCTGAAGCTTATCTAATCTTGCAATAAAATATTTTCTGCTCACACTCTGAGCAGAAGAAAATAAGAATAACACAGCCAAAGCTTTTCTAGTGTCATGGGAGTAAAGCTGAGATCCAGGAGGGACTTAAGGCTCATATACCATGTGATCTGCAAGCATCAGAGGCAGAAGCTGATTTTTCTTATCTTTTGCTGTTCTTTTCTCTCTCTCTCTCTCTCATGTGAGTAGTTGTCTTGTTCTGTCATAAAAAGGAAGTCTGATCAAATAATAAATGAGAGCTGCCACCTAGCGCTAACTCTAAGGGCTAGTCTACACTAGCAGCTGCACCACTGTAGCACATCTAGTGAAGAGAGCTCTCCTGTTGGCATAATTACTCCACCTCCACCAGAGGCTCTCCTGCTGACATCGCGCTGTCCACACAAGCGCTTAGGTTGGTGTAACTTGCGTCACTTACGGGGTGGCTTTTTCACACCCCAGAGTGACGTAAGTTATATCAATATAAGCAGTAGTGTAGCCCTGCCCTCCCATTTTATTCTATTTAACAGAATTTCAAATTATTTCAGTTGCCTTAAATTCATTAGACAAATAGAGAGAAGAAATAAAGAAGTTAACTCAAATGCACACTGAGCTATTTATCTTTAAAATATTTTGATTTTCCCACCTATCTTGATAAATATTAAAAAGAATGCCTTGCCTGGTGGTTTACAACAAGTAAAATTAACTTCACAGCAACAGAATCCAAAACCAAAATTACTTTTAATGGGATAGTAAGAAAAGTAGGAATTACAATTTTTATAAATTCCTAACATGCTAAAAACCCTCTGTGGTTCTCACATCTGGGAAAATGGCTTACCAGGAATTCAAAGCACAAAAACAATACCAATCTTAATTTAAAATATTTGGGGGAGAGGGGATTGGAATTGCATCTGCATGAACGTAAATAAGTTGTGTTCATCTATCTGTTTCAAAGTGTACAGATAGTCACATGCTTTTTTTTCTTGCTTCAGATAATGAAGATATTATTTGTGCCCTCATGTTATTTTTACGTACGTGTAAATATACCTTCCTACTTGATCTATTTGTTTAATATACCGATGTGCTGTGGGTCACAGACAAAAGCAAATTGCCTGCTCACGCGTGTTTACCAAAGCTTGTAATTGAGGAATTATTAATCTAATTGTCCAAGAGACACTTGCCTCTTGAATAATGAGTACATCTCTGGCACAGCTTTTTCACTTTGAATCAGAAATCCAGGAAAGAACACGGCAACAACGGAATCAGCAGAAAGAACAAGCAGAGCTGCAAAAGGAAGAAAACAGAGACCGATGGAGGAATCTGTGTTACATCACACAGAACCAGCGCTTCAGCAAGTAAGGATATTAATTGCTCAGTACATATACACAATGACAAACAGCAGATTATTCAGAGTAAAGATGGACTGTTTCCCTAATGTGTCCTGTATGATGGCTACAGATTGCACTCCTAGCTGCTGCTATTCAGTTTGAGCTCTGTTGACCAAATCTCTTTAGGGTTGGGTGAAAAATGAGGGATTAACCCTTAATTTTCCCATCACGTTGGCTTCCAAAGCAACTAATCTTAAAATATCACCTGTCTCTGCTTCCAGTTCAGGCTGTCCCAGATACTTTAGGTTCTCTCTTCCCCTGAGCAGGAACTTTTAGGATTTAGGATCCTTTTTTTTTAAAGAGACTTACTAAGGAAGATCATCTTAAAAAGAACCTCAATATGAGGACTGAACCTAAAAATAAAGATTTTATTTAGGAAGGCTGAGATTTTGTCTGCTCCCACTTAGGCATTAGCCTCTGTCCAAGCGTACTCCTTGAATGATGCTCTGAATCAGGGAGACCATACTTAGACTTACAGCAATCATACATATAATCAGAAATGATTGTTCTACAGAACCTTGAGTCACCTCTTACATACACCAATTCTATACCTGTATAACTCCATTATCTTCAGTGGAGCTACACTAGGGTAAATAAGGGGACAATCAGACCCTAGATGTCTTCAATAAAATCATTATTGTGAGAGAGGACCCTAAAGTTGTTGTAAACTACAGCAACCACTATTTCAGTACTTAAATTATTCTTCCAAGTCCAGAAACTTCTTCTGAAGAAAAAAAGAGGCACTTCTCCAGAGAGTGTAGAGCAGTGGTGGGCAACCTGTGGCCTGCAGGCTGCATGCAGCCCATCAGGGTAATCTGATTGTGGGCTGCGAGACATTTTGCTGATGCTGACTGTCTGCAGGCACCGCCCCCTGCAACTCCCAATGGCCGCAGTTCGCCGTTCTCGGCCAATGGGAGCTGCAGGAAGTGGCGGGCCACAGGGATGTGCTGGACTATCGGTTGCATTAAAAATGTAAATATCAAAAGGAGGGAAGCAAAGTGCTTAGGGACTTTGATAAATTAGAGAGGGTTCTGTAAAGAGCCACAAGAATGACTAAAGGATTAGAAAACCTGCCTTATAGTGATTGACTCAAGGAGCTTAACCTTCTCCTTGTTAGGATAAATAGATTAAGGTATGACTTGATTACAGTCTATAAGTGCCTACATGGAGAACAAATATTTAATAACGGCCTCTTCAATCTTGCAAAGTCAGATGTAACATGATCCAATGGTGGGAAGTTGAAGCTAGACAAATTCAGACTGGAAATAAGGCATATATTTTTAACAATTATAATAATAAACCACTGGAACAATTTACTAAGGTTCACGGTGGATCCTCCATGACTGAAAATTTTAAAATCAAGATTGGATGTTTTCTAAAAGATCTGCTCTAGGAATTATTTTGGAGAAGTTCTGTGGCCTGTGTTATACAGGAAGTCAGACTAGATGATCACAATGGTCCCTCTGGCCTCGGAATCTACAACCTTCTAGGGCCAAATTCTCCTACTTGCTGTATACTACTTTGAATGTTCTTGCTGAGAAAATGATTCCTTGTTTCTAGGCCCCTGACATGTATAAAGAATTGCTAACCTACTACACATGATGTGATGGGTTGGACTACAGAAACCCTCTTGGGAGCTGCCACCCGATGTGCAAAGACTACCCCTGCTTCTGTTTTCCCTGCCAGCTCAGGACTCCAGCACCCTGTCTTGCTGGGCCAGACACTCCTGTCTGCTCTAACACAGACCCAGGGTCTGCATCACTTGTCCCAGAGCTGCAAGTTTACCTGAAAACAGCTCACAGAAGTGTGCTTGTCTTTAGCACTCAGATGCCCAACTCCCAATGGGGTCTAAACCCAAATAAATCCATTTTACCCTGTATAAAGCTTATGCAGGGCAAACTCATAAATTGTTCGCCCTCTATAACACTGATAGAGAGATATGCACAGTTGTTTGCTCCCCCAGGTATTAATACATACTCTAAGTTAGTGACTAAAAAGTGATTTTATTAAATACAGAAAGTAGGATTTAAGTGGTTCCAAGTAGTAACAGACAGAACAAAGTAAGTCACCAAGCAAAACGAAATAAAATGTGCAAATCTATGTCTAATCAAACTGAATACAGATAATCTCACCCTCAGAGATGCTTCAGTAAGCTTTTTCTCAGATTGGACACCTTCCAGGCCTGGGCACAATTCTTTCCCCTAGTACAGTTCTTGTTCCAGCTCAGGTGATAGCTAGGGGATTCTTCATGATGGCTCCTTCCCCCTCTGTTCTCTTCCACCCCTTTGTATATCTTTTGCATAAGGCGGGAACCCTTTGTCCCTCTGGGTTCCCCCTCCCCACTGGAAAAGCACCCAGATTAAAGATGGATTCCAGGTCAGGTGACATGATCACATGTCACTGCAAGACTTCATTACCCACTTGCCAGCACACACATATACAGGAAGACTAACAGGTAAACACAGTTATCTGCAGACAATGGTCCTGGTTAATGGGAGTCATCAAGATTCCAAACCACTATTAATGGCCCACACTTTGTATAATTACAATAGGCCCTCAGAGTTATATTTCATATTTCTAGTTTTAGATACAAGAGTGGTACGATTATACAAATAGGATGATCACAGTCAGTAGATTATAAGCTTTGTAATGATACCTTACAAGAGACCTTTTGCATGAAGCATATTTCAGTTACATTATATTCACTTCTTATTATGTTTTTATAAAACCATATAGACTGCACAACGTCACATATGACATCTATTAAAATATGAACCTGCACTGAATATTATATGTTAAATACCTGAAGTAACAATCACATTACAAAAATCTAACACTTAGTTCTATTAAAATGAGTCTATATTAGTCAGAGTAATTATACAAAAATAATTGACTTCATCTGCATATCCTGTATAATCACTGCGGGTCAGGTTCTTATACCTTTACTTGTGCTGAACAGCATCTTGCTCCACGAATGGTCCGGTTGAGTTCAGTAAGGTGACTCGGGGGCATAAGGTATTGTTCAGCATGACTAAGGGGACCTGGCCCCAAGGACTCCGTACTCCCTCAGTTGCATGTAGGCTGCAGGAGGAAGCAAAAGCACTTAGACATAAATCTGATGCAAACACTACCTCCTCAGCCCTATCTTTAATATTTAGTATATTTAGCAATTTATTTAATTTTATATCATTATTTTAGTAAGGCTTTTGATACAGTCCAACACACCACATTCTCATAATCAAACTAGGGAAATATGGCCTAGATGAAATTACTATAGGTGGGTGCACAACTGGTTGAAAGACCGTACTCAAAGAGTAATTATCAATGGTTCTCTGTCAAACTGGGAGGGTGTATCTAGTGGGGTACTGCAGGGGTCAGTTCTGGGTCTGATACTATTCAATATTTTCATTAATGACTTGGATAATAGAATGGAGAATATGCTTATAAAATTTGTAAATGACACCAAGCTGGGAAGGGTTGCAAGGACTTTGAAGGACAGAATTAGAATTCAAAATGACCTTAAGTTGGAGAATTGGTCTGAAATCAACAAGATGAAATTAATTAAAGACAAGTACAAAATACTAAACTTAGGAAATAAAAATTAAATGCATAACTACAAAATTAGGTATAACTGGCTAGGCAGTCATACTGCTGAAAAAGATCTAGGGCTTATAGTGGATCATAAATTGAATAAGTCAACAATGTGACACAGTTGGAAAAAAGGTTGATATCATTCTGGGGTGTATTAAGAGGAGTGTCATATGTAAGACACAGGAAGTAATTGTCCCATTCTGCTCAGCACTGGTAAAGCCTCAGCTGGGGTACTCTGTCCTGTTCTGGGCACTGCAATACAGGAAAGTTGTGGACAACTTGGAGAGAGTCCAGAGGAGAGCAATAAAAAATGATAAAAGGTTTAGAGAACCTGACCTATGAGAAAAGTTTTTGAAAATTGGGCATGTTTATTCTTGAGAAAAGAAGACTGAGGGGAGACCTGATAACATGGGTGCCGACTTCCCCTCTTTCCTGTGGGTGCTTGACCCCACCCCCACTCCACCCCTTCCATGAGGCCCTGCCCCCATTCCAACCCCTTCCCCAAAGTCCCCACCCCAACTCCACCCCTTCCCTGCCCCTATTCCAACTCCTTCCCCAAATCCCTGTCCCAGCCCCGTCTCTTCCCTGCCTCCTCCCCTGAGTGCACCACATTCCTGCTCTTGCCTCCCTCCCCAAGAGCGTGCTAACACTGCCAAACAGCTGTTTGGCAGCAGCAGGGTGGGAAGCGCTGGGAGGTAGGCAGAGGCGAGGGGGGTGAGGGGAGCTTGGCTGCCAGAGACCTGGAGCACCCACGGAATCAGCACTTATGCCTGATAACAGTCTTCAAATATAGTAAGGGCTGTAACAAAGAGAATGAAGATCAATTGTTCTCTATGTCCACTAAAGGTAGGACAAGAAGTAAGGGGCTTAATCTGCATCAAGGGAGATTTAGGTTAGATATTAGGAAAAACTTTCTAACTATAAGGGTAGTTAAGCTCTGGAATAAGCTTCCAAGGGAGGATGTGGCATCCCCATCTGTCAGGGTTCCCTCCCCACTCTGAACTCTGGGGTACAGATGTGGGGACCCACATGAAAGACCCCCCCCAGCTTATTTCTACCAGCTTAGGTTAAAAACTTCTCCAAGGCACAAATCCTTTCCTTGTCCTTGGATGGTATTGCTGCCACCGCCAAGTGATTTAGACAAAAATTCAGGAAATGGACCACTTGGAGTCCCTATTCTCCCAAAATATCCCCCCAAGCCTCTTCACCTCCTTTCCTGGGGAGGCTTGAGAATAATATACTAACCAATTGGTTACAATGTGAGCACAAACCAAACCCCTTTTTAGGACACTGAAAATCAATCAGGCTCTTAAAAGAACTTTATTATAAAGAAAAAAGTAAAAGAATCACTTCTGCAAAATCAGAGTGGAAGGTAACTTTACCGGGTAATAAAAAGATTTAAAACACAGAGGATTCCCCTCTAGGTTCAGCTTCAAAGTTACAAAAACAGGAATAAAACTCACTCTTAGCATAGGGCAAATTCACAAGCTAAAACAACAGATAATCTAGCACATTTCCTTGCCTTACAATTTTTATCTTAGATGCTCATTTTAGGTATGTTTTTAGGAGATTTTTTTTCCTGTCTTGGTCTCTCTCTCCATCCCAAGAGGGAACAAAACAAAGAGAGAGCACAAAAAAAGCCTCCCCCTCCCCAGATTTGAAAGAATCTTCTTTCCTTATTGGTTCTTTTGGTCAGGTGCCAACCAGGTTATTTGAGCTTCTTAACTCCTTACAGGTAAAATGATTCGGTACCTCTGGCCAGGAGGGATTTTGTGTTACTGCATACATAAAGGTTGTTACCCTTCCCTTTATATTTATGACACCATCATTGAAGATTTTTAAGAACAGGTTGGACAAACAACTGTCAGGGATGGTTTGGGTTTACTTGGTCCCGCCTCAGTGCAGGGGCTGGACTTGATGATCTCTCAAGGTCCCTTCCAGCCCTAAATTTCTAGGATTCTTTGCCAAAGTTATACAGGATCGCCACGGTAGAGCTTCAAAGCTAAAGCTGAAAAGGAAGGGAGAATTTCTTGAATTATTTGGCATATACTTGTGAAGAAATCAATGATCTACAGCTTTTCCCCTTGAATTTGGCCACTGGCACAAAATTATTTTTATTTTAAACAAGATTGGGAAAGTTCATTGGTAGGAAGATTAAACCATTGTTGCAACTAATCTAATACTCTTCAGTATGCCACTGGCAAAGCTGTTTGTTTGATTTTAATCTGAACCTACATGACTTGCAGAATATTTGGAATGATTATATTTCTCATTATTTTAATTAATCTACAGTTGCTTATCCAACAAATAAGCAAAGGATACGAATCTGTGTTTAACTTCTTCCTATATTGCCCCCACCTGGCAGATTGTAATCATGATTGGGTATAGACCATCTGACTCAAGGTTACTTGCTCTTAATGTAACTGGATGAAAGGCCATAGACAGTTATGGGTTCTGCTTTTCTAGTACAGTCTTGCAGGGGTTTAGGGTTCTGCTTGGTGTTAGAAAGCATACTGAAAACAAGATGGTAGTGTGTAGGCTTTAATAGTATTCTTGGAAGACTGGAGATATCAAAAGATTATTTAATAACACACTCAAAGGCAATATTTTGGAGCTTAAACCTGATGGCCAGGAATGATCAAAACAGATAGGAGTAGAAAGAACAGATCACGAGTCAGAAACTTCCATGTAAAGCAGACATTCTGTAACCAAGCAAAATGAAAAGTGAACTGTTCTGTAAATAACCATTTAAAAATATATTAATGTAAAAAAAGGGCTGTGTTTACCCTCAGCTAAGAAATTACTGTACCTCTAATGAGGCTATTGTACTATGGCACTCCTGCTGCATCAAAGTCCTGTCTAAACATGAGCTTTACAGTAAGTGGCTTGCTGTAATGTGTATATTCCTTGACTCCAAAGAACAGCTTTCCTACTAGTCTGTATTAAAGGTGTGCAATTGGCAGTGCTTGGAAAAAGAAGTGCTCTATATACTCACTTCCGAAACAGCACAGTAGTGACCAGGCAAGCTTCCCCACATCTGCCTGCCAATATGCCTCATTCTTGGTCAGTGACATCCATCTCAGATTCAGTATTGATATCCTTCCCATTCCTTGGCCTCTGTGCTGAGACAAACAAGGTGCCAATTAGTGATACGCGAGGTTGCTACTCTTGTAACATAGACAGCTCTTTTCTAGGAACTGGAACGAAAGCACCATTTCATTTTGCATAGACTGCCAAATATCGGAGAGATGGTAACTGTATTCCGTCATTACCAATCTAGGTTGGATTTAAACTAGTGACCTAGAAGTGAAAAACTGTTATTGCAAGATCTCGAAAAAATCCAGTTTCAGGATCTGAGCAGAGTGGATCAATGCATTCTAGGGAATTACTCTATTAATTAGATATAGTACTTTTTGAGTATTATGTGATATAGTTTTCTGAAGCTCCTGCATGAATATCATCAATCCTTTTCCATTCATCTCACACTTAGAAAATATGCTAAGTTTTTACAACCTTGCAGCACCATCTCAGCAGCTCAAATGTTTCTCAAGGTTGTGCCTTTTCAAATAAATACCTCTAGGCAAGTGAAAGAGAGATATTGCTACAATTAAGTAAAATAATGAAAATATCATGAATAAAATAGATCATGTAAAGTGTTTGATATTCTGAAAATTGAGATTAAAAATGTAAGTTTTAAAAACTAAATAAATATAACACATTTGTATAATTTATTAAAACATACACTGATGCAAAAGGACAATTTTTATAGGTGTACAGTCCATTCATTACAATCTTTCTGGTTTTCGAAAAGCTTCTTAAAACTATCTCACTATCCATATTGCTATTCATTCTGTATTCATTTCCATAGTAGCTGCACTCAATAAACTAGAAATAGTTGAAAACATTTTGCAATATTTTTTTCCTATTTTCAGTTGAAATTTTGATATAAACTTTCATCAACATTTTCAATTTTAAAGAAAAGTCAGTTACATACAACTTGATTTTTATCTTGATCCCTTATTAATTTGATGAAGTGTTTTATGGATAGACACCACAAGAAAGGTCTCCTTTGTCTTCAAATCAAAAGATAAAGGAATGTGTATACCAATATGAAATCTTTTTAACTGTGTTTTTCCCCCTCACAGGCCTTGGGTGTCCAGTTATTTTAAAAATATCCCCATGTACATCTACTGCCAGCCAATAGTGCAAGCCAGTCAAAGAGTGAAAAACAGAAAAATATGAGAAAATGGCAATGATGGGAAGAAATAAAAATTGTCTTTTAAAATATTTATTTTTGTACTGGGCCCCTGTCGCATGTTTTAAATAAAAAAAAAATTCTTTCCCTTTGATCATATTCACGATGCGCTGGGATTTAATATCTTTCAGGGAAAATAAATCTGCCACAAACAGTCCACTGTGCTTTTTTCCTCAGACTTTTAGAATAACAATACAATGATCTGATACTTGGAGATTCAAGAATACTCTTATATCTGAAATGTTCATTAATGTTAATGGGAGCTACAACCACATGAAGGTGCAAATGCATCATCTTCATAAGCTTAAAGATGAACTTCTGTAGACAATTGCAATTTTTTGTATATTTTTACAAGAAATTATTAATTGGTCTACCACATATGAGGTGAAATCCTGCTTGCCCAGCGCATGTGCAGACTGTTCCTACACTGCAGAAAATGTCAATCCCAGTACTGGCTGCCCCAGAAACCTATGGGGAAGTTGATTGCAGACACCCTTTTCCCCCTGTACACCCTTCCCATAGAAAACATGCAAGGAGCATATTGGCACAGGTTTATGGATCTGGGTAAGGTCCACATGTTTGAGCATGAACTCCATGATTTGGCAATGGCCTTTGTAGTTTATCTGTAAGGAGAGAGTCCTATTTATCATGTGCTGCTGACTGGAATGTACCCGCCTATTTGGAGATGATAACACCACATCCCTTGCACAGGCAGATTTTGGCCCATGAAAATCTCTACATCAAGGTAAAACCCCAAGAGGACAAATTGACACATACTGGTAGGGTCACAGAAGCACTTAACTTTTTGAAAGTTACCATGGAGTGAGGAGTTATATAAACAAGTGTCACATTTTTTATGGTGACTTTTCATCAAGTTAAATGCACAGGAGCTGAATAAGTTACCTCTAATGGTAAAAATCACATGCCCGCTGAACACAATATCAACTTGTAGCTAAAACTCTAAGGAGAACCGGAGCTTGTGTTTGCTTTTCTTTTGCAATATTTCTGCAAGGGTAAACTGTGCTTGATTTTCAGTTGACATATTATCTCTAGACTATCTGGTTCAGAGGATAGGTAATGAGATATAGAAACTTCCATCCCTAAGTCAGCTGTATGAATGCAATCCAGGTCAGTGGTACTGAAAATTATTTATCATCTGACTGCTATTAGATGGCCTGCCATAGATGAAATGAGTTGGTACTCTTAGTTAGGCAGATAGTTAGTCACAGCAATACAAACCTACCAGCACAGTTTGCACTAACTGGCACTTCAGTTTGCAGTTTCAGCAAACAGGTGAAGGACTGTGTGAACTGGTGTTTTCCCAACTAGCTCTAAACCAAATTTGCATGCTGTGTAGAGTCAAAGAATAACCCCCTCCCTGGGGTTTGAACTTAATGGTAAAAAAAAAAAAAATGCCAAGAAGACAATGAAAATAGCAACGAAGACTTCTCAGATTTGGCTGTTCCTAAGGTTCCTACCTCAGGGCTGACCAGCCCCCCTGCTAAGGGGGTGAGTCAGAGGGTAGAGCCTGAGTCCCGCTGTGACTTAGATCTAAGCCCTGTCATTTTGGAGTGGGGATGCAGCTCAAGCCACAGACCTGAGTCAGAAGGGTTGTGTAGTGCAGTAGGACACATCCCGACAGCTGTGAGACTTGGGTCCAGAAACTCTAAGACCAGGTTTATAGTGGAGTGTGGATGCTCAAGGGTCAGCTTGGAAACCCCAAATCCAGAAGCCCAGGTCCCACACACATGGGTTTACAAAGCACTTGTAGACATACCCTCAGTTTTTCATATAGCATATGTTAATTTTTATTTTAATAAAATGGCTTGAACAAAAGCTAACATCTGATTGGTGTCCACCCGATGGATTCCACTTGGGTCAGTGTGGTTCAGTGGATAGGACCCCAGACTAAGAGTCAGGAGACCTGGCTTTTGTTCCTCACTCTACTACTGACTCATTGTGTGAAATTGGGTGAGCCACTGCGTCCCATATTTGCAACAAATGTTAAATGGCAGCTGCAGATTTAAGAGCCCAACCCCTCTTAAAATCAAGCTATAGGAATCTCCGGTTTGGCAAACAAAATTAGTGGCCACTTCTGAAAAAGTCACTTCTAATTTCTCTGTGCCTCAATTTTCCCATCTATAAAATTAGGATAATGATGTTTACACTCGTTTCTAAAGCACTTTGAGATCTACAGATGACAGGCACTATAAAAGTGGATTATAAGAAGCAAGCTTTAGATATCATAAGTGTCTAGCTCTCTGAATAACGATATCCCCTCCCCAGTCAGCTCATTATGACAGCCCAGTGTTTTCAATTTTCTTCCTTGTTTGGCACTTTCTTGTTATCCTCTACTGCAACCCCAGGACTTTTGGGGCTGTTGGAACTTGATCCCGTATTAGCTGCTTGCGGGTGGCCTGCATCTTCCCCTTTTGGTGACCTCCACTGCTTTTTAACACTGTTAAGATTGTATGAGCCAGGCCCCGAGCTGTCTAGCTTTTCTACTGCTGGCATTTTGTCTTCAAAGGACCATTGCTGTGGCCATTCAAGTCTCTGCAAGCAGTGAAAAGACTCTGAAAGCCTTTGAAATTTATGAGGCTCCACAGCATGGTCCGAGTAATGATGAGCATGAAAGAAAAGGTTTTATTTGTTAAAATGTTGGTAGACACTATATAATTAAAAAGATGAGAAGATCTGGGTTTGTTGGTTTTTTTTAAATGCAGGTTATTCTGAATCACTGGTTTCCACTCTTCTACACATTGGGCCAAATTCATCCCTTATTGTTATCCAATGACTTCACTGTTATTACATGCAGGATAAATCTGCCTCGTGTGTCTCAGCACACTCAGGGCACGTGTATATTAAATGATGAATGCTGAGTCTGATGTATGTATTCACTTACTTAGATTATAAAGTACCTTAATACAAGGACCACATAATTATTGGAGTAAAGAAACTTTTCAGTTGACAGGTAATATACAAACGAAGTGGACGTGCTTGCCTGGAAGAGCTTACTATCGTTTTACAGAGGGGAAAAAAACCAACACTGGACTGTAGGAGTACATGATAAAATGTTAGCTGACTTGGACAGAAGCTATGAACACAGACTATACTCTAGAGGACAGTTACTTTTTCATTCTGGTAATAATGTTGCTGCTTATATTGTATCACTTCAGCATCTCAAAAATGGAAGCAGCCATTTGAATCTGCCTCTGGCAGTAGGGGATGATGGCAACAGAGCCTCTTTGACAAGTGATTCAGCCAGCTGAAGCATTTCCTGAGACTGGGCCTCAGCCTCACAGGTTAACAGTGGTCCCCACAGTTCTCAGGGGGAATAGCAAAAGGCATCTGGGGTTTAGGGCATTCTGCCCTACTCAGGAGCAGAATCTGAAAATCCAAGTATTGTGAAATCAATGAAAGAAGAAAGGATTATTAAAGTATAATTACATGGAAGCATTTGAGGAATTACAAAGGAGTTCACAGTATCAAAATGAACATTTTCATAGAGCTACTGAATTGCTTATGTCATACCTCATGTCAGAATTTATCCAGGGAAGAAAGTTGATTGGCTAGATATATTAAAAACAGAGGAAGAAAAGTACTTGAGGTTTTACACAGTTCTGTTTGAGGCAAAAGTAGAAACAACTTTAACCCAGGTTAAAGAAAAAAATACTGGAGTGATGAGTTTTAAATACCATGAGGCTTGTTCAGAAAGGAGAAGATTATGGAGTGTGCCAATTCTAGAAGCCCATGTCTGCTTGCTGCATAGCAGCTTCAGCTATCCAGAGGAACGATGAGCTGGCTGTGCAAGGCCACACATCTGCTCAATAGTAAGAAGGTGCTGAACGCTCAGGGGTTGACAGCAGAGTCTTGAACCAGAGCCTGAGTTGGGCTGAGAGGACTATGGGATTTGGTTGCAAAGGGCTGGAAAGGGCCGTTACATGGCTGCTTCTGAGGGAAAAATACTCTTTGAAAATAACAGTTATGTGTACGGCTCAGATCAGCTGCGGCTCTCGTGGTGAATTCGGGCTGGACGGGACCCAGAATCTGTGATCAAGGAAGTATTGATATCACATGATTGTAAGACTTTAACAACAGTTTTAATTAGAATGTAACTATTTACCAATGTCAGGGCAGACAGACTGACAGGAAGCTAACACAGCCTGAAAAGTTTATAGTGTTAAACAGGGCAGGGTATGGCCAGGGTGGGCTGGGGATGAGTGGATTAAGGAGCTGGTACTGATCCTATTTAAATCAATGCCCAAACGCTCAGCATTGTAATGGAACAGGGTTGTGCCTATGTGCATTCCCACTGCATTTTCTATCAGTAGAAATCCTATGTAGTTGCTGGAGGAAATTAAAGCTAGGCCTCCTGATCTCCCCATGTAGTGAGTTTCTCCTCTGCAGGCAGGGTGAATCTAGCCTTTTGTGTACACATGAGAATCTACTGGGCTGAGTCCAAGGACCTGATCCAAATCTCATTGAACTCAGTGGGCTTTGCCTCAGGGGCCAAGTGATCATACAATTCATAATGGGCTGTAACAAAACATGCAAGTGAATCGAATAAAAACAAAAATGAAAACACTTATGAAAAATTGTGTGTATATTTTTTTCTCTCTCTCTCTCTTTCCTTTTATTATTAGATGACTTGGCAACCCATGTAATTTATAGGTAGATAAATGACTGCTGCTGGGAGGGAAGAGGGGACTTCCTGATATTTTTCTAAGTACTTTCTAATGTTTATTATATTTAATACTTTTTAAAATGTTGGTGCTAAGTGTATAAGATACAAACAGTTTAATAAATTGTATCTGCTACGCCAAGTCTCTAAACTTTCCTAAGCACAGACGTTCATCGTTCCTTCCCTGAGCAGCCCAATTTCTGGTTAGGGTGTCTCAGCACATACAATCCCAGGTAATTAGCTTTAAATATAGAATTTAGCTTAATTTACATAACTCTGGCATAACTGAGGTCCCAAAGCCGCGACCCTCTGGCACCCAGAGCTGTGAGCCACTGTACCTTTGTAAGACTGAGTGTTGTGGGAGACTAGTGTGTGTCAGTTCCCTGCCCTACTAGTCTGTCCACCTCCCCAGCAAACTCCTTGAGACTCTGCCAGTTGTTACCTTGCCTTGCAGGTAACAATCAGTGAACCCCAGTTCCCAAGTTCCTCAGAGGCATGTCTCTGCAGTGTACAGTCCCTTTCACTGGACACTCACAGAAATTATGTTTGGTGCCTCCAAAAAGCTGTGTATACACCAGCCCACTAGGTTAGCTGAGGACACACTCTATACTTCAATATAACAGCACTGATATGGTTTATACTAAAATTAAGAATGAGCTTATTAACAAAGAACAGAGATTTAAGTGATACTGAGCAAAAGAAAAAGACACTGGTATGGTTACAAACAAACAAACAAAACAAAACATGCTTCCTAGAGATAAAAATTAATTTTAGCAAGTTACAATCTTTTCTGATGCTGTTTGCTCACTTACATCAAGTTACCAGCATCTCTAGCCCTCTAGGTCAGGGGATCCAATCTTCACAGCATCAGAGGATCCTGTCCCCTTTGTTCCCTAAGTGATGGATAACTAGAATGTCTCTTTGCTCCCCCTTAGATTTTTCCAAAGTCCATTGTCTTCATCTCAAGAGCCAGGAAGACTTCCTGGGTGGGTTAGAGGATGCAGAGTCGGAACCCTCGTGTGCTCTGTAATTTGATTTCTCTACCACTTATTAGCTTAATTGTTTTGTTTACCTTATATGTAAATGTCCTTTCATTGTCCCCTGCCTTTAAGCAAGCTGGTCTGACAGGTAAATCCACATTCCTTTGTCTAGGGTAGACTTCATTTATTCACAGCCTGAAAACACATTTCCAGCTCACATCCAAAATTCGTTATACACAACCCTTACATACACCATGCAGTGATTTTCGGGACCAATCTCTACCAGTTTACGAAATGATATTTTACATAACACCTCTTAGATACATATGATAACAACATTGTATTGAGTGTAGTGACCACGTCAAGTCTGATATGAGTTACAGTATAGTGAGCCCTTTAGTTTTGAAGAACTCTTAGGGTCACAAAAGTCTAATATACTGATTGTATGCTCAGATTGTTTTATGCTTTCACAAAGCTATCAGGTGCTGCTCACTAATGGGACAGAGCTACATAATTAACTATATTTCTACCCATTACTAACCTTAAAAACCATTCTGGTACCATTGTGCTTCAAGTCAACTCATCTATGCTAATGTACTCCACCAAATCAACATCCCCCAGGGCTATACTTTGAGCACTGTATAGAATAATTATATAATGGGCTGGAGAAGGATGTTTGTGCAGTAGTCATTCCGGATATCCAGCTGTATTGTTAGAACTGTTCCTCTATACATGTAGCATACATATATTTATAATGTTAAAGAGTAGTGTGTGAAAATGTTGGTGTTTTATTCTTCAGTGTTCTCTGTCACGTATTGAAATGTTCATTAAACATGCAAGTAAAACCACTATGTAGTATAATGTGAAATGAATGCATAATTTAGAGAAATTTTTATGTGTTATGTGGGTTATTTGCTGCCATTCCTTTCTACATTTTATTAAATCAAATTTGCTAATGCAACCAGACATGCTTAAAACTGAGGATGTAAAATCTTCATTTATAGATTTAAAAAAATAATGATAATATATTAATAAAACTTTCTGGAGAATTTAGTAGGTTGCTAATACCCAGCTAAATTTTATATTTTTTTAAAGTCTAGAAAGTATAATTTTTGGCCGGTAGTTTCCTCTATTATATATTCAGCAGGTCAGAGTAAATGCCACAAATGAGGACTGTCTGCCCAGATGTATGTAGAGTGCAAAGCTAGTTATCTGAATCACAGAGCTTGCTTTCAGATTTCAAAGGTTATCTTGGGAGATTCCATATTGAATCTCTTCATTCCTCAAAGTTCCATTACCTTCTGTCCCTCATAAAACCCAGCAAGCAGCAGCAGATTCATGTTAAATTTGATACCATCACACAAATTGTGCTCCTCATATGAATTGCCCCTGCAACACAAAAAAGCCAATTCTGCTGAAACAGGAGTTTTATTAGATAGATTGTGAATTAACTTTATCTTGAAATGTGTATGTTAATAATGGAAAAGGAAACAGTTTCTGAATATTAATATCATATTTTATATAATCACAGGGTTCAATACTGTATTCATAATGGAAATGCAGATTCACACCATAAAGCTTCTACTTTCACAAAGCTCAATGAAGTAGAAAATCATTTTGTGGTTAAGCCAATGATCACCAACTCAAACCCTTAGTCTGAATCTCTAGATTTTAAATGCACCAAGAATCATGAATGATTTAGTCATGCAATTCACTGTGCTTTGCAAAGCACTGAGAATAACATGGTTGAAGATGTATAATGGTTCAGAGACTTGCATTTTTAGCTTATTGTTTCTTTCTAAGTAGACAATGGAGTGTGTGTGTGTGTGTGTGTGTGTGTGTGTGTGTGTGTGTGTGTGTGTGTGTGTGAAAAAGCCTTACCAATATTTTATGATTTTTTTTCTAGCATTTCCATTAAGTTTTCATTTGTTAGGAAATCATTTCATAACTACAAGTGCCATGCTGATTTGTATAGTAATGCATTCTTCATCTGTGGAGAAATTACTGAGTTCGGTGCTTTCATAATTTACCATGCTATAGCTGTGGAATGAACTACTTTATTTAAACTAATCTATGTTACAAGGTGCACTAAACATTTGGGACAGAGATTTTTATACAAGCTTCAAAATTGGGCTGGTTGAAACTTTTTTGATGAAATTTTTCATTGAAAAAAAGAGAGGGACGTCTAAATAAAGACAAAGTGAGGAAAAAAATCTTCTTGCATTGTTTATTTTTTTCCCCTGAATAAAAGTTAGAATAAAGTAAAGTGAGTGATACTAATGGAGAAAAAACCTCACTTTTTAATTACTTTCTGCTAGAAAAGTTTTTAAAAGTCCCCTTCCCCCCACACACACATGCAGACTTTCTTTCACTATTTACTTTGCTCCTTTATTGCACATGAAGGGGGAAAAAGGAGGGGCGATAAATAAGTGAGAGAAGGGGGAAAATAAAATTCTTAAATGAAATTTTTAAGCAAAATTAAAATTTTTGTTTTGAAAAATCTTGTTTTGAAATTTTTTGTTAAAAAGTGAAAACATTCATATGAAATGATGTTTTCTTTTGAATTTTTTTACAGAAAGAAAACCCAACATTTCAACCAGCTCAAATTCAAAAAAATGTTCTCTTGAATTGTTTGCTTGAAATATGGGTTAAAGGTGTGTATAGCTGTAAAGATACAGGTACAATACTATAGTATATAACTGTTGTTTATGTATGTTCTGTATGTACAATCATTTATAACTTACAATTACATAAAAGTCTATACACATCTCAGGGGGTTTATGGACTTGTAAACATTAGTTCAAACGTGAAATTAATGGCACATAAAGTGTTTGGTTTTCCGTAATATATATATATATATTAATTAATAGAATTGTTAACTTGGAGATGTGTAATATTGTTAAGTGCAGATAGTTTGCTTCGTTCTGTACAAGATGCAAAATACCATGTCCTCGCATCAAGTCTCTACCCACTCACCAAAACACACCTGGACAGTGTATAGAGAACTCAGAGTGTATAGGGGAAATAGTGCTGTGTCCCGTGGCTTCATGGAAGATCCACTTAACCCCCCCCCCCAAGCACAGGTATATTGGGGCACAATATTGCCCATTATAGATGTTATGGACTAATTTCTTGTGGGAAAAAGTCTTTAGGGGGGATTTGAATTAAGAGAAGGTAATGGCTTGGCAGACAGGAATAGAGAGGGCATGTGGGAAAGGGCATAAAGTCAGCTAAGAGAGAAATAAACCAATAAACTTATTTAAAAAAATACCCATCTTGTTCAACAGCTGATCTTATCATATTAAAGAGACATCAGTGCATTAGAAAATGTTTATCTGTCTAATGGTTCTTCACAGAGCCTACCTCTATGGTATCTTTAGGAATGTAAATAATATGTCTTTAAGAATATAAATGGTATTAAAATTCATGCCATCCCTGAGAGGTTTTGGGTAGTAACATGGAGGGGGAATTTGTGTAGGAAGATAAGAAAAGACCCAAGAAGATGAAACTGGCTTAGGGCTCGGAGAAGAGCTTGGGAAACAGAAAGGGGGATGTTGAAATATATATACATAGAAACATTAAAGAATGTACTTCTCAAACAATCATAAGCAGGCTATTACTGGTGACATGAACAAACCACTCATGCTTATCTCTTGTGACATGTGGTCAGAATCTCTATTTGGAATGAGAGCTTTGTTTTGTTCAGCTGGGCAGCGGGGATGGAGGAATACATCACTCCTTATAAAGCCACGTATTTATATTCATATTATTCAGCAGTGCTCTCAGAAAAAAAAATGACACCAGAAAGGTACATACTATTGCAAATGTAATTCAAATCTTATTGTGTACTTTTAAAAAATGTAAATAGTCTGAAATATGATATTATCCAGATAGGGGCCAAATGTCTGGGACTAAAAAGACAGAATGGAAAAGCACAAGAAAGCTGAAAGGAGGTCAGAAGACTTAGGGATAAATCCTGGTCTTGGAGGTGCAGCTACTCAAAATTGAAAACAACATAAGAAAACCACAAACTAACTTGGAACCTGTGTAATGTGGATGGATTACAGAACATCCTACATTGGCACATGTGTGCCCTGGCAGTATGCTCAGCTAACGTGATGAGGGATATATGACATTCAAAGAGGAAAAGATATGTGGGGTGTCCACAATCCAGCAAAAATACATGTTGCTATCCACAGCAAGATCTAACAGGCAGCAGATTTAGGAAGTAAACTGTTCCTGGTGAAAGGAGCAGTAAAAAGGACCTCACAGAGCTTGTGTGGGCCTGTAATGAGAGACACTGCCCTGCTGTTACATTCTTGGTTTAGATACATGTGCAGTCACATGACACTACTGCCATTGATCAAAGTGTTTGCTATAAAGTGAAGATTTAGGGCCAGATTTTTAAACACCTAAATACCTTTATATATCTGGCCCTTAGCCTACAAAGTGAAGGAGTAGATTTTAGCACAGTGGGTGTTTTATATTTAAAATATACCATAGTGTAAATAAAGGCTGTAATTTCAGATCGGAGTCTGATAACAACCATCAGCTTTTACTTGCCAGGTTTATTTTGTCACCAAAACACCTTGATTGAAATTACTACCTTGTTAGTAAAACTGGTGATACATTATTCCTGATATGGCACTTGAAAATCCTTTTAATTGGAACTATACTAAAATCATAGCTTCATGTCATGTTTTTATGAAGAGATAAAGCTATAGGTCGAGATAGTCTCCTCCTCTGCCATCCCCTCCCATGGAGAAACTGACAGGACATTCCATGAGGGTCTACTTTGTACAGTTTCCAGACAAGCATTCCTTCAGGCAGGAGGGGGATGGAAGAGGCATGGTGTCACGGAGTATTGGGGGACTCAGGGCCCTGCACCCCCGGCTTCCTGCGATTCACCATGACTCTCAGCCAGCCAGTAAGGCAGAAGGTTTATTTGGATGACAGGAATACAGTCCAAGACAGGTCTTGCAGGCACAGACAACAGGGACCCCCTCAGTTAGGTCCATCTTGGGGTCCCCGGGCATCCCAGCCCAGCCCCCCTTGGGAGGTCAGAGCCATCTCTGCCCCCCAGCCCTCTCTCCCTGCCTGCTTCCAGCACTCTGCCTTCAGCGACCCCTCCCACCGCCTTGGTTCAGTTTCCCGGGCTCAGGAGTCGCCTCCCCTTCAACCCCTTCCTGGGTTCTCATGTTACACACTCAGGTATGCGCCCTCGGGCAGATCCCATCCTGCAATGCAGACCATCCTAGTCACACTCCCCTGTCAGCATTCACAGACCACAGTGAGAACAGGCCCAGTTCGTCACACATGGTCTCCCAATCACATAGGCTTTTCCTTGTGTATATATAGATGTTATCTGGATCCCCCTGAGCCTAACTACATATACATTGCCACTATCGTAGGTTTCTGTTGGCTTCTGGAATACAGTGAGGACCACTGGAGGGCTTACAAACTATTAAAAGGGATCCATGTTGAAAGGAAGCCTCAGTGGCACAAATGCAGATGTGTCTGCTGTGCTATGGCTTCTTCAGGATGAATTCCTCATGGCCATGCAGTAGAAGCCACAAAGAAGACCAGCAGGAGTTAATGGTGGGGCTTCCACAGGAAACAGCAATACAGCAAACAGCACCTGGTCCCTGGCATCATCCCTGCCAACCTTTTACACTCTCCCCAAAATAACACACAAGGACTAGGGATTGGAGGTGGGGGAAGAGCTAATGTTGTAGAGTGCAGACTCTCCCTCTTTCCATATCTGAAGAGATCTGCTGCATCTCAGTCCCCTCTACTTATAGAAGCAGAGGGAAGGGGAGGGTGATCTAGCCCAGGTTTTCCACTCTCACCAGACATTCAGAAACTTGATTTTTAATGGTATATCATGCTCATTGTAATTTACCTGGAGTCTGATGGGTTAAAGGTGAGGAACTCAATACTGAAGATTTTCTACTTCTATCACAGTGGCAACTCATGGCTCAGTTAACTAGTACTATATGACCTAACGTGGCAGTTGGACCCTTAAATCAGACATGACAGATGACATTTTCAATTTACATACTTTTATGCTGTACTTCATCTTCGTTGAACCTTCATTGATTTCTTGAATGCTGAATAATTATAGGTCTCTTACTAGCAACAAGAGGTAGTTTTGTTGCCATGCTCTGCTGTCTATAAACTATATGTGAGCTTGATGGATTAAACAACGTTTATCTAGTGATGTTCACTCTAGCAGTGTATAGATTCAGCTTTCCCACACCATAATATGAACAGTTGTGGACTTTAGATGGGAAGTACCTATCTCATGGTCGCAGCTATATGCATGAGGGACCAGAGAGGAGAAGTAGGAAGGGCCAGAGCTCTAAAGAGTCAGGATTCAGATGTATGTCTGAAATTATCACAAACACTTCCCTGCACATAATGGTGTGACCGTGGTCGACAGGAGCTATTTATAGCTGGCAGGGTGGGAACAGCAAAAAATTGATTTGGAGGCACACGCAAAAGTGCTGGCTGTGGTGTGGAGACTTATACAATAGAAATATAATAGAAAACCAAATAATTATTCTGACTCTTGTCAGTTCTTCAGCCTCAAACAGGTCAGTTTGTGCTAGTTCAGAACTTTTTGTGGAGGCTGCTATCTTGTGCTCTTAGATTCTGAGGGGAATGAAGGAGCCTAAAACCAGTATCAGGCCCCTTTCCCTTGTATTCATCACCCCCCACTGCCATTGCCTCCTACTGTTTGGGATGCAGCACAAAGGAAAGCAGAGAGGTGGCCTAAATGCCCACTCAGCAGATGCCACAGCAGTCCTTGGCAGCCTGGAGGAACAAATGCCTGCGGCTCAGTTAGATCCCTGGGAATCCCCCTGAGATAAGAGCAGGCATGCCAGGGGGCTGCAGACCTGAGCACCACACAGGATGCATGACTCTATGCAGTTCTGGATAGAGGTGAGCAATGTTAAAAACATGAGTTGGGATGTCCTATGTGTTCTGTATTTTGCTCTTTACACAATGTGTGTAATATGAAAGAACCACATAGGTTCAGTGGGGTCCAGATACCATCTATATATACAAGGAAAAAACCTAACTACATATACACTACCATTGTGGCAGGGTTCTGTTGGCTACTGGAATAGAGTGAGGACCACTGGAGGGCTTACAAACTATTAAAAGGGATACTACCCAATTCTTATATACCCCAATATGGAACTCAGCCTTAATTATAGCCTGAATTACTATGGGAAAGTTTGATTAATCAATTAATGTATTTGATAGCACGTCAGATATCCAAGCATACTCACAAACGTAAGATCCTACAGGAGAAGAAAAGTTCAAAGCAAATAATAGAGAATTGTCTGAATTCCAGAGTGCCACCCACTAATTATTTCACCTCTGGAATTTTCAGCCAGTCCCCGCCCCACACCCACTTCCTTGATGAAATCCAAACTGTTAGTGGGTGGGGGCTGACAATACAGTATATACCTAAAATGCTGAACATGTTGGGAAAATATTTAATGAGTTAATCCTATCCTGCAAATGAAATTCATTTAACTGCATATCTGCAATTCCAGTGTATGGAATAAAAAGACAAACTGCTATGCAAGCTGAAATGATTTCATCCAGTGATCTTTTCAAGAAGAATGATTGTACAACTAAAAAACAACACACCCAGTCCTGCAATACTGTTAATATTTGTTGTACAGAGTTGGTCAAAAAATGTTCAAGGGAACATTTTTCTGTCAGAAAATGCAGCTTTGTTGAAATTGAAATGTTTCCCAGGAACATGTTGATTCATTGAAATTCTCTATAGGAAAAATTTTCAATATTTTGTTTTGATAATATTGAAACATTTTTATTAGATCAAAACATTTCATTTTGACTAGCATTTTGTTTCTTTTATATTATATTACAATATTATTTTTGTTTTATTATATTATGTAACATATATTTAATATTTTAATGTACTATAAAGTCAACAATGATTTTAATGGTTCTGAATCCAATTTTCTTTTGAATGTTTGTTCCACTGGAAATATCACCATTTTGTTACAATTCAAATTTGTTACAATTTTTCAAAATTTCAGCATTTCCCTCATAAGAGAAATTCCAACTTTTACGTCATGCAATATTTACACTATAAACACACAGCACTAACTAACTCAACCCTAACACTGAACATTAAAGCCTTAGGTGCCGTAGTTGTGCTTGATTAATTGCTGGCTCTTTTGTGACCAAGTCTGCATAGACTTAAGGGGCATAATGCTATTGGAGCTACTATTGTTTGCATAAAACTAAGTTCCTGACCACTTGTAGTCATTGAAAAATCCTATGGCACTTTTTTAAAAGAATGAGGTTTGTCTCAGATAAATTGTAACGATGTAATGTCCTCTAACACCATACTGGATTTTTGGTCCAGTAACTCAGAGATGAGCACTCCCTACCGAATAAGCAGCACTACTTTTTACAGCATTTTGGGTTTTTTTCTAGGTTTCCTATGGCATAACCTGCTTGCTTAGTGAGCTCTGATAAGACTACAACTTGAAATTATATGGCTGTACAGCAGCTTTAAACACTCAGGGCATGTCTTCACTACCCGCCGGATCGGTGGGTAGCAATCAATCTATTGGGGATTGACTTATCGTGTCTAGTGAAGACACGATAAAATCAATCCCCGATGGCTCTGCTGTCGACTCTGGAAATCCACTGCGGCAAGAGGTGGAAGCGGAGTCGACGGCAGCACGGCAGCAGTTGACTCGCCGCCGTCCTCACAGCCAGGTAAGTTGACCTAAAATATGCAACTTCAGCTACGCTATTCAGGTAGCTGAAGTTGCGTATCTTAGGTCGACCCCCTCCCCGCCCATAGTGTAGACCTAGCCTTAGAGTAGATCGCATGATTTGCTCCATTTTATCTTTAGGATCTTAAGTATCAAGCCTGATGAATCATTTCATTGAGCCAATTCTAGTGCAGAAAGCCATTATTTCCTGTGGTTAAAGAATAGGTAAGAATGAATAACTAACAAGTGTTGTCCAAACACAGACAAACATATTTAAAAGTCTTTACACTAGTAAAAAGGCCCTATCTAAGTAAAAGACAAATAGCATATGCTAACACCCCACTTAAAGGTACTTATGTATATGGGACTTGGGGATTCCTGGAATTCATTTATTCAAACTCCAGGTTACTAGGACAAGAGATTGAAGATAAATCTACTTAAAAGTTTTCAGTTTATTTATGTACTGCCATCTAGGTAACTACAAAAAAAAAGTAGTTGATCTCTATAGATGCTAATTAGCATACATTAGCAAATCCATTAAATTTATACTTTTATTTTGACATTCAAAAAGGCACCATTTATTTCATTTTTCTGAATAAAGAAAGGGAAATGTAGCTTTGTAGTTTGGATGATATACAGTCAAAGTTTTAAGTAAACCAATTATTTCAGCAACCAATAAGCAACTCACTCTAATATCTCTGCCCCCATGGTTTTCAGATCATGTAAATATGGAAGCATTAGCAGTACTTTACATTCACTTTCACTTGCAATGGGTGGGATCCCTGAATGGACTTAGGTGTTGCAACACTGAGCATCACAGTGCCTAACTGTTAGGCACCTAAAAAAATCACAGAAACTTCTCTGTGATCCACAAAGCTTGAGTTAGGTGCCTTGGCTCTCCTTTCCCCAGTGACTGCTCCATTGTGGATACATATTTAAATAGTTGTTGGGCCAGAGAAAGCAAATGGCTCTCTAGCCCAGTGGTTAGGGCACTGAGGTGGGAGACCCAGGGTCCAGTCCTGTTGCTCCAATTACTCTTTAATTATTTATACACAGTGGAACAGTTTTAACAGGACATAGGTGCCAACTCCATGGGTGCTCCATGGCTCAAGCACCCATGGAAAAACAATAGAGGGTGCTCAGCACCCACCAGCCACAGTATTTCCAGGCCGGGGCAGGGGCTGCGCACCGATCAGCTGTTCGGCACCCCAGGGCAGCTAGCGGAGCAGAGGGGGCTGGTGGGAGGCACCTGGGGGAAGCTGAGAGGAGCAAGCAGTGGGCACGCAGGGGTGCCTTGAGGGGAGAGGATGAAGCGGGGGCAGGAAGAGGCAAAGTGAGGGCGGGAGCTCAGGGGAAGAGGCAGAGCAGGGGGAGGGGGAAAGTCAGCACCTGTGCAACAGGAGAGAGTGAAGGCTCCCTACATCAGAATATCCCATGGCTCAGTGGTTAAAGCACTGCTCTGAAAGGTGAGAGGCCCCTGTTTAAATTTTACCTGAGAGGGGAGAATTGTTTCTGGGCCTCCCATATTGCAGGTGACTTCTCTAACCACTGGGCTGAAAGTTATAAAATGGGTGGCAGGCACACACCCTAGATTTCAAATGGGACCTGATTCAATAGGTGGCCTATGAGATTAGTCCCTCCATGCTACTTAGGAGGCCGAAAGCTTATCATCCTCTGGTTCGTGAATCATTCTGGGGCTTAGGGAGAAGTTAGGTGGAGAGATAGCTCAGTGGTTTGAGCATTGGCCTGTTAAACCCAGGGTTGTAAGTTCAATCCTTGAGGGGGCCACTTAGGGATCTGGGGCAAAATCAATACTTGGTCCTGCTACTGAAGGCAGGGGGCTGGACTTGATGACCTTGCAGGGTCCTTTCCAGCTCTAGAAGATAGGCTATCTCCATTAATTTTATTTATTTAGGTGGCCAGACGCCTTACAGGAAGGCAGCAATGCATATGCTCAGAGGCAGGAAGGGAAGATAGGTGTCTAGGGAACTTTTACTCTTAAAATTTAGCTGCCAAGTGAGTTTAGACACCTGCCAGGTATGGCAGGAGTTTTGTGGATCACAGTGAAGCCAAAACTGGGATTTAGGTGCCTAAACTTGAGACTTAGTACCTAAGTACCTTTGTGGATCTGGGCCCATATCACCTAAGATGATGCTTCTACTCTACTTTAACCTTTAGTTACCATAGTTACTGCTTAATAGCAATTGTTGCACTTTGGTGCTCAATTTCTTCAACATCAGATGAGATCATCAGTATCACAGATAACTACACTGTATTCCCCATTGTCAGCTCCTTTCCTGCTGAAGTTTGCCAGAAAATTGCAAATCAAGCTTACCATATATTACTGACAAAGCTTCCATGGTAAAGAAGCACACATTATAGGTACAGAGAACTTATTTCACACTTCATTGGAATTAAGCCTTGCAGAAGGTATCACCTGTTTAGTAGTATTTAACAACCTAATAATTTAAGATCGGAACTGAAGCATTTTGTATTCAATTGAAAACCACAGGGCGGGATCTCAGTAAGGTAGGATGCCGAGTAGAGCTAGTAGAAAAACAAATTTGTCCCTATTAATGAAGAATTTTGAATTTTTTCAATCTGCTCTAATCCTTAGGTTCTCCCTCCTACCAGTCTTACAAATAAGTGCAATAGGATATTATTGTCTACAAATGGTTAA
This sequence comes from Trachemys scripta elegans, assembly GCF_013100865.1. Classification (NCBI taxonomy): domain Eukaryota; kingdom Metazoa; phylum Chordata; order Testudines; family Emydidae; genus Trachemys; species Trachemys scripta. Next base: position 64,088,408 of record NC_048298.1, read on the forward strand.
ATTTTATTTTCAAGAGCCAGAACCACACTCTAACAGTGAAGTGCCTCCTTGCATTATTCATCAATGACTCAGAAGGAAGAGTATCCGTTCATGAGTCACCACGTGTGTTTTATAACCGGGGTGTCCCATCTGCCCCACCTTGCAGAACTTGTGAGCACTGATGAGATCACAGGAAAAGGTGGTGTGGCTATCAGCTAGAAATATAGGCAGAGACTTTTCAGCTTCTTTGAAGTTTTGACTTCAAAAGTACTTTGTATGCTACATTTTTGGTTTTGATAACTAAAAGCAACTTTTAAGTGCTGGTGTGAGTTTGTGAGGCTTGAAAGACTATTCTGCTCAAACTATTTATACTGCATCAGAATGTTTATCATTATAATAACTAGGAAAGGGGTTATAACCTTGGTAGATTTACAAAAACTGTATTAGTTAAACCTGAGGGTAAAAAACTGTGGTCCATAATTCTTAGAAAACTGGAAGGTCTCATGGTACTGTTTCTTCTTCTGGAATATCCTTTGGAATATGAAGAGGAATTTCTTAGTGGCCACTGCCTTTTAGTATCATGTTAGATTTTCTCTGGACAGAAGTGTTATTTACTCTTTCTCATAATGCAAGAACTAGGGATAACCAAATGACATTAATAGGCAGCAGGTTTAAAACAAACAAAAGGAAGTATTTTTTCACACAATGCACAGTCAACCTGTGGAACTCCTTGCCAGAGGATGTTGTGAAGACCAAGACTATAACAGTGTTCAAAAAAGAACTAGATAAATTCATGGAGGATAGGTCCATTGATGGCTATTAGCCAGGATGGGCAGGGATGGTGTCCCTAGCCTCTGTTTGCCAGAAGCTGGGAATGGGCAACAGGGGATGAATCACTTGATGATTACCTGTTCTGTTCATTCCCTCTGGGGCACCTGGCATTTGCCACTGTCAGAAGACAGGATACTGGGCTAGATGGACCTTTGGTCTGACCCAGTATGGTCATTCTTATGTTCCTCCTTATTTCCAGTTGCTTCTACAGGCATCCAAACTTTGCAAAGAAGAACAAAGGCACCTATTAAAACAGCTGGAAATGAGGAAGAGCTAACACAGCTGCCACCTCTAAGGGCAACTACTACATAAGAGAAGGGGAGGAAACAGGAACTGCCTTTAGAGAGCTTCTTCTAGCTAGCCTCACCTTGCCTGTGAGAGGACTTTATTCTATCAAAACCCTGTCCTCAATTTTGTATCCCTTCCTTAAATAAATGTTCCTGGTGTAGATAAACTGTTCTAGTTTTAGTGAGGGTCAGATTCTCTGACTCTGCTTTCTTAGTAAGGAAGGATTAAAAAAAAGCAGCAGCAGCAAATAGATTATTCTAAACTAGAATTTTTTTCCTTACTAATGTGAAATAGGGAACAAGGAAAAGAAGAATTGCTGGGAGGTAACGGGAGGGAGAGATGTGTCACGGTAATATAGCCTTTGTCCAACCTCAACTCTCTCCGTTTGGAACGGGAAAAGAAGAATAGAAGTGGGAAAAGGGAGGCAGAACCTTTACTCTTACAAATGCTTCTCCAATGAGAATGAAAACTTCTAGGTAAACTCTGTTCTTTGGACACTCTCTTGCCTGAGCCATCCTCTGGAATATCAAGAGGAATTTCTCAGTGGCCTCTGCCTTTTGGTAACCTGCTTTCCCAATGGACATCATTTCCACTGAGGCAATGAACAGCTAAGGCAGAAGGGACACTCTGCTGTCTGGAGTCTGTCATTGGACAGCTCAAATGGGTCCTGGTATGTTTTCTCTCAAGCTCACCCTCTTCATTTGTCCCTAAACCCCATGCTTGGGGGTAGATCTCCTGCTTGATATTCCTAATGCTGCTCCAAATTCTCTTCTGATTCAAGGAAGTCCTTAAAGAGCTCATCTTTAAATCCGATGCCTTGGCTTTTCTCTGGAGTATATCTGCTGATGCTCTGTCTCTCCTTCTCTCCGCACCTCACAGACACATCCCTTCTGTGTCCTCCCTTGGCTCATGGTTTTGCCTCTTTCTTTCTGCTGTGTTCTAATTATTCAAATTTAGGGAGGAAACAGTGTACTTTCTCCAAGTGACACACAGCTGGTGCTTCTGACAGGTATCTTAGAATCTGTTGTAATTCTTTGCTCCCTTCTTCCAAGCTGGACCTCATGCCTGTTAATTTGTTAAAATCCCATTGTCTTCTGAAAAGATACCAATTAAAAGAATCTGAAGGATGAAAGTAGTTGGCTAGACAGTAAGATGCCATGTGAACTTCCTCTTGTCACTGTGAACCAAAGCCTCGTATGTCACAGAGCATGGGCAGCGGGTATCAAAGGCCAGGGCAGGCTAAGCCTCCCCTAACCCAGGTTGTGGCCCCACCCATGTTCTGCTCCGAGGCCCCACCTCCCTCCCTCCCTCTCTCCCCTGAAGCTGGCAGGGGCTCAGCTCCAGCCAGTGCCACGGGCTAGAGCCACCTGGGGTGGCTCAGGCCACAGCCTGGGACAGTGTTCAGGCTGGCACAGGGCAGTGCTTGGGCCAGTCCAACGGTCTGGCCAGCAGCTCGGCCTGGCGCTGGGGCCAGTGGCTTGGCCACTGGGTTTGGGTGGGCTGGCTGGCTGGCATGGCTGAGGCGGACCAGCCGGTGGTTCAGGGCAGATGGGGCGGGCGGTCCGGGGCTCCTCCGGTGGCGGGGGATGCTCAGGGCTCCAGCCACGGGGGGGCACTGTGGGAAGAAGGGGCAGGGCCAGCGTGTTAGCCTCCCCAAAGGGGGGGTTTACCTGCTGCCCATGTCAAAGAGCTTCTGGTTCTTTTGCCAAGAGATCTCTAAGAGAAATTTTGAGACCAAGAGCATTATCAGTTTTTTCTGTTGTCATGTAACTTCACATAGCTTATCTGCAGTTTAAAATATACCCTTATAATGAAAAGCTCACATTATGGAAGGTTGTGAAATAATGAAACCTCAGCAGTTTTATGGCCCAAGCTTTCATGAGAGAGACCATCAACAAAAAATTAACTATGTAAAGGCTTTTGATTCTCTAATTAAAAGGGTTACTGTATCTTGATTCCCCATATCTTGAATTGTTAGAACTGATTTGTAAAGGTTGATTAGTAAAAGATATACAGGATTAAAGCTTTAGCTGATGGTAATTGACTCTTTGAATTATTCATTGCAAATAAATTGACCGAAAAATTAGACCTTTTTTTCCTGCTGCTGAACCAATCACAAACTGCCCCTAATTAATATGATTTCATAACTATCCTGTAAATTATGCCTGAGTATTTGCCAAACAATATGAAAGAATAATTTTCCCAGCACACAAGTCAGTAAGCAAACTGTTCACATTGATAATTCTTTGAGCCACTAGGGATGTTGGCATCACTTTTAACTTGAGCCTGCATTAACTTAACAGAGTGGCCCCTTCCGTCCTGGGGAGCCTGCCTTCCAGCAGAAGGATTGCAGAAACAATCAGTTGCTGGGGAAGCCCTGGCAGGGTGGTTCCAATAGAACAATGCTGTCAGAAACCATGATGTTCACTAAAGTCTTATTGCGTCAGTTTGATTCTTGGTTATTGTGACAGGGTGTACTCATCCTGCACTGGCCCTGCAGGGGTTAACCATACCCTGTGGGCTGAGGAGGCCACACTCCCTCATCCTTAATAGGCATGCTCCAATTGGAGGCAGACTATAAAAAAGGGTAGTGCAGTTCAATCTGGGCTGACCAGGGAGAAGAGTGAACATGTGTTGCAGTCTCCTGCCCAGAAGCTACCAGAGCCTTAGGCTGCAGAGACCAGCCATGCCAAGACCCTGGCGAGTACCCAGCTATTGAGGCCCATGGAGGGAAGAAGTTGCCATAAACCTCGCTCACCAAGTACCCCAAGAAGAAGGAAGACCTGCAGACTATGGAGCGGGAAGACAGGTAGGAAGTAGCCCAGGGGAACTAAATGTTGGTCCAGTTGCAGTACTGGGAATGGAGTCAGTGTGTTTTGGGTGGGATCCCTGCTGACGCAGTGGTGGGACCAACTGCCACTGATAGGGACCTGGGCTGGGACCCAGTGGAGTAGGGAGGGCCCAAGTCCCCCTACTCCTGGCCACCAGCCCCAACACTGAATGACAGCCTGGTCCCCTTTGGCCAGAAGGCCTGAGCTTGTTGCTGACTTGCCCCAGCCAGAGGCTGTGGGACCCTAGATGGTGAGGCCCCATTGACTCCAGCCACTAGGCCACATGGTCCTGCCCCAAAGGGCAGCCCTATTGACTCCAGCCACTAGGCCACGTTGCCTTGCCTAGGAGGGTAGCCATCTTGAAGCTGAGTACACCTGAGTAAACTGTAGGTGTACTTACCCTACGACAACTGGTGGAGAATGTGGGCAATGACAGCTACATGATGAGAGGTCCAGAGCAGTGAGGGCCAGCGACGAACCCCCTATTTTGGTTTGACAAAGATGGAGATGGAAAAGGTTTTGAAATAGCTGTTGGAAAGCCAGCAACAATGAGTGGCACAGCAACAACATGGCGCAGCTGCTGCAACAAATGGCTACCCAGCAGCAGCTCCAACTAGCTCAGCAGCAGCAGCAGTGGCAGCAGCTGGTACAGGAGATGGCTACCCAGCACCAGGTGAAGCTGTGACCAACCATCCCACCTGCTCCCAACCAGGAGGGACAGGGTAGCAAGCGGACTGGCGGGGCTCCCAGTACAGCTCACCCATATGGGGCCCAGTGACAACCCAGAGGCTTTCCTGATGACATTTGAATGGTTCGCCACTGCTGCCCAGTGGCTAGCAGAGCACTGGGCTACCCTGTTAGTGCCATATTTGATCAGCCTGGACCAGACTGCCTAATGAAATTTAGACCCGCAGGAGGCACTGGAGTAGAACAAGGTAAAGACAACAATTCTTGACCAGACTGGCATCAATCCCAAGGCTTACTGCCAGAGATTCCACTGCAAGCAGTACCTGGGGGCCAAGCCTAAAGCAGTAGCCCAGAGGCTCTGGGACTACTGTTAGTGCTGGCTGGAACCAGAGCAGATGATTGGGACCCACGTGCTGGACATGGTGGCACTGGATAGTAAACACAGATCCTCCCCACTGTGGGGGGAGAAGTGGGTCTGACAACATCACCCAGCCACCCTCATGGAGCCCATTTCCATAATGGAAGATTATCTGACCACCGAAGGATCTGAGCCACAGGTCTGTAAACTGCAAGAACCCTGGGAGCTGGAGTCAGCCGGAGGGGGCATGCAGGCCCATGATAGGGAGCCCTCAGCACCAACCCAGGCTATCTGCAATAGTAGTAACACCAGCAAGGAGGCACCCCATTGACCCACCTGCTCCTGAGGGGGAAGAAGAGGACCCACCAGGGAGACATGCAGTCTCGAGATTGGAACCACCGGCTGGGGGCCCCGGAGTCGATGTTACGAGTGAGGCCAGGAGGGCACTTCCGCCACGACTACCTGTTCACAGATTGTAAATACAGCCAAGTGCGGGTGGTCGGCCTCCAGGCAAGGAAGAGGGAGCCAGCCAAGCTCCTGGTACCCCTGCAGGTAAATTGCACCCCAGTGACAGCCCTGGTCGACTCTGGGTGTATCCAAATGCTTGTCTAGGCCATTTTCATAGATTCATAGATTCTAGGACTGGAAGGGACCTCGAGAGGTCATCGAGTCCAGTCCCCTGCCCACATGGCAGTACCAAATACTGTCTAGACCATCCCTGATAGACATTTATCTAACCTACTCTTAAATATCTCCAGAGATGGAGATTCCACAACCTCCCTAGGCAATTTATTCCAGTGTTTAACCACCCTGACAGTTAGGAACTTTTTCCTAATGTCCAACCTAGACCTCCCTTGCTGCAGTTTAAGCCCATTGCTTCTTGTTCTATCCTTAGAGGCTAAGGTGAACAAGTTTTCTCCCTCCTCCTTATGACACCCTTTTAGATACCTGAAAACTGCTATCATGTCCCCTCTCAGTCTTCTCTTTTCCAAACTAAACAAATGCAATTCCTTCAGCCTTCCTTCATAGGTCATGTTCTCAAGACCTTTAATCATTCTTGTTAGAATCACAGAATTATAGAATATCAGGGTTGGAAGGGACCTCAGGAGGTCATCTAGTCCAACCCCCTGCTCAAAGCAGGACCAATTCCCAACTAAATCATCCCAGCCAGGGCTTTGTCAAGCCGGGCCTTAAAAACCTCCAAGGAAGGAGACTCCACCACCTCCCTAGGTAACGCATTCCAGTGCTCTTCTCTGGACCCTTTCCAATTTCTCCACATCTTTCTTGAAATGCGGTGCCCAGAACTAGACACAATACTCCAGCTGAGGCCTAACCAGAGCAGAGTAGAGCGGAAGAATGACTTCTCGTGTCTTGCTCACAACACACCTGTTAATACATCCCAGAATCATGTTTGCTTTTGTTGCAACAGCATCACACTGTTGACTCATATTTAGCTTGTGGTCCACTATAACCCCTAGATCCCTTTCTGCTGTACTCCTTCCTAGACAGTCTCTTCCCATTCTGTATGTATGAAACTGATTTTTTCTTCCTAAGTGGAGCACTTTGCATTTGTCTTTGTTAAACTTCATCCTGTTTAACTCAGACCATTTCTCCAATTTGTCCAGATCATTTTGAATTATGACCCTGTCCTCCAAAGCAGTTGCAATCCCTCCCAGTTTGGTATCATCTGCAAACTTAATAAGCATACTTTCTATGCCAATATCTAAGTCGTTAATGAAGATATTGAACAGAGCCGGTCCCAAAACAGACCCCTGCGGAACCCCACTCGTTATGCCTTTCCAGCAGGATTGGGAACCATTAATAACAACTCTCTGAGTACGGTTATCCAGACAGTTATGCACCCACCTTATAGTAGCCCCATCTAAATTGTATTTGCCTAGTTTATCGATAAGAATATCAATGCCTTACTAAAGTCTAGGTATACCACATCCACAGCTTCTCCCTTATCCACAAGACTCGTTATCCTATCGAAGAAAGCTATCAGATTGGTTTGACATGATTTGTTCTTTACACCAATGATCTTGGTACAGTCTCCTGACCCAGTGGGAGCCCCCATCCACCTACAATGCATCCATAGGGATATAAGACCATACCTGACCTCTTGGGTGAGGCTGGCAGCCAGCTGCCATGAGGAGGTGTGCCGAGTCAGCCTGACCCCAACACTGGCCTACCCAGTGATCTTGGGGTGCGACTGGTGCTGGTTCCATGAAATCTTGCAAGAGTGGAGCAATTGCCACTGGGAAAGACAAAGCAAGGCCAGCAAAGAGGGAGCTATTGGGCCATGAAGGCCCGGATGGCTCAGGTGAAGGCCCCTTTGCCAGACCAGAGACACCGGTATGGCCCCCACCCCGAGGCTGAGGCACTGGAAGAGGCCAGCCAGGACTGGTTGAACATCAGTGGAGACTTCCTAAGGGAGCAGAGGGAGGACCCAACCCTGAGCCAGGCTTGGAACAGGTGGTGGATCCCAAGCAGGAGGGAGGTGCTGGCCAATGACCACTCCCTAGGATCCCAGTGTGAGGTACATGATTACCATTTCTACCGGCTGACCAAAAACCCTCAAACCCAGGAAGAATTCTATCAATTGCTGGTCCCATGGAGGTTCCACTGTGGCTTACTATGCCTAGTGCACTCAGTGCCCTGGCCAGGGCACTTTGGGAGGGAGAAGACCCTGCAACAGGTGGCACTGAGGATTTTCTGGCCAGGTATCCACCCCAAAGTTTGGGACTTCTATGCCTCCTGCCCCGAGTGCCAACATGCTGGCCCAAAGGAAGTGCCCAGGGCGTCCTGATACCACTCCCCATAGTTGGGATGCCCTTTGAGCAGATTGGCATGGACCTGGTAGGGCCCTTAGAAAAGAGCGGGTCGGCGTGCTGGTAAATCCTCGTAGTGGTAGATTATGCGACTTGAGGCCATGCCATTACAGATGACCATGGCCCCCACAATAGCCACCAAGCTTCTAAAAATCTTTGCATGGGTAGGAATACCCTGGGAGATACTAACTGACTGAGGGACCAATGTCCCATTGAAGTTAGTGGTGGAGTTGTGCCCATTATTGAAAATTGGAGCCCTTACAACTTCAGTGTATCACCCCCATATGGATGGTCTGGTGGAGAGATTCAACGGGACTTAGAAATCAATGCTTAAGAAATTCAGGGCTGACAACCCATGACACTGGGACAAGTTATTACCTGCACTGCTGTTCACAGTGCGCGAGGTCCCTCGAGCCTCCACAGGTTTCTCCCATTTAAGCTACTCTATGGGAGGCAACCCCAGGGAATCCTAAACCTCCTTAAGGAAACCTGGGAGGAGCAGGAATCCTGGGCCACGGGGTTGGTCCCCTATATAATACAGCTGCAGGAATGTTTCCAGAGGCTCAGGACATTCACCCAGTAGAATCTAGCACAAGAATGCCAATACAACTGAGGGATGAAACTGCAGACCTTGGAGCCCAGGGACAGCATCCTACTCCTACTGCCCTCCTCTGAATCCAAGCTCCTGGCCAAGTGGCAAGGCCCCTTTGAGGTGGTGTGATGGGTAGGGCACATGGATTACAAGGTCCGGTTACCAGGGAGGCGGAGAGAGGTCCAAACATACCACATGAACCTTCTAAAGGCTTGGAAGGCCCAGGAGGGCTTATTGTTCATTCCCTACCCTCCCAGAACTAATGCAATAAGCCACCACATAGCCACCATCCCAGACCAGAAGGTCTGGGACAACCACCACACTTTTCCTAAAAAGATGTGGGATGCCATCCAAAAGGAGCTCAAAATAATGCTGGCCCTAGGAGTGGTGGAAGAATCTTGGAGTGAGTGGCAGAGCCTGATAGAGCTGGTCCCAAAGCCAGATGGGGCCATAAGATTTTGTATCAATTTCAGGAAGGTAATTGCAATCTCCCGGTTCGATGCCTACCCCATATCCTGGGTAGATGAGTTACTCGAGTGGCTGGCCAGTGCCCTGGATCTGACCAAGGGCTATTGGCAGATACCCCTGACACTGGCGTCCTAGGAGAAGAGGGCCTTCCCTACTCTGTTTGGCCTGTACCAAATTGTCACCATGCCATTCGGACTGCACAGGGCCATGGCCACTTTCCAGCAGCTAGTGAACCAACAGTTACAGCCACACAGCCAGTATGCGGCTACTTATATTGATATCATAGTCTACAGTTACATCTGGGAAGAACACCTTCAGCACCTCACTAACATATTGCGAGCCCTTGGAGAAGCCAGACTCACCACTAACCTGGCCAAGTGTCATCTCGGGCAGAGAGAGGTGACTACCTGGGATACACAATAAGAGAGGGGACCTTATGCCCATTGGTAGACAAGGGCAAGCCCTATGGGACTGCCCAATGCCTATGACAAAAAAGCAAGTAAGACAGTTCCTTGGGTTGGTGGGGTATTATCATCAATTCGTGCCAATTGCCATGCTGGCCACCCCCTATCAGACTTAACAAAAAACCTCCCAACCCCGGAAGATCCAATGGTCAGAGGAATGCGAAAGAGCCTTTCGGGATTTGAAAGAACGGCTGACCAAGCAGCTGGTTCTGTTTCACCTCGACTTTACAAAGTCCTTCCAGACAGATTCATCAGAAGTGGGGCTTGCGGTGGTACTGTCCCAGGAAGTCAATAGAGAGGAACATCCAGTCTTCTACTTGAGTCGTAAGCTATTTGCCAGAGAGACCTGATATTTGCCCACAGAGAAAGTGGCTGTGAAGTGGACGATCAACAACCTAAGGTACTACCTACTGAGAAACCCCTTTCAGCTGGTCACCGACCACGCACACCTCCAGTGGCTCAATAGCATGAAGGATAGCAACGCATGGATTATGAGGCAGTACCTCTCCTTCCAGCCTTATGACTTCTGCGTATCATGTTGGCCAGGCAGGACTCAAATGAATGCAGATTTCTTCTCCTGAATGGTTGGGGAAGATTGAGGTGCGGAGCCACCACTGGACCCTGTCTCAAGCGGGGGAGTGTGTGACGGGGTGTACTTACACCACACTGGCCCTGCAGGGGTTAACCATACCCTGTGGGCCAAGGGGGCCATACCCCCTCACCTTTGCTGGGCAAGCTTCAACTGGAGGCAGGGGCATCAGAACTGGGGGGGGGATGACAATGGGGCATGACCCCATCACTTTGAAAAGTGGGAGGGCTATGCCCTCCCATATTTTATCTGCCATAAGGGCAAGTGATGGGGGAGAGGAGGTGGAGAGGAGCAAGCAGGGGACGGGGCCTCGGGGAGAGGAGGGGGTGTGAGGGCAGGACCACGGTTTGGGCACTGGTGGCCCCTCCACTTTTAGGGAGCGTCCGTCACTCCTGACTGGAGGCAGACTATAAAAGACGGTAGTCCAGCTCAGTCTGGGATGAACAAGGAGGCGAGCGGACGTGTGTTGAAGGCACCTACAGAAGCAGTCAGAGCCCCAGGTCGCAGAGACCAGCCATGCGAAGACCCTAGTGAGCACCTGGCTGTCCACCAAGGCCCACAGTGGGTAGGAGTTGCCAGAAACCTTGCTCACCCATCAAGTACCTCAAGGGAAAGGAGGACTTGCAGACTACGGAGCAGGGAGATAGGTTAGGAAGAAGTCCAGGAGAACTAAATGTTGGTCCAGCTGTGGTACTGGGAATGGAATCAGTGTGTTTCAGTGGGACCCCCACTGACCCAGTGGCAGGACCACTCACCATTGATAGGGCACTGGACTGGGACCCATTGGAGTAGGGAGGGCCCAGGTCTCCATACCCCTGGCCACCAGCCTCACCACTGGGTGGCAACCTGCTCTCCTTTGGCTGCAAGGCCTGAGCTTGTTGCTGACTTGCCCCAGCCCAGAGGCTGTGGAATCCTAGATGGTGCCTGCCCAACCCTATTGACTCTAGCCACTAGGCCATGCTGCCTTGCCCCGAAGTGTAGCCCTACTGACTCTGGCTGCTAGGCCACATGGCTCTGCCCCAAAGGGCAGCGCTATTGACTCTGGCCATGTGGCCCTGCACCAAAGGGTCATTCTATTGACTCTGGCCACTAGGCCACGCTGCTCCACACCAAAGGATGGCCCTATTGACTCTGGCCACCAGGCCATGCTGCCCTGCACAGAAGGGTAGCCACCTTACTGCTGACCAAACACCCTGTGATGGTGTGTACTTACCCCACAACAGTTATTTACTAAAACTTTGGATGTTTGGGTGAGCCTGATTCTTCTGGGTTACAGGTAAGAGTTATTCTATTGATTCTGTCAATAGACATTTGGCTTTCAAAATATTAATTCTATGTGTTTTTCTTTAAAAGTTAGAAGTGGAATAGATGTACTTTAATAATTCTATTGTAGAATTTCAAATTGAAAATGGTATACTCGGGGGGGGCATGTGGATTTTGAGGGGGTTTACTGTACTTTTTCATGAGGGGGAAATCAAATATACTGATTTTATGCTATGTCCAATGCTTTAATCTATCTAATGACTTTGTGTATTTTGTTAACAAGATAGTCAGCCTAAAATTTTATTTTATTTTCTAATAAATAGATTATTAAAAGATTATTAAAACTGAAATAATTTCAAAAATGTAGCTTTCACCCATTATGTGGACCGTTTACTTTTGCATTGATCCTGCATAGGTGGACTCCTATAATTGCAAGGTGCAAGTTGCAGGATTGGGGCTTTGATTTCATTTTCAGCTTCTTATGCATTATCACCAGGCTGCAAAATCTGGGTTGCTAATGCTGCTGCAGGCTATTTAAATCCATCAAACTGTTTTACTAAAATAAAATAAAAATAGTGAATTTTTTATTAACATTAGGTTTTGTGTTAGGCCTTAACTACCTGACATTGTCCCTTTTAAAATTTCTGTCTACCTTAATTATTTTTCCTACAGTGCCCCTCATAGTATCTGAGCTCTGTCATTTATAAAAGAAAGAGCTGTGTAATTATGTACAGTTATGTTGTGATACCACCTAAGTGACTGAACTAAGATTTTTTTTAATTTGTACAGATTTATTTGTTAAGTAATAGCAGGGATCTAGCTGTTTTCTGTATGGTCAGTTTAAGCACATAATGGCCAGAATACAACACAGAGTGTTACCTGGTAAGAGCCATATACATCTAAATTCTTTTTGGTTTGACACATATGATTTGTTAAAACTAGCATGCAACCTTGTCAATGGGTGTAATGCCATTCTGACAGATGAAAATTAATGTAGTCATGCCAGAGAATTGATGGGCCAAATTCATTTCAGGAGTAAACCCACTGAAAGCAGTGGAATTGCACCAATTAGCAGGTAACTCCAATATGTTCAACAAAAAATTTAGAACAACAGGGCTCCTAGAAGAGTTTTCATGCCACATGGCTGTAAGACTATGCTATTGTCACTTCAGGCCAGAAATGGATTATGTTTAAAATAAAAAATTGTTTCTGTACATGCCTAAGGCAAAAATTTGGATCAGATATAATGAGTTACATTTTTAGCATAAGTGAAGAGGGAACAATTACTTGCAAAATTCCTTTTTGCTCCTCAGATCCTCCAAACTAGCTTTATTGGGTGGATTCCTCACTCTGGAGAATGACCAATCCGTCAGACCTTCGACAGTGGATCTCGGAGTTTTTGGTGTTTTCTAACCAGAGCTACTCTAAGCACTTGTTCTTCGGAGTAAATAAGTTACATAACTGATTCATAAATAGAAACATATTTCAGTAAAGCAACATCTTTAGCTACCTTTTGAAAACTAAGAGCCCTTCTCTAAGCATCTAGGAGGGTCATAATAGATTAAAGTTGAGATGCTTCTGACATATTTCCAGGGAAAACGTTATCTTAAGCAAGACTGTAATTACTTAGACTAAAGCCTCCTGCCATGGTTCTGTGGCATGGAGGAGGGTTTAAGCAGTAAAATGGCTGTGCAGAGACGCTTTACAACCCCCTATCCACCATGGACCCAATTTCTTTGTTTCTCCTCTCTTCTCTCACTCTCCCTCTTCATATATGTAGGGATGAGAAGTGTTGTAGATAGGCTGGGGAATAGTTTGAGATGGCCACTGGGTCTCTAAATTACATGGATCCACTGGTCCCAAGCCATGTGTTTTGTATGCGTTAAAGGGGCATAGCAGGTTGTAGTTGCTACTATGAACCATGAGCTAGTCTAGATCTTTGCCCATGCTAGCATTTTTCAGGAAATCTACTATTGCTGTACCACTGGTGCAATTTATTGTTGACAACAATGGTAAGATCACTACTGTAAACAGATCAAAGGCATTTTTATTACTGTGCCATCTAACCCTCCTTGGATCTCAGGCTCTCAGAGCAGGGCTAGATAACTTGGTGATAAACCATTCACACCAGTACTTCAACCATTGTTCCTACCAATGGTAATGCAATGATGGGGAGATTTCCTGAAAAATGTGATTGTGGCCACTTCTTGACTGTCAAGGGGACCTATGCTATCCTTCCAGAGGCTGGGGCAGGGAGCGGGGAACTATCCAACTCCAACCTCTGTGGAATTCCCACAGGCAATATTTCCTTACTCAGGCTTTTCACGCAGCTTCAGAATTTCATCCAAGAAGGCAGGATTGAAATAAAAAGAAAGCATTGTGTATGTGGTCCGAAACATATTGGCTAATCAAGAGTGTCCCCTTACATGCTCTGAAGATAAAATTACTGCATGTGATGCATGTGAATGAAGAAACAGAAACATATCCCTGATGCACCTAATCCAACCACTAAAACAGCATTATATCTATATCTAAAACAGAAGAGACTAAATGAGGGATATGAACATTTGTGATGTTTGTGCTCCTCAATGTTAGGACATTTTTATTTATTCCTGTAGCAAGGGGGACGGACAGGGAGAGAGCCATGACTGCTCCCTGGCAGGCAGAACCAGGATACCCATGGCCACCCTGCTGGAAGCAGAGGGGCGGGGCCGGAACAGGAACTATAAAAGGCTGGCCCTCTAACTCAGTTGGGGCAGAGCTGCCAGAGGAGCAGGATGTCTCTCCCCCGCTGCTGGAGCACAGACCTGACGGAGGCTGTTCTGTGACAGAGACCGGAAGGGCTGCCAGAGCTGCCAGACACCGGGGACACCGAGGAGCTGTTGGAGCTGCCACTCGCCATTTACCTGAGTGAGACCGACAACAACCCCGGAACCCAGGTACCCCCGGACTGGGAGTGTAGGAAGGAGACCAGGGAAGCTGAATAGGGTTTGGCTGTGTGACTGATTGCAAGCCAGCCAGCGTGTTACGGTCGGATTTCCCTGTTGACCGAGCGGCAGACCACTCCGCCACTGTTAGGACCCTGGGCTGGGACAGAGTGGAGCGGGAGGGCCTGCATCACCCTACCTCCTGCCATCCCACTTTGTAGTCAGGAGGCCTGCATTGGTCTGGCCCCCGCCTGAACTAGGGTGCCAGATGGTTTGCTGACTCTCCTACCAGACAGCTAATCTCCCCTAGACTGCACTGTTGCTCTGCCTGACAGCAGGCCAGAGCCCCATACCTGAACTGATTGCTGCCCTGCCCTGATTGAGGGCTCAGGTGAATAGATTCTTTACTGCTCTACCTAACTGACTGTAGGTCAGAGCCCTTGCTGAATTACTGCCCCTCCCTGACTGATGGCTGTGACATTATTAATATGAACTGTGACCCTATAGATCAGGGATCGGCAATCTTCGGCCCGTGGCCTGCCAGGGTAAGCCCCATGGCGGACCGGGCTGGTTTGTTTACCTGCTGTGTCCACAGGTTCGGCCGATCGCGGCTTCCGCTAGCCGCAGTTCACCATTCCAGGCCAATGGGGGCTGCAAGAAGCCGCGGCCAACACATCCCTCAGCCTGCGTCGCTTCCCGCAGCCCCCATTGGCCTGGAACAGTGAACTCCGGCCTGGCCTGCCAGGCGAGCCATGTACCGCAGGTTGCTGATCCCTGGTATAGATCATTGTTGCAACCAAGGTCCTATTTAGTGGCACCAAATTTTGTACAAAGGAGGTCAAATAATGTGTCTATGAAAAGATTGTAATTTGTTGGTTATGATTATGCTGTCTGTATGTGTGTATCATTTTGTATTTGAAGTTATGAATATTGGCTATGTACTTGTGTTTAATTCTAAGGGCTGGTCCACGCTAACCCCCCAGTTCGAACTAAGATACGCAACTTCAGCTACGTGAATAACATAGCTGAAGTCGAAGTATCTTAGTTCAAAATACAAGGTACTTACCGCGGGTCCACCCACAGCAGGCAGGCTTCCCCGTCGACTGCGCATACTACTCTAACGGAGCAGGAGTACCGGTGTCGACGGCGAGCACTTCTGGGATCGATTGCTTACCGCCAAACCCCGGAGGTAAGTAAGCACTTAACTGACAATGGACCTTGGGAGATGCCAATTCACATCAGAGGAGCCATCCAAACTGTGGATGTACTCCAGAGACTTGATTTGAACCTGCAGTTTATTCCATCACTGCTACAAGCCTGAACCAAGAACTTTGCCATTACTGTATGTAATTGATTCCATTTAACCAATTCTAGCTCTCATCTATATTTTTCTTTTTATGAATAAAATAGATTTTAGATTCTAAAAGATTTGCAACAGCATGATTTGTGGGTAAGATCTAACTGGTATATTGACCTCGGTCTGGGGCTTGGTCCTTTGGGATCGAGAGAACCTTTTTTCTTTTACTGGATTACTGGTTTTCATGACTATTCATCCCCCTAACGAATGGTGCTGGTGGAGATACTGGGAAACTGTACTGTCTGAGGGAATTGCTTGTATGACTTCTGGTTAGCCAGTGGGGTAAAACTGAAGTCCTCTCCATTTGGCTGGTTTGGTGTGCCTTAGTAATAAAGGACACCCAGCTTTGGGTTGTAACTGCCCTGCTCTAAGCAATTTGTCCTGAATTGATAATCTCAGTTGTGTCCCGCCAAAGGCCACATTGTTACAATGGCCCAGGCAGATAGACTCATTGTGGCTCACCCAGACACTGGTCAGAGCCATTAACTGTGTGTCGCCCCGACCTGATTGAGGGCTCCAGGCCTATAGACTCATCGCTGCTCGGCCTGCCTGCAGGCTTGGGACACTGACTGTGAGCTGATTTTCCCCTGAACCGAAGCACACCGGAAGTGTCGTAGCGAAGGGGGCATGGTTTCCCACCCTGATGGATGGGAGAGAGCTGCGCTCACTTTACAATTCCTTACCTGTGAGAACTGTATTTTACTCTTTTTTGAAATTATGATTTGGCACAGCTGGGGTATTTTTCTCATAACTTTTAACATACACTTACTGGGATGTATCCTCTCTGGTAAACTCTCAAAACTGTAAAAAGATACTGAGGGCTTGTCTACACTAACTGGGGGATCGATGAGCGATGATCAATGCATCAGCAGTCAATTTAGCGGGTCTAGTGCAGACCCGCTAAATTGGCTGCAGATCGCTCTCCTCTCAACTCCTGTACTCCACCAGATAGAGAAGAGTAGGGGGAGTTGACAGTAGATCGTCTCCCGTTGACATTGCATAGTGTGGACACCGCAGTAAGTAGATCTAAGCTACATCAACTTGAGTTACGCTATTCACGTAACTCAAATTGCATAGCTTAGATCGACTTTTCCCTTTAGTGTAAACAAAGCCTTACATTTTGGCTGGAGGAGTAATTCTGTTAATGTCTGAGTGCTTTTTACATTTTTGGATACACTTGAACAGACAAGAGACCCTAGAGTGCATTCATTTAACATTTTACAAAATTTTGTTTTTAATTACTACTCCCCTTAATTTAAAAATGTTTTTGGAGGGAAATGTATGCACAAGAGGCATTGTTAGCAACCTCTTCCTCTCCTCATAAAGCAAGCAAACAAACAAAAAGACCTCATATGATATATTGAGACACAGATGACCAGTGGATTTTTCATCTCATGAGTGATTTAGAAAATAGAAACCAAAACCGATCTATGCCTCACCACAGAAAGCATAATAGTACAGTATTCACACGTACATATAACATAACCTTTAAAATCAATTTTGGTTAATATATTTGCTGTGGGTGGGTTTGGCACCAATGTGTATTAGAAAGGAGAAGTGTAAGATTGGTTGCCTAGTCTAGAGAATACAAAGGAGGAATTATTCTGGCCTAATCTAATAGGTTTTTTTCCAAACGGTCATAAAATGTAAAATGCTGAGTGAAGCTTTATAGCAAAACTTATTGCTTGCAGTTTTTCAAGTTAATCTGTACATTTCACCAGCCATATTGTGGGTGAGCTTTACATGTGACTTTTAACTACAATTTATAAATTACAAATCCTATAACTTGTTAGGTGTGATTAAACTGTATAAAAATAAGAGGCAGTGTTAAACAGTCATCAGTGAACTTACCAACAAAAGACATGTTAACAGTATGGTTGCATTTAACAACGTGGTTTAACAATGGGGTTGCATCCTTCCTTTCAGCATAATTTTCATCATCAGCATCTTCTATTGAAACCAGTACTAAACTCAGGGTACATCTACACTACAGGGGGGAGTCGATTTAAGATACGCAAATTCAGCTACGTGAATAGCGTAGCTGAATTCGGCGTATTGCAGCCGACTTACCCCGTTGTGAGGACGGCGGCAAAATCGACTTCTGCGGCTTTCTGTCGGCGGCGCTTACTACCACCTCCGCTGGTGGAGTAAGAGCGCCGATTCGGGGATCGATTGTCGCGTCCCGATGGGACGCGATAAATCGATCTCCAAGAGGTCGATTTCTACCCGCCGATTCAGGCGGGTAGTATAGACCTAGCCTAAGACATAGGCATAGTTTTGCAATAGATAGAAATGAAAACTTTTGTTCCCTTAACAGGGAGTTAAGGTTTTGGTGACATTGTACACTTTTTATTAGTACAACAATGGCTAGTGGCGCACGAGATTGCGTCTTGCTCCTGGATATCTGATTCCCATAGGAGCAATTATAAATAAAGTTGTTTCAAATTGCATTTAAAACTGAGGCCAGCTTGTACAGTGGATGGATATTTAGACTGTAAGCTCTTCAGGGCAGGGACTATCCTTTTTTCTGTTTCTATGGTGTTTAACATAACAGGGCCTAGACCTTGGTTGGGACCTAATGGCCACCACAATATATGTAATACTAAGAGTAAGAAGACACTTACCCCTGAAATTCTGCCCATGGATGCCAATGGGAGCATCCAGTGACTGGAATGGGAACCACCCATGTGCACCAGAGTCTGGCCCTCAAGCAGTAAATCTGCAGTAATTAATTTCTAAAAATCCAGAATAAATACACAACTGTTTCATTTGCTGCTCACAACTATGAATTTTGACAAGATTTGTCCTGCATTGTGTTTTCTGCTACTACTTCTAATAGCCATTGTTACAATAACTGAAAGTAACCTAAAAAGTTATGTAAGAGAAACCTGTACTTCCTTTAATGCACTCCAAGGTCAATTGAAGGGAGAATAAAAAAAACCCTCTGTATAAGAACAAATATACCACAGGCTTGTAAATCCCATTACAATAAATGATTTGTTAATAATAGAGTGTTTA
This sequence comes from Trachemys scripta elegans, assembly GCF_013100865.1. NCBI lineage: Eukaryota > Metazoa > Chordata > Testudines > Emydidae > Trachemys > Trachemys scripta. Next base: position 64,106,891 of record NC_048298.1, read on the forward strand.
CCCCCTCCCCCAAGAAGATGGTGAAGACTAATAAAAGCTAAACTTCATATTTTTAAAATCACAACAGACTAGTGCACTAGCCTTTCACCCTCAGAGACTTGAGTTCAAATCCTCTTTTTGAGTTAAGAAGGTTGGTAATTTCCCCATCTATGGGCACCATAAAAACTGCCTGTTTGGCACAGTAGGAAGTAGCCCAAACATGTTCCAAGTCAGGATTGAAGTACATTGACAGAGCTGGGTGAAGAAGTTTGCACAATATCAGGGTCTGCTTTGACTGATGAAAACCAAGGGTGAACTCCTGACCCCAATAAAGTCAATAGGAGTTTTACCATTGACATCAGTAGGGTCAGGGTTTCATCACAGGAGTTTTAATCCTTCTTTTGTATGGTCACTAGACTGACTCACATTTGTCATTTAAAAAAAAGTCATAGCCACAAGGCTCCAATTAGTATTATATTTGGACATTCGTATATGTATGCTATTATTATGGTAACATTCACATAATTTTAAAATATTAACTATTTAGGCAACAAATTTTTATTCAAAATATTCCATATTTGATCTTAAATGCTAATATATTGTATTCACTTTCTCCTTAGTGAAAACAAATTATTTGAACAGTAAGGACCAAGCTAAGCAGAGATAAAGGTGCTGTGGTCGAGTGGATATGACATTGGCCCGAGACTCAGGGCACTTGGGTGCTATTTCCAGCCCTGTCACTAACTTGCTGTGCAACTTTGAGCAAATCACCTCACCTCTCTGCTCTTCTACTGCCACCCCTGCCAGTTGTCTGTCTTGCCTATTTACGTGGAATGTTCTCATGGCAGGTACTGTCTCTTGGGAATGGGCACGGGATGGATCACTAGATGACTACCTGTTCTGTTCATTCCCTCTGGGGCACCTGGCATTGGCCACTGTCAGACGACAGGATACTGGGCTAGATGGACCTTTGGTCTGACCCAGTATGGCCGTTCTTATGTCTGTAGAATGCCTTGCACGGGGGCCCTGATCTCATTTAGAGCCCTTAGATACTATTGTAATACAAATCATCATCTCTTTATACTGATGAATTTGAGATAAGCATATAATACCATCTGGCTAACAAAAGACAAAAGCAGTCGAAAAACATATTAGAAAATGTTTTCACCCCTCAGCCAAAAGGCCGAGAAGCGAAAACTGTTTTTATTTTCTAACCTAAAACATCTGAATGTCTCCTTTTATAGCTGTATGTGTGCTTCCTTCTATTCTGACTACATTATTATTTATTTGTTAACCAACACCATACAACTCATGGTCCCTTCCTCAAAGAGCTCACAATTTCAGATGCATATAAGCAGGGCCGGCTCTAGGCACCAGTGCTCCAAGCGTGTGCTTGGGGCGGCACTTTCCAAGGGGCGGCACTTCGGCTCCTTTTTTGTTTTTTGTTTTGCTTGGGGCCCAAAAAGCAGAGAGCCGGCCCTGAGCAGAGGTGAGCTACGGTGGTGGGGGGCACGGGGAGGGCCACAGGAAGTAACCCTGATGGGGGGGGCAGAGGAACCACTCCCCCCGCCCCAGCTCACCTCCACTCCAATGCTGCCTGCTCCCCTGAGCGTGCCACCGCTCCGCTTCTCCCCCCGCCCTCCCAGGCAAGCCTGGGAATAACTTTACTCATACAAACAGTCCCATTATGCATGTGCATGTTTGCAGGATTGGGACCCAAGGCTTGAAAATATGCTATATTCTAGTCTAAATTTGGCAGTTGAACAGTCTGTTATGTTTTTAAAAAGCACATTCAATAAGTGCAGGTCACAAATTATTCAAGACTCCCACTTGGGTAAATAAAACCTATAATTTAGTATCCAAGCTTACATAAATTAAAAAATCAAAAACATCATATAAAAAACACAGAATGTATTTGCTTATGAAATATACGGGATCTTGACAGTACATGATACTGTATCTATATAGTTAAAATTGGAAATGTAATTTACTGTTACACTAAATGTTTCTTTGGTTTAGTTACAAGAGGAAATGAGCATCCTGTATACTCTTACAATGAATATACTTTAAAGAATTAAAATTAGATTTAAACATGAAAAAGTTAAATTCTATGGGCCTAATTATAATTCAGGCAAAACTCACTTGGGGATTCCGGCTTAGAAAATGCAGGTCTGGGCATCTAATCCTTTAACTGCAGTTAATATCGTAAATTTAAATATGGAAATGTCTTGGATGTTAAAGCAACATTATAAGTTTTGTACAATGTGACATTGGAATGAGGAGAAACAGGTTTAACATATCAGCTAAGGTACTGATCCTGCAATGAACTCTGCAGTGGCAGATAAGGTTCTACAATAGGCACAGAGGTCAGACCACAGAGAACCCATTGCAGTATCAAAGTATAGTTACAAAAGTTGTATTCTCTTGATCTCTGTGTAAACCTCTCAGCAACTCCCACAGTGGACTCAGAGGCGGATGAAGTCTGAATTTACATTCCAGTTCACAGACTATAATTAAGTATGGGACCTGGCCCTTTCCTCTGAATGAGTTTGCTGTTGCTAACTCTCTGGATTTTATCATAAGTCTCATGATGTTGGGTGTTTTTCTTAAAGTCCAGCTCTTTGCATATTGTGAATACATGAGAAACTCAACTTTCTTTCTTTTTTTTAAGGGAAGTTTCCAGGCCTCACAGTTGTGGAGAAAAGTTTGAGCTTGTGACCCAAGTTCATCTGAAAGGAACAAAATCTAAAGGGCAAATAAAAAGATCCTTTTTTTAATCTTGTGCTTTTGAAGAATGTGACTTATGATTTTTGAATGCTTGAGGCTGCCAGTTAGTGCTTAATTAGATTCCAGAATCTACACTTAGCAAAATTATTTGAACTTTACATTGGGAAATATTCAGTTCTCATTTAATCTGTTGTATGTAAAGGCATTTAATAATTTAAAATATTACATAAAAATGTGTTTATTTTCTTAAGTTGCTAAGATTGGTGGTATGTGACTATTAAATACAAAAGATATTATGTCTAATCAGTAGGGCTGTCAAGCAATTAAAAAAATTAATCGCAATTAATCATGCTGTTAAACAATAATAGAATACCATTTATTTAAATATTTTTGATGTTTTCTACATTTTCAAATATATTGATTTCAATTACAACAGAAGACAAAGTGTACAGTGCTTCATCCATCCATCTGTTGTTGTTGTTAAAGGTCTCGGAGCAGATTTCTGGTTCTTTGGCGGTTCTGGTAGAGGTGTCCCTGTAGCTCTGATTATAGCATTGTCAGGAGAGCTGCCCGTGCCTTTTTAAGAAAAACAGAGATGTTCCAATTTAGCATCAAATAAACATTTTACAAAACTTAACTTTGCCATCTCTCTCACCCACACCTATGTATTTGCTTAAAATACAAAACCTCATAAAATAACCAAACCAATAAGAAAAATATATTTACTGGGCTTCACCTATCCATCAGCCATTGATGCTGATGGATTTTCCTTTTCAGCTGTCTCTTTCCTTTTTCTTTTGAGCTTGTTTATCTTCATGGAGAAGTTGTGAGATTATTCCCACAAAATGACAATGTTATAAATGGAGTAACTGTCCCTATTATAATTCTAAAAACCCCTGTTGACATGGGTTATGAAACCATATCCTGATTTCAGAGGACCCGTCAACAGAAGGTTCAGCTACACAGTAGCTGTATGAAGGTGGTGGAATGTGCATTTGGCAGATTGAAAGCCTGCTGGCACAGCCTTCAAAACCATTTGGAAGCCAGTGTCATTAATGAAGTCAACATTATTGAGGATTGCTGTGCCCTACATAATGTTTGCAAAGAGTGGACTCAGGACACTGCTGATGTCTGAACCAATACACACAACCAGACAGTGCCCCTCTTATCACTCATGCAATGGAAGTCTGAGATCCTTTGTGTGCCCATAATATAATGGGTATGCCTGGTCCCATCCATGAGGGGGAATGAAATGGTATTTGAGATGGTTGTGTGCGTGTGATCCTCCTTGTAAATGTGTAGGTATTGTATATCATGAATTCTGTAAATACTTTGATAATGTATGTTATGCATGTTATCCATACTGGCAATGTGCTGCCATTTACAGGTTATGGATTACTGTGATCATAGAATATCAGGGTTGGAAGGGACCTCAGGAGGTCATCCAGTCCAACCCCCGGCTCAGAGCAGAACCAATCTCCAGACAGATTTTTACCCCAGCTCCCCAAAATGGCCTCCTTAAGGATTGAACTCACAACCCTGGGTTTACTAGGCCAATGCTCAAACCACTGAGCTATCCCTCCCCCGCAGAGCTCCGTGGAAGGGAGGGGACAGGACTGGACTAGCAGGGATGTGGCAGGTCAAGACTGCGGGGCATCGGCAGAACTGCGGGGGAGCTCGTGACAGGATTCAGAGCTGCACCAAAGAGCAGGGGACTGGGACAGCAGAGGGGGCTGTGGGTGAGAAGTGACGAACTATGGCAGAGCTGTGTGGGAACCAGTCACTCTCCTCCTGATGTTATCTTCCCCATCGCTCCTTTATTTACATTCCTTTACCCTTCCTGATCAAACCTAGCCTCAAGATCTCCGGAGATTGAGTTTGGCTGCCCTCCCTTCGAACTTCTCCTCTTGGTATCTTTGGTACTGAGTCATCAGCAAGGCCGTGCCCAGCGATGGCAGTTTGTATGTGTTTATTATGAAACTTTGAGATTAGGCATTTGATGACATTCATTAAAATCTGTGCCACTTTTACCACTACCTATAATAAAATTTGTTACTGTTGCCTTCTGTGCAAATCCAACATTTTATTTCACATAGGTATTTACAAGCTGCAACAACCAGTAATGCAGACCAGCTGACCTCTCTCCATGAATTTATCTGCCAGTCTCTCCTCATGCTGTGTCTCTTTCTTCCCTGCAAATATCCTTATCCTTTTGGTAGTTGAGTTGGAACCTGGAATTTGTTTAATCAAGCAGGTCTCCCATTAGCTCATCCTAGACTCTCTTTCCCCACGGTAAGGTGGTTCAGGCACCCAGGCTTCAGGTGCCACGAATTATCCTGTGGAGGTGGAAGGCCCTTGAAAAGAGAGAAACAGAGAACATTATTGCCTGAGCATGGTAAAAAAAATACATTGGAAACAAATGGTTATGTATAAAATAAAATTGTAACTCAGAATCTACAGCCTGGACTTCAAAAACAAGATACTCTCATGTCTAATAAAGTATTGCTCACCCAAACTTCCTGCAACGCTTTAGAGCCAGACAGCCCGTGATCCTTCTTAAACAAGGCATACACAATCAACTAGCCTCCTAGGTGAAAGATTTGGGGTGTCTCTGTGACGATCCACAGGGCTAGGACCTAGGTCAGATAGTCCCTGAGCATCTGCTGTATCCACACCACCACCCAACAACTTTGACAGAGCAGTAACTGATGGACTGTCAGTCCTGTGGGACCAAACACCACTGAACTACAGAGATCCTGACTGGCAGAGCCTACTGCATTCACTAATTGGCTGAAACATGCTATTTAAAGCCTAAGAGAAACATCTGGAGGCTGTCTGGGCAAGTAAGCAAATCCCCAAAGTGTGAGGCATACAGTTCACAAATGGCCAGATAGGGAAATAGGTATCAGTTACCTCCTGCCTGAGGGGAACATCTCTGAGGTATGTCACCTCCTGGTGACCTGCCTGAACTCCAATACTTTAAGAGCATAATTTTCAGTACACATTTTCTTAAATAGCATCCATACATTTTGCAATGATTATGATGACCAGAGGGCTACTGGCTCTAGGTAGAGATTTCACAAGCCACCTTTAGATGAACTATTACGGAGATATCTGACCCAGGGGATCCTGTAAAACTCTGTGCATCCCCTGTGCCCTCTGCCAGTTGGCACCAAGGGGTCCCTGGGTCACAGTATTGCATTGCTGTAGTCCAGCCAAGAGGTAATGAAGGCATGAATAACTGAGGCCAAGTCTTTGTCAGCCAGGATGCAATGGTGTCTCCTAGCCAACAAGACGAGATGGTAGAAAGCATTACTTTTGGCTGTTGTGATGTGAGAGCACATCACCACCAAGGATCCAAGAGTATTACTAGGTGATCACATGCCCCCAAATCAGTATTTAGGCTTGTGACTAAAATAATGATAAAATTCTGAGAGACCACACAAAGAAGCTTTCTTTGGGTTGTATGCTGCCAGTCTTGTCTGAAGTTAGTCACAGCAAGATTAGAATGCTGTCTTAAAAGGCTACTAAACTGCATCTCGCATTCAGAAGATGTGAATGCTGCATGCTTCAATGTTGATTTTGGGATGGACTAGCAACTGAATATGTTTACGGATGTTTGCACGATTATATGCAATTCATGGGCACAAAAGTCTATGAAGTCTCACCACCTTAGAATTTCTCAACATTTATTTTGACATTCAGCAGAAGGGAAGCCAGAGTCCACAACCTTGAGAGATGATTGCCCATAACCAGCACAAATATTTATTGATATCAAAATTATAAAAATAGGGTGAGAAATGTAACAGAAAATATAAATACATTATTAATCCCAGTCTTCTCTTTTTTTTGCTGTTGCCAGTGTAGACTAACTACTTGCTTTGGTCTTTCCTGAAATAGTAGGTCTGGTCTTGAACCCTTTGCTTTATAGAGAAGTTTTTTAAGTTGATAGTTGGATGGCAACCCATCCTCTACCCCACTATTGGCTCCTGAATACCTTTGAGCAAAAATCAATGCCTTTAGTATATGAAGTAAGTCACATTAATAGCAACAGTTGGCTAGGACTGAAGTATCCAGGGTAAGTTTGTTCAGTGTTGATTGAACTATTGCGTGTTTAAAGGTGAAAGGGAAGATTCTGCTCTGAACAAGGCATTGGCTATTTCTGTTAGAGGTCACAGTCACACCAGTTGTTCATGACTCACACAAACCAGGAAGGGCATGGGTCGGATTCACAAGTCTTGGTTCGGGACTCCTTTAGGGTGTCCAGAACATTTTGACTAGTGAATGTATAACTAAGCAGCTCTCTAAAGACCATGAGCAAGACAATAATCACAGACATATGATTCTTCCTAAGGTTCCCGTACCTTCTTTACCCCCACTTTCACAATTCTGGGATGGATTCCATCTAGTCTCTGTGTCTAACCAATCATTGTTTGAAATGCCATTATCGTCTCTTTTTGTGTGAGCTTGAACATTTCTAATATTTTCTCTCCTTTGGAAAATAAATTTGTCTGCACCCTCAGCCTTCCATTTTCCCTTGAGAAATAAGATAATCTGTCTACAGTCCTAATTTTCTATAACCGATATTATTTTACAGGCCTTGTTTTGCTGACCTCTTTTTCTTTATACAGTGTGTCTGAAGCATATCATTTCTTGTAAAATCTTTCATTTTATTTTTGTATTGTAGGTCCTATTATTTTTCACAATGGACAGAGTTCCATTAACTTGACATTTGTCTTGATGATTTGACTTACTTTACACTAAGGCCTTGTCTACACTACGAGAGTAGTTCGATTTTACTTAAATCGAATATTTGGAATCGATATTGCAAAGTCGAACGTGTGTGTCCACACTAAGGACAGTAATTCGACTTTGTGAGTCCACACTAACGGGGAAAGCGTCGACATTGGAAGCGGTGCACTGTGGGCAGCTATCCCACAGTTCCCGCAGTCCCCGCTGCCCATTGGAATTCTGGGTCGAGCCACCAATGCCTTCTGGGTAAAAAAATGTGTCGAGGGTGCTTTTGGGTAACTGTCGTCATCCATCCATCACTCACTCCCGCCCTCCCTCCCTCCCTGAAAGCGCCGGCGGGAAATCATTTCGCGCACTTTTCAAGTCATTGACAGCGCGGACGCCACAGCACTGTGAGCATGGAGCCCGCTGCAACCATCGCTGCAGTTGTGGCCGCTCTCAACGCCTCGCAGCTTATCATACAGGTTGCCCTGAGGCAGATGCAGAAAAGTCAGGCGAGGAGGCTACGTCAACGCGGTGATGGCCTGAAGTCTGAGAGTAGCACAGACCTCTCAGAAAGCAGGGGACCCAGCGCCGAGGACATCACGGTGGCAATGGGTCATGTTGATGCCGTGGAACGGCGATTCTGGGCCCGGGAAACAAGCACTGAGTGGTGGGACCGCATAGTGCTGCAGGTCTGGGATGAATCACAGTGGCTGCGAAACTTCCGCATGCGGAAGGGAACTTTCCTTGAACTTTGTGAGTTGCTGTCCCCTGCCCTGAAGCGCAATGACACCCGGATGCGACCAGCCCTGACTGTCCAGAAGCGAGTGGCCATAGCCCTCTGGAAGCTTGCAACGCCTGACTGCTACCGGTCAGTCGCGAGCCAGTTTGGGGTGGGCAAATCTACCGTGGGGGTTGTTGTGATGCAAGTAGCCAAGGCAATCGTTGATGTACTGCTGCCAAAGGTAGTGACCCTGGGAAACTTGGAGGCGATCATAGATGGCTTCGCAGCGATGGGATTCCCAAACTGCGGTGGGGCCATAGATGGAACTCACATCCCTATCCTGGCACCGGACCACCAGGCCAGCCAGTACATTAACAGAAAGGGCTACTTTTCCATGGTGCTGCAAGCACTGGTGGACCACAGGGGACGTTTTACCAACATCTACGTGGGATGGCCGGGCAAGGTTCATGACGCTCGTGTTTTCAGGAACTCTGGTCTGTTTAGACGGCTGCAGCAAGGTATTTACTTCCCGGACCACAAAATAACTGTTGGGGATGTGGAGATGCCTATAGTCATCCTCGGGGACCCAGCCTACCCGCTAATGCCCTGGCTCATGAAGCCCTATACAGGTGCCCTGGACACTGAAAAAGAACTCTTCAACTACCGGCTGAGCAAGTGCAGAATGGTGGTGGAGTGTGCTTTTGGACGTCTCAAGGGGAGATGGAGAAGCTTGCTGACTCGCTGTGATCTCAGCGAAACCAATATCCCCATTGTTATAGCAGCTTGCTGTGTGCTCCACAATCTCTGTGAGAGCAAGGGGGAGACCTTTATGGCGGGGTGGGAGGTTGAGGAAATTAGCCTGGCTGCTGATTACTCACAGCCAGACAGCCGGGCGATTAGAAGAGACCAGCGGGAAGCGCTGTGCATCCGGGAGGCTTTGAAAGCAAAGTTCCTGAGTGAGCAGGGTAACCTGTGACTTTCTAATTTTGTGTACAGAGAAGCCTTCACCCCACTTCCAACACACGTTTCAAAATAAAAATAGTTCAACTTTGTTAAAGCACACCGTTTTCTTTAATACTGTTTTCGCGGGAATTTTTTAAAACTGGGACGCAGACTGTGGTGCGGAGCGGGTGTAGTGTAGTCGCGCGAATGCAGCTTCTAAACTCAAGGACTGACAGGCTCCGCTGCGGTGGGATGGTTCTTTCAACGGAGCCTGTCACCCCTCCTGATAGGGACTGTGTGTATGGGGGGTCTATGTGACTTTGTGGCAGGGGGGGGACGGTTACAGATCCCCTGCTGTGTGGCTCTGTGATCCTGCCTAAGGACCGCCGCTTAAGATCTCTAACTGCCCTCCCCTGCCACAAAGTCACAGAGCAACCCACCCCCCACCACATAACATGAAAAGAACCTCCCAGACTAACCAGGGTAAGTAGTCACTGCATCACTGCACTATGTATGTGCCTTGCTGCTGTGCCTGCCCCCGACTATGTACCCTGCCAAAGGTGACTGTCCTGTCCAATTACCAACCCCCTTTCCCCCCCCCTCCTCCAAAAGAACATGATGGAAACAGTAGTTAACAGAAACATATTTTTTATTATCAACTACACATGGGACTGGGAAGTGAAACTTGGACGGGGGCTTGTGTCAGGCGGGAAGGAAAGTACTTGTCAAACTTTGGGGAATGAGAGCCTTCTGCTGCTCGAGCTCTCTGCAGGGGTGGAGTGAGAGTTAGCAGGGACTCTGCCGCCTCTCCTTCTGTGCACTTTGGGTGAAGGGAGTATGGGACTTGGTGGCGGGGGAGGGCGGTTAGAGATGGACTGCAGCGGGGCTCTGTCCTCCTGCCTCCGTTCCTGCAGAACATCCACAAGGCGCCGGAGCGTGTCCGTTTGCTCCCTCAGTAGTCCAAGCAGGGTTTGAGTCGCCTGCTGGTCTTCCTGACGCCACCTCTCCTCCCGATCCATGTTTGCTTGGTGCATTCGGGTCAAGTTTTCCCGCCACTGGGTCTGCTGTACTGCCTGGGCTCGGGAGCAGGCTATAAGCTCTGAGAACATGTCCTCCCGTGTCCTCTTCTTCTTATGCCTAATCCTCCCTAGCCTCTGGGAGTGTGATGACAGGCTAGGTTGTGAGACAGTCGCAGATGGGGCTGTGGGAATGGGAAAAAGGGAGTGAATTCCTCAGAAAGCTAAATGTACTTGTGAACAAAGAACATAGTCTTTCTCTGTGAACAGGACCATGCACAGCACCTATCACATGCGCACTCAGCACAAGGTCGAATTCTCGGCCTTCGCATTCAGTGTCTGGGGTTTTGCAGAGCACTTTCGAGAACCCTGTCAGGACAACGGAATTGCTCTTGCACGCAGACATGGTAAGCCGTAGATTCGTGGCAGCTTAAAACTTTAATATTAGCAATGGCCTCATTTCACATTGAAATCAATGTCGGTCCCTGCTGCCAGCAATCCGGCAAGCAGGAAGTCTGCTCCTGTCCCACACCCTCGCGGCTGTCCCCGGGAACGATCCCTTTCGGCTGACCCTCTCCCGCCTCCACCGCGTGGCTGCAAACCAGCGGTTACAGTTCTGTAAAGGAACGGTAAAGCAGTCCCAACACTAACATTCCCCTACCTCATTCAAAGCAGGTCGTCATGAGCGACATCACCCTCATGAGGATCTCTGAGAGCGACAGACAGAGAATGCTCCGGGAAAGCCTTCAAAGACCAGGGCCGTATGCCGCCATGCTGTGCCAAGCAATGATTCCGGAGTACTTGCTAGTCTCGTGGCGCGGCAACGTGTCCTACAACGGAGGACCCAATAAGGCCGCTCTCCCCAAGAACCTAATGCAGCGGATTTCAAATTACCTGCAGGAGAGCTTCCTTGAGATGTCCCCGGAGGATTTCTGCTCCATCCCCGGACATATAGACCGCATCTTACTGTAGCTGCAGTAGCAGGGACTAAACAGTAGAGCGGCTTGGGCAGGACAATCATGCAAAACCGGACATTGCTAGATTTTTTTCAAATAGTTGCACTGCCCATGACTGAACCGTTAAGTTAATCAAACTAATCATGAGAAACCCATTTTTTAAATTGTTAATAATCATGTTCTGTTACAAATAAATGTTTAGATGTTTACAACACTTACTGGATGATCCTTCACCAGATTCTGTGTCCGGGGTAACGGCTGGGGAGGGTTGGTAGGGGATCTCTGTAAGGGTGATGAAGAGATCCTGGCTGTCGGGGAAATCAGCGTTGTGAGCGCTGTCGACTGCCTCGTCCTCCTCATCTCCTTCCTCATCTTCCCCGTCCGCTAACATGTCCGAGGATCCGGCCGTGGACACTATCCCATCCTCAGAGTCCACAGTCAGTGGTGGGGTAGTGGTGGCGGCCGCACCGAGGATGGAATGCAGTGCCTCGTAGAAACGGGATGTCTGGGGATGGGATCCGGAGCGTCCGTTTGCCTCTTTGGTCTTCTGGTAGCCTTGCCTCAGCTCCTTGATTTTCACGCGGCACTGCGTTACATCCCGGCTGTATCCTCTCTCTGCCATGTCTTTAGAGATCTTCTCATAGATCTTTGCATTCCGTCTTTTGGATCGCAGCTCGGAAAGCACGGACTCATCGCCCCACACAGCGATGAGATCCAAGACTTCCCGATCAGTCCATGCTGGGGCCCTCTTTCTATTCTGAGATTGCACTGCCATCAGTGCTGGAGAGCTCTGCATCGTTGCCAGTGCTGCTGAGCTCGCCACGATGTCCAGACAGGAAATGAGATTCAAACTGGCCAGACAGGAAAAGGAATTCCAATTCAAATTTTCCCGGGGCTTTTCCTGTGTGGCAGTTCAGAACATCCGAGCTCTTACTGCTGTCCAGAGCGTCAACAGAGTGGTGCACTGTGGGATAGCTCCTGGAGCTATTAGCGTCGATTTCCATCCACACCTAGCCTAATTCGACATGGCCATGTCGAATTTAGCGCTACTCCCCTCGTCGGGGAGGAGTACAGAAGTCGAATTAAAGAGACCTCTATGTCGAACTAAATACCTTCGCGGTGTGGACGGGTGCAGGGTTAATTCGATGTAACGGCGCTAACTTCGACATAAACGTCTAGTGTAGACCAGGCCTAAGTCAGACACTGAAGAGAAGTAATAGACAAATATGTATATACTGTTTTTTTTTAATACTAATAAGGTGGTGGGATCACACCCTCTTCTAGGATGACATTTGGGGAGAAGGAAAAAACACCTTTACCAATTCCCTTGTCGAAAATACAGGTCCACTGAAAACCATGGGCATCTGGGTGGGGGCCTATATTTACCTATCTTATCTATATTTTAGTTCAACTTCAAAAAGGTCTCTAACATACACGTCTGACATGCTCCAAAAACTTGTGTTTTGGAGAGACTGTAAAATTTAGTAGACAATATTTATAATGAGAAAATTCTTTTGCTGAATGTTTTCTTCTAGGTGTGAATAAAGTTTAACACATTATAAGCAAATGAACTATTTGTTTTTTCCTGACAGCTGCTGGGATAATCTGCAGACAGGAAAGTGAAAAGGCCCCCTCTACACTACATCTGTTAACTTAAGCCTGATCTACACTACAGAGTTAGGTCGCCGCAAGGCAGCTTACATCGACCTAACTACGTAAGGGCAAGTCTACACTTAAAACACTGCATTGGCACAGCTGCGCTCATGCAGCTGTACCGCTTTAACACTTTAATGAAGATGCTCTAAACTGACAGGAGAGAGCTCTCCCATAGGTGTAGTTAATCCACCTCCCTGAGAAGCAGCAGTTATGTCGATGGGAGTTCTCCTGCCGACATTGCGCTGCCTACATGGGGAGTTAGTAAGTATAACTATGTTACTCAGGGGTGTGGATTTTTCACACCCCCAAGCAACGTAGTTATACCAATGTAGGTTTGTAATGTAGACCAGACCTAAGTGTCGACTAACATTTCGCTCCCTGCCCTGCTAGGCTGACTTAACTCCTCCTCCATGAGAGGCAACGTCGATGTAGTTAGGTCGACACAGTGTCAGTGCAGACACTTCATTACTTACATCAATTGTTGCTGGCTTTCAGAAGCTGTCCCACGATGCCCCACCCTGACAGTATAGTTGGTACAAGTGCTCCTGGTGAGGATGCGCATTGCTGACACAAGGAGCATAGCGAGAACATACAAAAGCGATTTAAATAATGCAGTGGCTGTATGCTGACGTAGGTTGAAATAATTTTGTAGCGTAGACTTGCCCTGAGTTTGTAGGCTCTGGTTAACAAATGTTTTTTAAGTCTGGCAGCCAACAATGACACTGCTTCCTTCTCCAGACCTGAAGAGCTTGGTATAGCTTGAAAGCTTGTACCTTCCACCAACAGAAGTTAATCCAATAAAAAGCTATTACCTCACCTACCTTGTCTCTGTCATACCCTGGGACCAACATGGCTACACACTGCAGCCAACAATGTTTTTTTTTTTTTTTTTAAATGGTTTTATCAGTTCCATTTTTGTATAAAACACACGGGAGAAACCTAGCCAATCAACACACGAATTGCTGCCACATGACAAGATACTTTTTGTCAAACTTTGAATCTAAAGAACATACAAATGTTTTCTCATGTCTACAGTCAATTGTCTATGCTCTCCCATTTAACTATTTCTTAAAAAATTCCACATATCCCCATATTTCTTCTGTCCCAGTTACAGTACAATGACAGGGAGGAAGAGGGTTGGTTAAAACTCCTCTCTATGCAGTTTTCTGCTGTCCCTTCTTTCCAATGTTTCACTTTTGTTTATGACCTAGGATGGCAAAGGATAATCCTCTGTTGCTGGTCTTGCTGTTTTTTTTTTTCCAAAGTAAATCTGATTCCGCAACTGTGCCTTTGTAACTAGTTTGAGCAATTCTTCCTCCTAGCTCTCTATGCAGTAGTATATGCCAGATTGTATTTTTCACCTGCTACTGGTGCCACTTTTTGTGCATTACCAGTCACTCAGGCCTGATCTACACTGAAAAGTTATATTGGCATAGCTTTGTTGGTCAGGGGTGTGGAAAAAAACACACACCTGTGACTGATGTACCTATGTAATATAACTCCCAGTGTAGACACAGCTATGTTGACAAAAGAGAGCTTCTATTAACATAGCTAACTTTGTTTGGGGAGGTGATGTTCCTACACCAACAGAAAACCCCCTTCCATTGGTGAAGGCTGCATCTATATTACAGGGCTATGCTGGCATAGCTATGCTTGTATAGTCTCTGGGCTTGTCTACACTTACAGCGCTGCACCATTGTAGTGCTTAGTGAAGATGCTACCTATGCCAATGGGAGAGCTTCTCCCGTTGACATAGGTACTCCACCTCTCTGTGAGGTGGTAGCTGTGTTGATGAGAGAAACCCTCTTGTTGACAGTTTTGTTTACGCCGGGGGTTAAGTGAGTATACCTACATCGCTTTCCACATCCCTGAGTGACACAGTTATACTGACATAAGTTGGTAGTGTAGACCAGCCTCTGTCATATAGACACACTCTTATATTGATTTAAAATTGGCTTATATCAGTTTAGATTGTGAAATAAGCCACTCTGAAACTGAAAGAAGACTGTCCACATACAAACTTGTACCAGTCTAGCTAAAATAGGTTTACAAACACACTTTTAGCCAAATCAGTGCAAGTTTGTATGTTGACAAAGCCTTACAGCTGCAAGCTAAACTGATCTATGCCAGGATTAAATTGAAGTAAGAAATTCCACACAGGGTTTTGCAGCAATTTAACTTAATTTGTTTAAAATACCCTTTTATTAAACTGGTACAGGCCTGCAGAACAGGCCTCATCCTTGCAGAAAAAATGTACTCAGCCAATAACAACAGGAGCAAAGTACAGGAGCAAAGGTGTGAACTCACCCCATTCATCACAGTAAGTTGTGGACTATTTATCAACTTCAGAGTTTATTACAAACCATTAAAATGCTAACAACTTTCCTTTTCTTTAAGAAAACAAAAAAGCAAGTCAAATACACAAAAGCTATGTACTTGTAATGTTAATATTCTACAATTAAACACACAAAGCAAGGGAATACAGCAATTAAGGTTCTTGAATTAACATTAACTTGCCCACATTGTGCATGCAGATTTGTGATTACTGGTTAGGCTACTGAATACACACTATGTGTAAAACTGAGTTCATGTTTCTGAGAGAACCTTACTTTTTGCATTCCTTGACTTTGTTCAAATATGTAACCTTAATGTTTCACTAATTTCAATTTTTTCACTAAAGCCCCAATCCTGCAATCTGACCAAATCTTCTCATTGGGTGTCAAACTTGCTGCCTCATCCACCCTCACTCTTTCCTACGAAGTGTATTTAACAGAGCAAATGCCCTCCTACCCCCACCAACTCCAAAAGGGTGTGTGGGTGTCTAAGGCTATGTCTACACTGGGATAAAAAAACCTGTGGCTGGTTCAGCTGACTAGGGCTCACAGGGCTCAGGCTCTGGGGCTAAAAAATAGGTGTGTAAATGCTCGGGCTAGAGCCCGAACTCTGGGACCCTCCATCCTCACAGGGTCCAGAGTTCTGGCTGGAGCCCAAGCCTGAACTTCTACACAGCCATTTTTAGCCCCTCAACCTGAGTTGGGCAAGCTCAAGTCAGTTGACCTGGGCCGGCCTTGGGTTTTTTATCCCTATGTAGATGTACCCTAAGAACTTCTGCCCCCACCTATTGTCTCATGTGGTGTGTGTGTCTCACAGCTTGTCTATACAGCAGTGCAGCTGCACTGTTGTAGTGTTAAGAGGCCTGGTCCACACTACAAAGTCAGCAAGGCAGTTTATATCAACCTTACTGTGTTTACACTAAAATTTCTCTCCCGCCGACATAAATGCCCTGCTATGGCGACTTACCTCCATGTGAGGTGTACAGTCAATATTGATGTAGTTATATCAAAGCAGTGTCAGTGTACACACTGTGTTGCTTACATTGACTGTTACTGGCTTTCAGAAGCCATCCCACAATGCCCCAGTGACAGTACAATCTGTACAAGTGCTCCTGGTGAGGACACGCACCGTCAACACAAGGAGCAAAGTGTAGACATGCACAAGTGATGTAATTACTGTTACCACTGTATGCTGCCATAAATTACGTTGACTTAATTTTGTAGCGTAGACACGCCCTCAGTGTAGATATTCCTATGCTCATAAAAGGGGTTCTCCCATCCTCATAGATCAGGGGTTCCCAATGCAGTGCTTGTGGGTGCCATGGTGCCTGCCGGGGCATCTAAGTGCGCCTGTGTACTGGCCGGCGGACAAGCATCCGCCGAAATGCCGCCGACAAGCGGCAACGTCAATAGGCGTTGCCGCCGAAATGCTGCCAATTGGCAGCATTTCGGCAGATGCTCATCCGCCGCCACGGTCCTCCGTGGCTCATCATCTGGCGCCCGCCAGACGAAAAAGGTTGGGGACCACTGTCATAGATAATCCACCTCCCTGAGAGGCCGTAGCTAGGAGGACAGAAAAATTCTATCTCCTTAGTGCTGTCTACACGGGGACTTAGATCAACTTAGCTGTCACTCAGGGGTGTGGATTTTTCACCATCCCCCCCAGTGATGTAGCTGGGTCCATCTAATTTTCTAGCGTAGAGCAGAAGCCCTCACAGCTGCTGCCCCCACCCATTGTCTCCTATGTGTATGGGTCTGTAACAGAGCTGCTGCGTCCCGGTCTCCTGAGGAGGGGAAGTGGGTGGAAGGGTAACAATCCTAATACCCCACCTTCTCTGCCAGGAAGCGGGTGTTTAACGGAGCTGCTCCCTCCGCCCCACGGCAGTATCAGACCCAATACCCGCCCCCTCCTGTGCAATGTGTGTGACCGAGCTGCTGCCCCCTCACGTCAGGGGATCACAGCACTAATTAGGGCCCCGTTGTCTCCAGTGGGGAGCGTGTGGCAGGGCTCCCGCTCCCCTCCGCTCTCTCCCACGGGGGAGGCCGCTGCCTGTCCCAGGCCCGGCTCCCTGCTGCAGCAGCGCCCTGGCCTCCCGCCGGGGTTAAGCGCGGAGAGAGCGAGGCCCAGGAGCCGGGCTGGCCCGAGGGGAAGGAAGGAGCGAGGCGGCTGCGGCTCCTATCGCGGGGCCGAGCCTCCCCCGGGAGGCGGAGGGAGCCGAGCGAGCCGCGGGGCCGGGCCTGGACGTGCCACTCTCGCCGTCTCGCCCTGGTTCCGGTTGCCAGGCCGGGCGGCGGCGGGGTCGCGACGGCGGCGGCGGGCGGGTCAGAGGGTAAAGGTCGCTCCCCCAGCATCCTCCGTGCTGGATACTCAGCCATCTTGGATCCGCGGGACAAGAAAATTCATGCGGTGAGTTCGGCCCCCATTATTTTCTGGCCCCCTCCCCGCGGCGCGCTCTGCCCGCTGCCTCCCAACCGGGCCCGCAGGCGCTGGCGGTGGGGCCCCCGGCGGCCCGGGCCCGGCTCCGGGGTCCCTGGGCCCGGCCGCAGCCAGCCGGGTTTCCGTTTGCTTTTGTCTCTGAGGGAGAGAGAGGGGGGGACGCGCAACGTCTGAGTCGGGAGCGGAGCCCTTAGGCCCAGCCCAGGCAGCGGCCCCGGCCTCTTCCGCCATCTCCGGCCGCGGCGGCGGCGCCCGAGCCCCGCTCTGCGGGGAGGGAACGGCCGGCACTGCGGGAGGCGGCAGAGCCCGGGGCCCGCACCCTCGGGCCTCTTCATCCTCTGCGGCCGCCTGTGGCACTTCACAGAGCCCCGGCTTCCCGTCCTGCTGCGCCGCTCGCTGCCCCTTGCCCTGGCCGCTGCTTCCCCTTCCACCCGCGATGTCCGCCCCCTGCCTCTCCTCCCCGCTCCCGCCTGTGTCCTAGTGTCTTTCCCCCAAGCCCTCGGCCTAGTTGTGGATCCTGATACCCTGCAGCCCTATCGTACATTCGGCTTGCTTAGGTGTGTGAGGATATAAGTTGGTGTTAATGTCCCCCATCCCCTGTGCCTTTTGGCTGCGGGTTAAGAAACCGATGGAGCAAAATCTGCCACCCATCGACTCTGGTCCTACTGGCTTTTCCTTATAGGCGATGCTGGGGTTTTGCTGTTCAACAGTGTGGCCTTGCGGCCTGTTACCTGAGTCCCCTAGATGAAGTGAGGGGGTGAAATAGGGTTAATTATTTTTTGGTGTATTCTCCACAGCCTTTCTGAGGGAGGCTGAGATGATGTCGGAATAGGTTCTGATCCTCCCTCAGAAATGTTTGTTAAACAAACTTGAAGCAAACTGAACCACTTCCTCTGAGTGCTGTCTCTGTGTCAGATGATATCTTGTCTTCCTGTGTCTGGTGGTGTTTCTGCTTTGAAGCAGCTTTCAGTGTGAACCAGTGCTAATGGGAACATGCAGATACAGTAAGGGAGAGTTAATTTTTGTGTTTACAGTTGTAGCTGTGTGCACATATTCCTGAAATTTGCAAACCAAAAAATGATGCATCTGTCACTTAAACTTTTATTATAATTCAAGTTACACATAACTTTAGTTTAGATATTTTGTACTACTCTGTCCAAAACCCACAACATAATTATGTCATTGTGGATCAGCAGCGTTTACTTTTTAAAAAATCCAGTTTGTTAGAGAAACTTACTGCCAAAACTGTGGTGTTATATTGGCTTTGAATTTCATATATAAAATGTAGAGATTTCCTGTTTGATTCCTGGGTCGGGAGTGAATTAAGTCCATGAAGGAATGAAACATTCATATTGGCCTGTACAGCGGTAACATCTGGTGGAAGTGATTGGCTGCTGGACTTAACTCAGCAATAGGGGAGCTTAAAGTTTATCAAACTTCCTGTCCTGTCAGTCAGTAGACATTAGGTTTCTGGAAACATGGATGCAGTTCAAACTATTGAGACATGTTCAGAGCAGAATAATCAAATATAATTGCAAAGATTCCTTTATTTGGACCTGAGGGTGGATTTACATACGCACTAATGTCCTTTGATTTTTTTTCTATGACAGTATTTTTCAGTGTGGTCTATTGTTGATCAAAGCATGCCTGATCCAGTTCTTGAGGTCTGCCACTATTTTATAACATCATAACTGTTTGTGTGGAGAATTCCAATGGACACATGGTAGACTTCCAGATTTCAAGGTGCTAGATCCTTTTGGTATTATAAAGTACTCAAATTCCTTCATAGTTTTATAACAAGAACTGGCATACCATTCATTAGAAGGTGGTATTTCACTTCCTCTGCC
>NC_048298.1:64126257-64219978 GCF_013100865.1 Trachemys scripta elegans
TCTGATGATAAACTGCTTTTGTTTGTTTCCCTCCTCTCCCGAACAAAATTCAGTTTTGGCTAGACTAGTACATACCACATCACTTGTATATGGGCTTAGGTTGGAGCACTTAACATTTCTCCCTCTGTCTAGACCAATATTTGTTTTGTTTATTTCTAAATGTGACAAGTGGTTTACCAACAATTAAAGAAAAAGTAGGAACTACCATATATTCTTTAATTACCACACAGATCTTCACAAACAAGTAACAGGTTGGATAATAGATTTATTTAAACAGCACTTTAAAACAACAGGGATTCTGCAGTGCTTAAGAGATTTAACAAATTAGAGACTAACAAATTTATTAGAGCATAAGCTTTCGTGGACTACAGCCCACTTCTTCGGATGCATCCGAAGAAGTGGGCTGTAGTCCACGAAAGCTTATGCTCTAATAAATTTGTTAGTCTCTAATTTGTTAAATCTCTTAAGCACTGCAGAATCCCTGTTGTTTTAAAGTGCTGTTTAAATAAATCTATTATCCAACCTGTTACTTGTTTGTGAAGATCTGTGTGGTAATTAAAGAATATATGGTAGTTCCTACTTTTTCTTTAATTGTTGGTAAACCACTTGTCACATTTAGAAATAAACAAAACAAATATTGGTCTAGACAGAGGGAGAAATGTTAAGTGCTCCAACCTAAGCCCATATACAAGTGATGTGGTATGTACTAGTCTAGCCAAAACTGAATTTTGTTCGGGAGAGGAGGGAAACAAACAAAAGCAGTTTATCATCAGATATACAGGATTAGTCAATCATTTTTATAATTAATGCAGAAAACACACAGTTTGATACATATTGACAAAAATCAAGAAATTCAAAGTTAAGTTAAGCTTGAATCCTCTGGCCTTTCTTAGCTTATGACAGAATCTTAATATATTTTTAAAATAGTGTTAGGAATTTGATAAAATCATCAATGAAATTTTACAGATGCATTTGTAGTTGAAAACTCTTCTGATGCTTCAGATATACTATATCCAGAGACTCAGACTAGCTTGTTTTGGTTCCAGTTTCCTGGGTAGAGGTCATACCATAAATAAGACTACGACTAAAATCAAGGGCACTATATCGGGCTGTTGGTGATGGCTCTGATCCTGCAAACGCTTATGCGTGTGCTTAACTTTAAGTGTGCAAGTAGCCTCACTGACTTATTTAAGTCTATGAATTTGCATAAATGTTTGCAGGATTGGGATCTAAATATGTATTGATGACTTTCTGAAAACTTAAAAAATCTTATCTAGATAGATCAAAGTTAGTATCAATGAGCTTTATTATAACATTAAAAGATCTGCGTTTTTTAAAAAAGTGAAATTATTGCACAGACTACTTTAAAATGCTAATAACCCTTTACTGTGGGGAATACAAAAGGGAGAGTTGACATCCAAAGAGCCATATCTATGTTGAATTAGTAGACACAATTAATTTTGTATGTAAACTATTTTTGAGATTCAGTATTGCTGAAATAAAAGTACTATTTTGTTTGTATGCCTTTGAAGTAAAATCCAACTTAAATATCTTTTGAATTTAAGAGAAAATTAATATTGTTTTTGTAAAGAAGGATCCCAAAATGCATTATAAGCATGTACAGGTTACCAGGTTTTAGGCTTAGGCAGATAAGAGGCTAGGTGGTATCCTCTGAAAATAAAATTTTAATGACAAAAGTGCTTATGACTCCTAATTTACACTAGAAAAGTTTGTCAGTATAGCTGTATCCTCCTCGTGTAGATGCAGCTTAAACTAGCAAAAGATTGTTTTTGCTGGGACAGTTTCCTGAAAGAAGTAACCTACACTGGAAAAGGCACCTTCTGCTGGTATAACTGCATCTAAAATAAAGCTTTTGCTGGTACAGAAATGCCTTAAAAAAATCACGCCCCCAACTGACAAAAGTTACCAGCAAAAGTTTCTAATGAAGACCTGTCCGCTGTGCCTCTCATGAAGAATTTTAATGGGCACTTGTCTCAAGCTTTAGTAGAGAGAGAGAGAACTGGTGACAGAATATCAGGCAGTTGCTTGAAGACTGTTATGCTGCTTGTAACAATGTACAAATTACACGTCATTACTGAGCGTACACATCTTACTCTGCAGCTCTTAAAATAAAAAAATGTACAGCTGCATAAGTAAAAGGACACCATTTTCTTCCATAGTTTTTTACTTCTCCGTTGTTTGTAATACCTTCTACAAACTTCAAAATAATCTGGTGGTGATTGTTGTTACTGGTATTATGGTAGTACCTATGTACTCAAGTCATGGACCAGAACCCCACTACTTGGCACTGTACAAACAGAACAAAAAGATGATCTCTGGCCCAAAGAGCCTATCATTTTTTGTTTTCCATTTTGTAAATGTTTCCCTTCTATTCCCTCCCGCCGCCGCCCCCTTATTTCTATGGAGTATAGTTCATCAAGCCTTTGTCTACTATTACCTCCCTGGTTGTTGTTTTTCATTACTTATCAATGGTGCTTTGAAAATAAGATTTTTCACTTAAACTTCACCTCTTCTGCCATCTGGTTGGGTGTGTTATTTAATTTCACAATCACGGATTGGGAGACTTAAAAACCGAAAAATCCATAGGGCATTCCCCACCAGATCATACTTATAGGTTAAAATTTGGGACTAAGCTATTTGAGAATCCTTTTAAAATAATTAAGCGTTGTGATCTTTTCAGTCCCTTCCCTTTGCTGGTTTATTTGCTCTAACAGTCCAAGAGTAACTAACTTGAAATTAATTCAAGTCTTTCAGGTTCTCATTTCCATTTGTTTGTTTTGTTTTGAGGTTGTTGGGTTTTTTTCCCTTTGCTCTCTTAATGCACCCCAAATTTCTGGTGGTTTATATTTGCTAAAGTTGCATCAGTGAAATGGAAAATATTACTTTGCATGTTACTATGGTTGCTGGAGCAGTAGTCCAGAACGTGGGAACAGGAGTAAGAAAACCTGAGCTCTATTACTTACCCATCTACTGACTTGTTGTGTGACCTTGTGTAAGTCACTTAACTACTTTGTACCTCAGTTTCCCATGTGTAATAGTGGGGTAATACTTGCCCATCTTCGTAGCTTTATGGATGGAAAGTTCTATAGAAATGCATCGTACTATTATTTCATTAGTTACCGATAATTGTAAATCGTAAACAGTTGAAAACTAGCACTTAAACTGTCTTTTACACTGTAAGTACGTAACAGTTCTGTTTGCACCTGGTTGTT
This sequence comes from Trachemys scripta elegans, assembly GCF_013100865.1. Classification (NCBI taxonomy): domain Eukaryota; kingdom Metazoa; phylum Chordata; order Testudines; family Emydidae; genus Trachemys; species Trachemys scripta. Next base: position 64,129,491 of record NC_048298.1, read on the forward strand.
TTGTAGTAGTGTTGCTAAAACACTTTCTATTGCAATATAAATATGCATATTTGTTTGGAACCATTAACAAGGAGTTTTTCACTGAAGTATCCGGTTGAAATAGAATGACTAATTATGTACAGCAACTGAATTTATTTCAAGATATGGACTGTTAGTCTGAATTTGTAGGTCATTCCTTGGTAAAGAAGTTTTCCTAATGCTGTCCAAATTGTGCATAATGTCATTTCTTTGTCAACTTTCTGCATCTACTTATTACATGCAGCTATTCAAAATGTTCTTCTAATTAATTAGTGTTCCCCCTTTTTCAGTGCATACAATTAATATATTTCCCATTTCATAGAATATTTGCTTGTAACTAATTTCTTCCTTTGTAGCTGTTTACGTTGTAGTTGTAAAAAATGTTTTCTCACAAATTGCAAGTAATTCCACAGAATGGCTAGTTACCAAGTGCATATTCAAATAAGATCCATAGTCAGTAAAGTAACAGGAACAAGGTTGGTACACTTTCTTTTTTATTGTTTTAATTGTTTGGTAGCACTTCATTTGTGAGAGAACACTCTTTACAAGTACAATGTAAAAGGTGCACAGCCAGAAATAGTTAAAGAATGTTCTTCCACTTCATATAAATTGTATAGACTGAAAACAGGAAAACACTGTTTCATTAGAGCCAGAAAAGAACAGTATAAACAGCTTTATGTGACAAATAGATGCTGAAAGCTCACTAGGGACTTTGCTATTGATTTTATGTGGAAGGCAGTCAGGTACGATGGGGATGGGCAGCAGTATAAAACCCTTAAGATAGAAATCCGACAGATAAAGACATGGCAATGTGTGCAATTTGGACAGCATTAGGAAAATGTTTACTAAAGAAACTTCCTACAAATCCAGAGTTTAACAGTCCATATCTTGAAACAAACTATTTTATATACATGGCCATTCTGTTTCATTCATATACTGAAATAAAAAGTTCATTATTAATGCTTCTAAACCAGTGGCTTTCAGTCTGTGGTCCATGGACCCCTGTGGGTTCGCAGACTGTGTTTAAGATTTTCAAAAGGGTCTGCACCTCCATTTGAAATGGAGTTTGCGGTGAATTACCCAAGCTGCAAGTTATGAAGCATACAGATGCTAGAATCTCTGCTAAAACAGAATCTGTTTCATGGACTATTTAACTGCTGTGAAGGTATTGAGTGTCTAACCCATCTGTAACAAACATAGGAGTAATGTTAATGGATTCATATGAGAGTTTTGCCATTTCTTCCTACCATGACACACGATCTTGAAATTAGCTGGGCGGCTTTAAATTGGATAAAAATTCAAGGAATAAAGAAAATATTAGATGGCAAGGGAGTGCAGAGTTCAACCTTTTCCTGGAAGTGCATGTTTACACTGCAGTGTGAACAATGTAAAGCTGAGCTAGAAGACAGTTGGAGGAATCATTTTTAAAAAAGGACTCAAACTAACTTTGTGAAACCAAAACGACTTTGTTAATTACATGTATCAGGAGGAAACTGTTCTTAATGGCTTCTTGAAACTTCAGAATCTTGTCTGTCTGGAATAGGATATTCCAATGCTGAAATCTCTCAAACATTCTAGTATGAGGGACATGGGTAGAAACCCGACTCTAATCTTAATCTAGTATGCTATTTTTGTCAGTATCCTCTTCCAGATGTTGAAGATGCAGGTGAAAAGCTCCATTAATAATCTTGGGCAACTGTGTTTTGCATACATCAGTGTAACTGTCCTTGGTTTTGCAACATATCCAGTGCAGCACTTAATTTTCTAGAATGTTCTAAAGTAATAGTGTGAGCATATAGTCTGTGTTCTGTAATTTATTATTGCTGATTTTCTTTTTGTATTGCTCCCTGTGCTAGGAAGCATACAATTAAAAATACAGTGTAGGATGTGTTTATATTTGTTAATAGAGGAAATAATTACAAACTGCATTTTATAAATACCAAATGCTTTATCTATACTATTAGATGAGTTGCTGTTTGCATATTCAAAATTCTGCAGTAACATTCTTGGAAAGTCTAAGAAGACCAACAGTTTGAAAGTATTGTGTTGCACATTCAGAACTGCTCATGCAGTTTAAAAAAATAGCATAATTCTGTTTACAGGTATGTGCACTACAGGTATGGTAGACATAATTTTCCATAGACAAGATGAGCTGTACAATAAAAATAAATTCCTTGATATTTCTATATAATAGTTTTACAGGTGTAGGGTATGTGTTGTAGATGAGGGGAGAAGGAGAGTAATTTGATAAGTGTAACTTTCCTGTTATGGCTTAGCAAACCAGAGTTGTTAAAATATATAACACTTTTATACTAAAACCTAGCTTCAGGGAAAATTCATAGTCAAATTATACTTAAGACTTTTGGCTTTTCTGTGCTTATAGCAGTGCTCTTACTGGCACTCTGAGAATATCTTTGACATGATATTCCCAATTACTTGCTTTGTGTGCTACTGCTCAATTATAAGTTATGAATTAACTTAAGGGTTTATCGCTGTATTAAGTGATGGAGTGCAGCATATATCTCATTTATGGGATCAGAGTGAAAAAAAATAACTCGAGGGTTGGAGCAGTGTAACTTTGACTTTGCAGTATGAAAAGAGTAGTGTTTAGAATATACAGTACTCATGTCTGCACCACTATTAAACATCCACAGCTGGCCTGTGTCAGCTGACATGGGCTTGTGGGTCTTGGGCTGCAGGGCTATTAAATTGCTGTGTAGATGTCCAGGCTTGAGCTGGATCCATGAGGGGGAAGGGTCCCAGAGCCTGGATGTCTATTTTTGCAGTTTTATAGCCCCTCAGCCTTAGACTCACAAACCCAAATCAGCTGATATGGGCCAACCGTGGATGTTTAATTACAGTGTAGACATACCCATAGGGTGTGTCTACACTGCCAGTCAACCTGGGCTGCTTACGTGGATTTTAGCCTTAACATCCCCTCTCCCTCCCCAACTCTTCCCTACCTCCCCCATACACAAAGACAAACCCCTGGCCTGAGTTTGGAGGTGTTTTAAAACCAGGCTAGATTACCTGATTCACTTTAATTTGGGCTGCAATTTGCCCACTTTACAGTGAGGGTCTCTAGAATCCTAGTGTCAGCAGAAAGAACCATGGATATGCCCCAGACATGCTCACAGGTGAATGCAGAAACAGTGAGGAGCAGTGACAAGGAGAGGGATTTGCAGCTGGTACACACACTGGCCTAGGCTAATCCAGGTGCCCAGATTCAGATGCCAATCACCTAGTTTAACTGTGTAGTGTAGACCTAGACTTTGCTCCCCTGCTGTGCAGTTGCAGCAGGTCTCAAAGATCTGGAGTACTCTTAAATACTAGGAAGAGTGTCTCCTTTATTTTAGCCTCTCTGTAACCCCTATTTCTTCTGCTATCCTTATAAAAACACGTGTGCACTAATGTTTAATAGGTCATAAATGCTTCATTATGTGTATGTTTTCAAGATGAATTTTAAAATCAATTTTGCATATTTTGACTTCTTTCCTGCTTTTTCTCGAACACCGAATTATTTTTTTATATATATTAATGCCATTTGTCCTGAAGAAGTTTGCAGGTCAATGCATCTTAAAGCAAAATGAATTAGCAAGCAAACCTGTAGTCATGAAGAAAGATTTATAAAAACACTCAGTGAAACCTCTGTACTGTTATATCTTCAGATATATGAGGAGTTTCTTAGATGTTTTATTGGTGATTGTACTAGCCAGGCAATTGAAATAGTTAGACATCTTTCTAGCAGTCACTAGAGTGTCTGTTAATGTTGGATTTTGATAGGAAAAATGAAATGTTGAAGATGCTTCGACAATAAAAGTGCATCTGTATCTTTGCCAGATTTTGTTGTTACTTCACCTTTTTAAAGAGTACATAGTATAAGCAACTCAGCACAGATATAACATTAATAGTTCAAATAGATCAAGGTTTTTTTGGGTGTAAAAATACAATGACGCAATTGTATTGAATTAAAATAATATGCCTTGTCTTCATTAGATCTTTTCTTAAACTTTTCCTGCTGTGGCTACCGTTGGTGCAGCTCTGTCTGCTGGTGTAAATTCTAGTGTAGAGAAGGCACTGGTGGCTGACTGCATTTTAATCATTATGTTATCTTGACCTGCTTTGAGCAGGACTGGGTAACAGTGATTGAAGTGTTGGCAACTAATGCACACTTTTTATCTCTAGCATTGGTGGTAGCAACATTGGGCTATTGAGAGAGTCTTGTGAAACGCAACCTGTTAATTTATTAGTAAAGAAAATATTACCGAGAAAAGTTGAACGCATGTGTAACTGGAGTCAAGTTAACACCCAGAAAATGTATTATGTTGAATAATTATGCTTCAAAAAATTGCAAGTGCAAAGGCCTAGAAATGAACAGCTAAGGGATGTAGTCCCTTGTATTGTATTACTTCACCTATTCAGTACACACATTTTTTTTAGTTGAAATATATTGATTAATACAAGGATAACTAAATGTAATCAGCATAATTTTTAATCTTAATTTTTACATACAATTAAAGATATGACTACTGATGGTAGCCATTACCAAGATCTTAATTTTTTTTCTTTCACTTTTATGGAAAGCAGTCATTTTTATTTCCACTAACTACATTTAATAGAATTATTAAATCATCTTTCAGGTTTTGTGTTATGAGTGTTTTGTGTGTGTTATGAATTATATTGTTAACTGTCCATTTGTTTTCAGTCATAATGTAGTCACATGATTATATTTTGTCATAGTTCTTTTGGTTGCGAACATATTATCTCGAGTAATTACTGGGACATAAATATTTTTAAATTGGGGAGGGAGGAAAACAAGTAAGCAAAAAATACATTTTACACAGAGTACACAAGAGACAGGAGGATTACAAATAAAATTGAAACAAGCTTAGCTTTTGTCTTGCAAACAAAATAATAGACCCATTATGAGTATTTTAAAAAAATATCATTTTAAAACTTTCTGCTTTAGTATTGCTAAGTGTGGACAGACGTAACCCCCCCCCCCAGTTCTAAAACACAGTCCATATGCTGTATAGAGTAAAAAAAATTGCTACCTTCATGTAGTTTGACTTATTAACAATAACAATGTTCGTTTGAAGTCTTTTCCCCAGACTTGGCTATTATTACTTTCAGACTGGTCTTTAGGTCCTGTCACTCTGGAGAGCCATTCTCACTACCCTTATATCTGAGTGAGATAATGAATCACGTTTGAGAGTGCACCTAATGTCTTCCATTTGCTGCCGTTAGGATGTATTTCATAGGAGAGTGCTTGCGGTGTGGAGATCCAGCTAGTTCCTCACTGCCGTATACTTCTACCTCTCACTAACAATCTGACCTACATTGCCCACTCAAATTTAACATTGTCTCCATAAAATTTGCAAAGGTGAAAATAACAAATTACTAGAATATTATTGAAAATAGGTCCCTTGAATAAGAAATGGGACTTTATGATCTCCTAGTAACTTCTTTTGACTTTTACATAGAAGTATACAAATTTTAAGAGGAGGTAATATTAAATTTGAGTGGCCACTGATAGTGCTACATTGATCTTCAGCATTCACTATTGAGATAGTTGCATCCATTAACGATTCATTTCAATCCTTCCTAATGTTTTTTTTTCTTTTTAATAACAATTTCCATTTAAAAAAGTGTAACTATTTTGGTTGTGTTGGACTCTGAAGCATACTTGCAACCTTAATTCCTAAAGTTTTTGTTAAGAAATATTGTTAATTTTAAAAGATTTGCCAAAGATTTTAAATTGTGTCGGTGTATCAGAGCTTATGAGGCCTAGCAGAGCAGGACTCTACTCCAGATATTAGTAAGTGCATAGGTGGTGAATGCATATGACGCTGGGAGTTCAACTGTGTTGGATAGTGTGGGTAGTGAATGGTAGAGAAGACAAAGTGGTCTTTATCCAGATGGAAAACTTCTTATCCAGTCTGCATTTTCCTGCCTCCTCAGGCTCCCTATACCCCTGTTCTGTGCCCCTTCTATGAACTTCTGGCTTCTCTTGTACCTTTTTTACCCATTTGTCCCTCTCTCCTGCTCTATGCCAGTGTCTGGTGTCTTTACTCAAAGCCCTGCTTTCCAGAATTGGAAAGCATGGCTTTTTGCTATCTTTCCATGTCTCTCTTGTTCCTCTACTCATTCACACTCTGTCTGTCTGTCCTCCCATTCCATACCCCTTCCCACACTTCCCTTTGGTCTTTAAACCCCTACCTTTTGGCTCAGGAGTGGAAAAGTCAATTTATAACCATTTAAATGTTTATATTATATTAATTAAAAAAACTGTTAAAAGAACATTAATGTTGCAAAGACAAAGCACTCAAAAGTTAGGAAATGCCAGAATTAAGATTCCCCATGAAACCTTAATTCCAGCCCTTTTTTGTATATGCTCTATGATATGGTGTCTAATTACATGATTGTATGCTATCTTTTTCATACTACCTTGTTTCATTCAGTGCATGTGATGGGTCCTGTCCATTGAAAGAGTAATTATTCAATATTTCTTTTTATCTTCATGGTTTGATGTATAGTCTCATGCATTATTTACTGCGCAAAAGCCTGCACTGATTGCAAAATTATTAATTTCCTTATGAGGTTTTCTAGGATGTTGGCTGTAATATCTTAAATTCATTAATCTTGTAAAGATGTATTTTCACAACACCTCTGTAAGGTATCATCCCCATTTTACAGATGGGAAAGTGAAGAGTAGAGATTAAAGCCCAAAGTGTCAACTAAACTTTGAGTGCTGTATTTGAGAAGCCTTACTTAGTGTTTTACAACACTTTATATTCAGAGCAGAGCTTCCCTTGACCACAGTTGAAGTTGAATGTTCAGCATTTTTCAGTGTTTGACTTTGCAACATTAATATGCTTTTAACATGGTATTTGGGGTGTAATTTCCTAAGTTTTTTAAAACCTTTAACTTCGAATATATAGAAATTCCGTTATGTGCAACTATATTCACACTCCCCTTTCCCCCAAATGGATCATCAGCAGGGTTGGCACCTTTAGATCTACAATACAGTCCTCTACCACTGGAGCGGATGGAGTAACTGTTAGTATTAGAAGGCTATTTTGTGGACCTGCCCACTAGAGGGGGATGGAGACACACTTTGCCAGAGGGTTTCATAGCTGCTTGCTAGACAGCAAAGGAATGTTGAGATCTAACAATAATAGGTTCAGGAAGGGAGTAGTCTCTAGTGGTTAGATTCTTTTGTCCCTGTCCCCTTTTACTGCTATTCTCTCCCCCCCCCCCCCCAGATCCTTGCCCCTGTTCACCTCTCCACCCTTTTGCTTCTATTTTTTCCCCTTCCACAGCTCCTGTCCCACTCTGCTCCTGACGCTGGTTCCTCACCCCTGTGCATTCAAATCAAGATGCTTCCTCCATACTGCCTGGGTGCCAGCAAGGGGAAGCATAGAAGAATTAGGTTCCATGCTCTCAGTTCTGGTGCTCAGCACTACAGTGGGAATTGGTTAATGGGAGGAACAATTTCAGGACTTGTACTCAGCTGCAGCTGCCCTAGGATAGAACATGTTCACTTGTTCTATAGGAATGCCACATGTGCAGTCCATTCACAAGTGGGACCTGTTTGGGGATGGAGTATGCATGGGTGCAGATGGATTTGTAGAATTTAGCTGTCAAATTCTTAAGTCTCTCCACAGCATCTGATAAGAGTGGATCTTCAGAAGTTTATCACTTGGCCCAATATGGGTGAGTTTTCACAAGGATGACAAAAGCCATGCTCCTGTCATGGAGGCTCCCTGCCAGATTTCAAGTCCCTGCTCCAAAGCATGGATGTGCTAAAGCTTCTCAGTGAAACAGTTTGTAAGAATATTTTTTTAACATGATCAAAAGCTGTTTTTCCCTAATAGCTGTTGGAAACGATTGACCCATTTTTAGGTGTTGCTGCCTATAATAAAAGTTGCTTTTTCAAATATTTAAAACCAATTCTATAAATTTTCATAACCGCCCTCAAAGTAACTTGTTTAAAAAACTTAGACACTTATTGACAAGACCTTCAAAAAAAATCTTAATTTCTAGGCTATTCCACTTTTATAGAGATAAGTCCAGAAGTGTTAGAATAAACTTTAAGTATCCTACAGTATCATTTTCAGAGGATCATAACTTCAAAACTTTTTAGGTTACATTTTCAAAAGTGCATCAGTCCCTTTTTCAGAAGTGACTCAGGCCTGGTTTATACCTAAAATTTACGTTGACCTAGCTACTTCACTCAGGGGTGTGAAAAATTCACACCTCCGATACACCTAGTTAAATCAACATAAGCCCCATTATAAACAGCACTAGGTCAACAGAAGCATTCTTCTATTAACCTAGCAAGCTGCCTCTGTGGGGTGGATTAACTACAGTGCTGAGAAAAGCCCCTTCTGTCACTGTAGCAAGTGTCTGCACCATAGTGCTACAAAGGCACAGGGTGTCATCCTGTAGGTGTGCTTCTGTAGCATAGACAAATCCTACAAGATTACATGAACTGGGTTGCACTTTGAAAATGGAATTTAGAATTGGTCTACACGTAAAAGTTAGGTTCACATTGCTACATTGGTCAGGGTGTGAAAAATCCACACACCTGACTGTCACAGCTATGCTGTGTCTATGGACGAATGCTTCGTTGATGTAGGTAACTTTGTTCGGGGAAATGGTGATCCTACACCAACAGAAAAATCCTTTCCTTTGGCTTAGACTGTGTCTGTGCTATGGGGTTATGTCAACATAGCTACATTGATATAGCTGTGTCGGTATAGTCTCGGTAGTGTACACATACCCATAAGCTCCTAAGTCACTTAGGACTTGGCTACACTTAAAATATTACAGCTGCATCGCTGTAGCTCTTCAGTGTAGATATTACCTGCACTAATGGGAAGGGTTCTCCCATTGGTTTAGATAATCTACCTCCTTGTGAAGCGATAGCTAGGTCAACAAAAGAATTCTTCTGCCTACACAGGGACTTATCCTGACATAGGTCTGTAATGTAGATCTGGCCTAACTACGTTGCTCAGGGATATAAAAAATCCCAACTCCTGAGCGATGTAGTTGTATCGATCTAACCCCCCCATGTAGACAGCGCTGTGTCAGCTGGAGAGCTGGCGACATAGCTACCACTTCTTGGGGAGGTGAATTAATTATACTGACAGAAGAAGCTCTCCCGTTGGCGTAGGAGCATCTTCACTAAAGGGCTACAGTGGCACCACTATACTGCTGTACATGAACACAAGCCTTTAGGTCAGCTTTACAGAGCCGCTCAGGAGTGTGGATTTTTATGCTGACCTAATTTTCTAGTGTAGACCAGTCTGTAGGCCCTGTGAAAATTTTACCCTTTTTGTCTGACTTTCATCGGACTCTGCAGAAAAAATTGTATCATGGTGTCAGTTTTGGCATGCAACATTTTAGAAAGATAAGTGTCATTTGGGGGAATTGAAAATTGGATTTAAAATTATGAGGTTGCTCCACCGCTCTATTTGTGGAATTACTTCCACTGCTCCATATTGAGCATGTTTTGTATAGATAATTTATCTGGGGAAATAACAGAAAAAACATTTTAGCTGCCAGTTTACAGAGGGTTATGTGGCATAAAAGGAAGCAAAACAGAAGAGATTGCAGGTAAAAGTGAAGGTGTAGGTTAGTAGAGTAGGTAAGACTGAGGAATTAGATGAGCTGAAAGTGATAATTGTAGTGGGACGCATTAAATGGAATTGCAATGGAAGATGTAAAATTGGAGGGATATGGTGGGGGGAGGGAAGGGCTGTGAAATTGATATCAAAAGATTTATTGGATGGAACTTGGATAGTAAGAAAGTAACAGTAGAAAGGGTAGGAAATGTATAGAGTAAGCTTCACTAATTGCAAAATGATCTAGCAAATTTGCAATATTAAGTTGTGGACATATAGCCAAAACTCTTTTTTCCTCTGAACATGAGCGAGTAAAACTTTGGGAGTGGATTGAAGAAAGGAACTTCAGGATTTTGTCTACCCTTAAAGAAAAATAATCTCTTATTGGTGCTGACGGTAACTGTATTAGTGGATAAACTGTTATATAATGCTTAGAGCAGCTCTAGACAACACAGTGGTAAAAATGCCAGCAGCTAGTAGTCTATACTAATGTTCCTTCTATTGTTTTAATGAAGCTGCAGTACACCAGTGTGGCGCTACAGCAACATTGGGACATTTCCAGAAAGAATTGGGTATAGACAACCAAGCTAGATGCATTGATGACAGTAGACACTGTCTACTGGATCAGTGTTTTAAAGTTGTCTTTCCATTGGAGTTTTGCCTGCACTAACAAGTTAATCCACCTCCTAGCTACAAGTACAGCTGAATTGGTGTTGAAGACAGTCAGTGTTGAGAATGATTCTTTCGGAATGTGTCTGAAAGTTGTTTTGGTCCTGTCTCTGCTTACATTTTTGGGATGAAAGGAACTATAAAAATGACTAATATTCCCTCTCTCCTAGATGTCTTTTGTTGTTCTGGTGTGTGTGTGGGCATAAACTGTCTTTGTATGGTACCAAGCACAGAGGCTCTCCCATCTTGGTGTTCTATAGGTGGTACTATAATAAAAATAATCATTTTGGAGGTCAGGAGGGAAGTTACACTCCACTGCACTGGGTTATACCATGTTCATATTTAGAAAGGTCATAATGGACCACTTGAACTAAAATGATTATGAAAAGCTTTATGCCAAACTTTATATGGGGGAAAGCATTTTATCATATTAGCAGACATCTTGGATTTCATAATTTTTAACTTTTTAAAATTTTCTTGGAAACTATTTTGATAGTATTTTTTCCAGTGTATTGCATAAACAACTGTAGTCCTAGTAGCAGCAGTTCCCTACTATGAGACATGTCGATCACCTTTCTGAACTCTGCTTGTAGTCGCCCAATATGTAACTCACTTTTGTTTGGCAGAACAATCCTGTGAAATTCAAAGGCTTCCTTAGGATAGTTCACTTCCAGGTGCATTTACTTGCATGGTAGTAATTGTAATATTTCCATTGGCATACATAGCAGCTTCAGCCAGAAAGAAAGAAATAGCATTGAATATTGCTATATAAACTAAATATATGCTGGTTTCATGAAACTATAGATTTCCATCGTTCTGTTTACTCATATGGTGAGAGTCGTTTCTAAGGCCAAAGTTCAGGTACCTGTGTCTTGCTTTGTTCATAGCATTAGGCTCTCAACTAGAGTGTACAAGACTTAGAAGTAAATAATACAATTTTGATGTCATTGTTTGTTACAAGTTTACTATTATTAATTTTTAAGTGGTTAGACTCTAGACTCATTTATATTATTTCAGAAATCGCTTGTAATCATAACTAGTGTAATGTATGTGTGCAAAAAATGGAGGATGCACATTGTATTTTAACTCTAGCATTTCTTGACTTGAGTCCCTACCTGCCTAAGTTTGACATATCCTTAGGTTTTACGATTATTAACTTAGTTTTGCATGGTTAAGTGCTACTCTGATTATATATAATTCAGTAGTTAAAATCAAATCCAGCAAATTTATACCATATTTTTATTTGCCACACTTTTCCTGCCTAAAACTATATTTTAACCTGTGTTCAGATTGGTCTCTGACTTCCCACCTTCCTTCCTTCCTTCAGTCAATGTTAGGCATGCATTGTAACCAATATCACTGAAGTAAAGAACTGGTTTGAAGTTGTTGGTATTGAGCAACTGAGTATTTTGTTTGCTGTTTGTGTATGCTTCAGACACAGTGCCTCTGAACGCTTTGGTCCATCCCTTTACATGCTCCAATCTGGGCATACCTTCTGTGAAGTGTGTTTTGGATTTTCTAGGTTAAACGGTGCAATATAAATGAAATACTGGTTTGCGTGAAGTTTTGTATTCGTTTTAGTTTGTTCTGCAAACATTAAGTTGGGTTTTTCATAATTTTTTTTAAAATTATTTTTAATATATTTATGTAGAAAATCTGCAGCCTTACCAACTTTGGCTGCGATCCAAAAGCTATAAACTGGAGTAGGCATAATCAGTATTTGGAATGCAAAACTCCAGTGAAAACATCATTGCACAGTAAGTGATGTTCATGATTTAATAGGTGGTGCTCTTGCTTTTTTGGAATCCATACTAGACCAGCAAACTAACATAATGTAGGGAGGTGTAAAATTAAGGTTCTGACCTTGTTTTTTAAAGATCCTAGGATGTCTTTGGCAAGATCCCTGGCATTAACCCCTGTTTCCTAACTAAATTAAGCAATAATATTTTCTCTCTAAATTTTCTTTGAAGTTTTAATTGATTACAGTTGTCTCAACTTCCCATCCAAAACTAACAGTGCACAGCAGTACTACACAATAAACAGCTACCATATTCCATTTCAGAAATGGCTGATGTTAGTGGTGAGTGAATTGATTTTATAGTTTTAGTGTTTAAGAAAAAAAAAAAACCCAAGGTTCTCTTAACTGTGTGTCAAACTTTGGTTTTAAAAATCAGTTTGAGTTTATGAATGTAGAAAGGTGCCTGAAATTGATATAAACTTGTGTACTTTCACTTACATCTAAATGTAAAGTGCTGTTGCTGAAATTTGAGTTTAAAGTGGCATTTAATGTTTTAGCTGTGGTGAGTTAAGTTCCAGTTCAATAGGAATCTTAATGATGGAGATCTAAATCCCTGAAAATAAATAGCTGAAGAGGTGCTTACGCAGCCTTCATTAAAACAGCACAAATGAATTTCTGTAGTGTCAATCAAATGGAATACATAGATTAAATACTTTGATTTTTGCATACTACTGTCACACTATTTTTCACTCTTGTTGTATCCTGTAATGTTTGGTCATAATACCAGAATGTCTTGGCCTAATTCGCGCTGAGAGAAAAGTCTACCTGTCAAAGAAGGCAGATGTCTAATTGAAAAGTGGAGCCATGCTGAACAGCGTTAGATGCTGAATCTCTGTGATAAATAGGGTAACAAAACCTTTCATCACACTTGGGAGGAAACAAGTTAAAATTTTATTTTGCAGGTCCTTGAAGAGCAGTCCTCTTAAAAATAATTCCCTCTGCTAGAAGGCCAAGCCCCCCCACTAGCCTTAATTCTGGTAGTAACACCCACTAGTCATCCATCTATATTGGAGTGAATAGTGCTTGACTTTGGGAATGATGTTCTTCCTTATTACATTCTAAAGGTTTTTCACATGCCTCTTTAATATCCTCTGGGGAAGTTTGTGTGTCTGTACCTGATTTGCAAATATGGGTGAAGCAATTTCCACTCTCCAACCCTGATTGATATTGGGTGTGATATCATCAATAGAGCACATGCTGAGGCATATCACAGGGGAGTTGGCAATCACTTTGAGGAGGATTTGCTATCAAGGACTTTCAAATTTGTACATTAAAGCATTTTAGAACAGCCATAATTTTACTACATTTGGGGGGGAGGGGGTGGGCATCCAGCACATAACTCTAAAATAAATATGTGCTTATATATTTTGCTGTGGGAAAAGCCCAATTTAGGATTCCCAATCAGTATAGGTATAGAGCAGACAATTACAAATGCTTTTTTTACATTTTAATACAAAACATTTGCAAAGTAGTGTCACCTTAATTTACCTAAGTCCTTAGTTTAAGGTTTTGTTTCTTCCGCTAAAATTCACTTCACAACAATCTAGAACAATGCAAAGACATGGCTGTGATGTCATCAGCTGTTGCAGAGGACCCATAGATTCCTGATCTGAAGGTCTGGTAGGTTAGTAAAGGTGATACTGAAATTGAAAGGACCCTGTTAATTTAAACATTATTTTTAAACCCCAGTTCCATGTGCATTCTACCAGTATTTGTAACTCGTTATTCGGTTTAAAATATTTATATTTTGCCAAGCAAATATATGAATCTTGAACTATGAAGATATTTCATAGTTGTAAATGACAGCTTGAGAGTATGCATGTAGAACATAGTCATCGTTTGGTTACTGTCAAATGTCAGTCTTCCCCAGAAAGTCAAAAGATGCTGCCTGTGGGGTAGCCATGGAAGACCGAGGTTCAGGGCTTGAAACCTTGTTGTCTGTGAGGGTAGGTGAAGAGTAGTTGGTCCTAGAACTCCCTTTTGTAATGGTTTAGGGAACACTGAAGAGAGAACTCATGGTAAGCTGTTGGATTCCCCTAAAAATAACCTGTTTGAAGACACCCATTCAAATGCTGTTTGACAGAGATATGTAATAAACAACAAGCAACTTTTTGGGGGAAGGGTGTGTCTCTCTGCCTGTCAGGGAGAATGCAGTAAGGGGTCCACTCCCCTAGCTCTGCTCCCTTCCCTTACTGCTCTTGTGGCAAAATCTCTCCATGTCTTTGTTTTTCAGAGAACCCAGCTCATATGGGATTCCGCTCCAAAGTAGTAATGGTTCATCACTCCAGGGTTCCTTTTTGGCTGGAGGCTGGTTACCAAATTAAGGGAAGCTCTTCACTTTAGTAGTGGTCACTAGGATATTTACTTCTAGAGGATGGAGTCATGGGACCTTTCCTCAGGGGCCCTGTCAAATTGGCTCTTCCCGCCTGGAGAAGCCTTGAACCTCAGGTTTTGTTGTGTGGAGAATTGTAGGGGAAGAGAGTCTATAGCTTTACTGGGGGCCAGCTCAGGAATTTTTTCAACTACCCTCCATATGGATGGAGTGGTACTCTTTTGTCTGCGAAGGATCTGGCCATCCAGAGCTCCTCCGATCTGTCTCCTCTGGATCTGTCATCATTACAGACTGTGATGCCTGAAATGTCTGAAAAAGCAGCCAAGGATGTTGCTCCCCTCTTTGAGCAGGAGTATTTTGAAATGGACTATGAACCTGATTTAGCATTGGATGAACACATGGGGTGACCCTCTGCCATCTTTCCTTCTGAAGATGCTACACAGTTCCACAATTTGGTGGATAATATGGTGTCCACTTTAAATCTTCCTGCAGTACCTGTGGAAGAGACTTCTCACTCAGTGTCTGATATCCTTGGTCCTACCTCAGGGAATAGAATATCCCTCCCATTTTTGGATAATTTGCTATAGCCAGCTATCTCTGTGTGAGCTATGCCTGCTTCTTGTCAACCTGTTTATAAGAAAGCTAATAAGTTGTATTAGATACCTTCTGAGGGGGTTTCCTACTTTCATACTCACCCAGGCCCAAATTCACTGGTTGTGGCTGCTGCCAGTAACAGGGCAAGATCTGGACAATTTCACTCCACCCTAGCTGATGAAGAAAAGAAAATAATTGGTTCATTGGTGAAACAAGTGTTCTCTTAATTGTTCCTTGGTATTAGGGTGGCGAATTATCTGGCGGTCATGGCCCTCTACCAGTTCCATTTACGGGAAAAGATGACATTTGTCCTTACAGGGTTTAGCTGACAAGAAGAGCTTGCCAAATGCCATATTGGTGGAGGGCCAAAATGTAGCCCAGCATTCCCTCAGGGCCTCTTTTGACACTTCAGACTCTGTTGCCAGAGCATTGGCATCTGCTGTGACCATCAGGAGGTATGCATGGTTTTGTTTTTCCTCCCTGACTCTAGACACACAGATTAAGTTGGAGGATCTCCCCTTTGAAGTGAAGGGCCTTTTCAGTGAAAAGACAGATTACTGGAAAAATTAAAGGAAATGAAGTTGCAACCTTCTCTCTAAATTCTGACTTCCTTTGCTAGGAGGAGATGACCTACTTTGTTTTTCCAGTACCAGAGCCTCTGCCCCCCCAGTCTTCATCATCTTATTTTTCATCATCAGAGAAGGAAACAGTAACAGCAGCCTTCCAGAGCCAACATAGTAAGAGGCCCTTAAAACTGAAGTCTAAGCCTAAATAACCTGCTTCTTTGTCAAGGAACAGCAAGCCTCAATTTTGGCGAGACTATCGAGAGTTGAGAATCAGTCAGTCTGTCCCCTTCTTTGGAGAGAAGCTAGCTCATTTTATCATGCGTGGAGACTAATTATGTCAAACCAATGGTTTATAGAGACCACAGAAAGGGGCTATGTACAATTCGAAATATTGCCCCCCCCCCCATTTCCCTCTTCAAGAATCCTTCTCATGAGATTATTCTCTTGCAGAAGCAGAAAAATTGCTCCTGATAGAAGCAGTCAAAGAAGTCCCTGAATCCCTGTGATGTCATGGCTTTTATTCCTGTTACAGAAGGAAGACAGTGTATGTTTATCCAGTACTAGATGTAAGGGACTTGAACACGTAAATTTGGAAGTCCTGGTTCCATATATTGACTTTGGGCTCCATATTCCCTTTGGTATTGATTATGGGTTGATTTGTGACTTGATTTAAAGGATGTGTATTTTCATATTTCAATTTGTAATGCTTATTTTGGTGGCTGGATGCCATTTCCAATATAACCTGCTTACGTTTGGCTCCTCCACAGCACCCAGAATGTTTACAAAATGCCTCTCTGTGGTAGCAGCTCATTTGAGAAATCAGGGTATTTTTGTTTACCCTTGGCTATTGAAGGCCATTGTATGTTGAGGACCTGTTAAGCCATTTTGTTTTTTACACTAATTTCTTTTCAGGTCAATTATCTGTCCTACTATATGGATTCCCTTTATAGTTTCTATACTGGACTTTGTGGAAGGCAGAGCTTTTCTATCGGATGATAGGTTTCTCAAGATGAACCAGAATCCATTAAAGATTCAGGAGGGTTCCACTCAGAGAGTGAAATACTTCTAGGGTCTGATGGCAGCCGTTACTTAAATGACACTGTTTGCTTGTTAGAGAATGAGATCTAGGAAGCGCTAGATATCTCAGGTCAACAGAACATGTCAGGACAACATCCATATGTTTATTACCAGACCTCAGAACATCATAGCCTACCTGAAATGGTGGTCAGTGAGAACAAATTTGCCCAGAGATTTACAGTTTAACCCCAGGACCTGTCTCTGATGGTAATGTTGGATGTATCCAACAAGGGTTAGCGGGGGCTCATCTGAATCAGATGACAATTCAAGGACATTGGTCTTATCAAGAGACAGCCCTGCAAATAAATGTTGTAAGAGAGCTGTTCATTTGACCCTTAAGTCATTTCTTCATCACCTAGAAGGGAGGGTTGTGCAGGTGATGGCAGACAATACATTGACAATGTATTATATCAACAAACAGGGGAGCGTTCATTCTGCTCTCCTGCGTGCAGGGGCTGTAAATCTATGGGATTGTTTTATCCTTTATGGTGTCTATCCCTGTGGCCCTGCATCTGGTAGGGGGAAACAATGTAGTTGCAGATTGGTTCAGCAGAGACAGCTCTCTGTGCATTAATGGCCCCTAAAGGATCAGTTGGTTCAGACCATATTCTCCAGCTGGGATGGACCAGAGGTGGACCTGTTCACAATGAGGCCCAACAAAAAGTGTCCCCTCTTCTGTTCCAGAGCTGGCAGGGACAGTCTGTTCCTGCCTGATACTGTGCTACTGCAGTGGAGGAAAGGTTTAATGTATGCCTTTTCCCCCTTTCTATTGATCCAGAAAGTAGCGAGAAAGATACACCAGGACAGGTCTTGAATGATTCTCATTGCCCCGGTTTGGCTGTGGTAATGGTGGTTTATGCATCTCCTTCAGTTGTCCAGCGGAGTTTTTGTGTGTCTTCCTCTGTCACCAGACCTACTATCTCTTCACCTGTAGGAGGGCAGAGTTTTTCATCCAGACCCACAGTCTCTTCACCTGACCTGTGTGGGTGATTAGACCTTGACACTGGCTGCTTTTGAGCAGTCATGTTCTTTATTTGTGCAGAACACAATCTCTAGAAAACAGTCCACTAGAAATGGTTACCGCTTAAAGTGGACCAGATTTCAGGGAGGGATGAGGGCAAAAACCTGATTTTCCCTTAATCTATTTCCATTCCTTGTGTTCTGGAATGCTTAATATACTTAATCCCAGGGTTATGTAACTCATTGTTAAAAGTTCATTTGGCAGCCAGTTCAGTATATTATACTTTTAGTTAATGGGAGATCACTGTTTTTTTTTTCATTGTTCGGTTAAAAGGTTTATCAAATGTATGTCCCCCTGTTAGGGATCTCAATTTGGTGTTGACCATGCTGGTAAAATGGCCCTTTGAACTCTTGGCCGAGTGTACTCTCTATCACTTATCAAGACAGCCTTCAATAGTGACATGATGTCGGTCAGCAAAGTGAGTGAATCAAATGCCTTTATAGCTGATCCAGCTTTCACTTCTTTTCATAAAGTCAAATTAGCTCTCAGATTTGATCCCAGGCTCTTATCTAAAATGGTGTCTGATTTTCACATTAATCAGATTATTAATTTGCCAATTTATTTTCGCTAAACCTCATTCTAATAAGAGGGAGTCCATTCTACATTCTGTGGATGCAAGAAGAACCTTGCTAATTATTGAGATGGAACTAAGTGTTTTCGTAGATTGTCGAGTGAGTTTGTTTTTGTTTGTCTTACACTAACATTTGGATGGTTTACATGGTTTCCTGCCAGATTATAACTTTATGGATTAAACAATATATTGCTGAACATAACATGCTAGAAAAAGGTTCTGGGCCTGCTTTGATTTGACCGCATTCCACAAGAGTGGTGACTATTTACTTTGCTTGTTTTAGGCAGATACCAGTTGTTGAAATTTGCAGGGCTGCAACCTGAATTTAGGTGCACACTTTCACTAAGTGCTATTGTTTGGATCTGGCCTCTAGAGCAGACACTGGATTTGGTAAAGTGGTGCTGCAGTGTCTATTCAATTAGGGCTCTGTTTCTGCCTCTAGGTCACTTTTCTGCACTAATCATCAGTCTGTCCTATAAGTGGGAAATATGCAGAGCCTCTCAAAGAAGAAATGAACTTGTAACTGAGATTCTTTGAGGTAGCTCTTCATATTTGCATTTCCTACCTATCTTCCCCACTCTGTGTGCCCTTGTTTATTCTGTGTCTCTGGAAGGAACTGAGGTGGGGAGGGTGCTCCTCCTCCTATATAGCCTCACCTTCAGTACATCAATGATACTGAGGGGAAGGAGGGGGTGAGAGTGCTCCTATTTAAACTGCTAGAAGAAGGTTCTACGCAAGGCACCATAAGGTGGGAGCAGTACCCATAAGTGAATATGCAGAACTATCTCAGAGAATCTCGGTTAGAAGTAACCTTCATTTATGAAGAGACACTCAAACCATAAAACTTGTTAGAAAATGACAACTGCCATAAGTGGCAGGAGGCCTAATACAAAAGCAATATTCTTTGGACCCTCCATATCCGAAAGTCTTAGAGGGGAATTCCTTCCTTCTGGTGGAAGGTAAATAAGATCTTTTCTCCTTTTCCTTTTTACAGTTAAAGCAGTTGATACAACTTCCTCAAGGGTAATACTTATGTCAGACACTGTTTTTAGTTTCCTACCTGAGATAACAGAAAGGTGCCAAGAGTTAGAATATTCACCATAAAACTGTGATAGTCAAGTGAGTAGAGGCAAATTCACAATTCAATAAAAGCAATGGGCGAGATTGCGGTGTTGTTTTAAACATAACTTTTTGTTAGTTTCCATGGTGAGTCCAATTTAATTGATTGCATGATATGGCCTGAATGCTTTTAAAGGCTTTCCTAAAAGCCAAAGGCATATTGGCCTATCAGAAAAATCTATGAAACAAGAAGTTGAATGAATTGAAAATTGGAAATATTTATCATAATCCTAGACTGCAATCTACTAACATAATAAAAGATTTGAGGAATAGTTTTACTAATCAGTGGAATGTGACCCAAAAATTCTAGCATGGGAAGTGATAGAATTAGAATATGCTGTTTCTTAGATTCCTATGTTGTTGACTGTTTTATTATTTAAAAATAAATGAAACCCTAAAGTTTCCTTTATTGTACTGAACAAATGAACTCAGGCCTTGTTACTGTAACTTCATAAAAATGTCAGTACAGAATCTAATATTGAATGCAATCGCTTCTTTTGTACATATTTTATTATAAATCTGAATATCCTGGCCTGTCTAGGGGACTAGTAGTCAAGCTACAATCTATCAACTCTAAATTTGATGGTTTGTTTTTTGAATAACCATTACTAAAAGAGATCACACTGGGAAAGGCTGCACACCCAAGTAGATAAAAAAGTTATTAGCAGTAAGTAGAGATCCTATAGGGCAGTGCTTCTCAAGCTATCTGATGTGGGAGACCGGCAATTTTTTTCCCCAATGTACCAGGGACCGGTGCCATATTATTATCCTATTCGACATTCTTATGAGGAAACTTGCAGCCGATGGCTCGGTCTGCGGACCACCACTTTGAGAAGCACTGCTATAGGGAATGAAAAGGAAAAAAGGAGTGATAGCAAAAGTTGCTGCATCTTGGAGGTTAAATGTATGAATAACATGAGAATTGCTTAAAAAAATCAAACTGAATTAACGCTTGCCAAGGAAATTAAATGATGAGGTCTTTTTTGTTTTTAGTTATGTAAGTAAAAGGAAAATGAGGAAGGATGAGGTTGGGCCACTATGCAGTGTAGATGGGGGAGGAGATTTAAAGATAATTTAGGTATGGCCCAAAAACTAAATTAATACTTTGCCTCAGTTTTCAATAACAGAATATGGGTATGAAGGGCAGGTTGGCTGATGGAAATGAGTGTAGAGAAATGGAAATTTTCATACCTGAGGTGGAAGAAAATCGTAGCTAAGGCCATGTCTAACTTACGAAGTAGGAGTGGGCTAATGAAATTTGCTGAAGATACAGAGTTGGAGGGCATCATCAGTACACAGGAGAATCGTGTTATACGGAAAGATCTGGATGACCATGAAGACTGGAGTAACAAATAGGAAGAAATTCAATAGTACAAAATGCAAGATCGTACACTTAGGGTCTAATAATAAGGATTTCTACTGTAAAGTCGAAGAAGGTTTCTAAACATCAGAGGAGTGAGGCTTTGGAATGGCTTCCCAGGAGGAGTAGTGGAGGCAAACTACTTATTAGTTTTGAGAGAACTGGACAAATTTATGAATGGGATTTTATACCAGGGTTGCTTGTGATGGTGGGGAAAGGGCTCGGCAGCCTTGGGGATCTCTTCTGGTTAATGTCTTTTGTTCCTAAAAATCTCATCCCTAGGACTCTTAGGTGGCACTGAACACACACACACACTCTCTCTCTCTCTCACACTCACACACACACACACACACACACACACACACACACACACACACACACACACACACACACACACACTTTCAGTTGCATGGCTGGTTGGTTCTCCCTCTCAGGCTCTGATTGCCGAAGGAATTTCCGCCCAGGACAGATTGGCAGTGACCTTTGGTTGTGGTTTTTTTGTTTTTGTTTTTTTTTTTTTTTGCCTTCCTTTGCAGTGTGTGGTGTGGGTTACTTGATGAGATTATCTGGGTATATCTCACTTAATCAGTTCTCTGTTATTGCAGGGAGCTCTGGCATTGGTGCCCCTCAGTCCCTTCTATTTTCTGCCTGTGGCACAGAATAGTTTTAGTCTCCTGGAGGCTGTAAGTTTGGTTGTTGAATTTAGTGTGCGGGTGCGGAGTGGTGGTTTATGATATACAAGACTAGATGCTGGTGCTCCCTTCTAGCTTTAAACTCTCTCTGACTCTAAAATGGCATATGATTGAAGCTGCATTAAATTTGAAAATGTATTTCTGAACTAGATACAGTAACTCCTCACTTAACATTGTAGTTATGTCCCTGAAAAATGTGACTTTAAGTGAAATGATGTTAAGCGAATCCAATTTCCCCGTAAGAATTAATGTAAATGGCGGGGGGAGGGTTAGGTTCCAGGGCAGCTTCCCTTACTCTGTAAGCACCAGGGGTGGGGGGCTGAGCCCTCAGCCTGCCCACTCCACCCCTTGTCCCAAATCCCCACCCTTGACCCACCTCTTCTCCCCCCCCCGACCTCTTCCCCCTTTACTTTGCACGCTGCGTCCTGGCTCCTCCCCCCTCCCTCCCCTCCCTTCTAAACTCTGCAAGCCACCTGGCTTGCTGCATTCGGGAGGCAGGGGAGGGAGGGGGGAGGCGCACAGAATCCTCGCTCTTCTCCCCCCCCCCCTCGTGCCCAGGGCAATCAGCTGGCTTGCGGTGTTCGGGAGGCAGGGGAGGGAGGGGGAGCCTGCGTGCTGAGTCCTCGCTCCTCCCCCCTCCCTCGTGCCTCCAAAACGCCTTACGCCAGCTGATTGCCGTGGGCAGGAGGTGGGGGGAGGAGGAAGAAGGCGCTGATCCGCGGGGTCTGCCGGTGGGTGGGAGGCACTGGGGGTGGGGGGTTCCTAGGGAGGCTGCCAGCTCTGGAGAAAGTAGGCAGCCAAACAATGTAAGAGTGGAGCATTGCACAACTTTAAAGGAGTGTGTTCCCTAATTGATCAGCAGCGTAACAATGAAACAGTGATAAGCGGGACGACTTTAAGTGAGGAGTTACTGTAATTTAGTCTACAGCTTTTCCACATTTTTTTTATTAGTCAGTTGAAAGGCTTGTTACATCTGAATTTTATAAAGGAAAAGTTCTTATTCCACCATAGATTATTAGATCTTGGGAGAAAAAGAGCTTGGTGGAAATAAAATGTGCATCTATGAAGGAGAGATGGTAAAGCAACAACACGATCCAACTGGTCCAACATACAACATAGTCAACAGTATGCAGATTTACAGAGTGGATCAGGTCAAGGCAGTACATACACACATCATTCCTTATGGACAAAGAAGAATACATAAAACACTTAAGAGAAACCTTTTAACATCAGTTTGGACAAAGTGTTTTGCCTTCATGTGGGGGGAAACAAACTATCATTTTGGTATGTACCCATGACTCAGTTAACAGGTGATTTAACACATCAGTGAAAACAGAGGAAAAAGCAGAGAAATTATGGGCATGTCTTCACTGGCAACATTAAACGGCAACGCTTGCCCAGCGCTCTAAAAAACCCACCTCCACGAAGGGTATAGCTACCAGCGCTGGGAGCATAGCTGGGAGCCGGTACACTGGCATTTTACAGCGCTGAAACTTGCTGCGCTCAGGGGGTGTCTTTTCACACCCCTGAGCAAGAAAGTTCCAGCGCTGTAAATTGCCAGTGTAGAAAAGCCCTGAGAAGGGATACCATGTGAAAATCCTTTAGCCCATGAATAAAGTGTGATCGTAATGGGGCCTGTATGGTATAAAAATGTTTTGCAACCTCATCCAGCATTAAGACCACAATTCAAGGTTGCTGTTCCTGGAGTGTGTGACTATTTTCTTTGTCTGATTGTGAGGGTAGATACTAAATTCTCTCTTCATTCTGAGATTGAAGGAGGATGTGGAGACTTCTCATATTTCTTAAACCGTTAGATAATTTCAGAGCTAATCAAGAAAGGATTTATTTCAGTGTTCTCTCAGAACTTATTTTTATTTCCCTGATTCAGTTCTCTCTGAACTTGAAAACTGAAAGTGCTGTTAAAGCCATGCTCAGTTTGGTTCCCTTCCCAATCAAGATTTTTGTCTCCAGAGCAAGTAGATGCCCAGGCTGATGTTTATTAACAGTAGTTAAATGCTGTCTGTTACCCATTTATCCAGGGGAGGAAAAATATGAAATGGGAATTTCTCTGAGGTGCGAAGCTTGGAAACAATTTGTCAAAATCTAGGGTATTGGGCACACTTCCTCTTTATCCAACAAATATCTAATTCAAAACATTGTAAGACTGTCATGTGACTGCCGACATTTGGACAGTTATCTGCAAACTACTCTCAGAAGCATGACGCTACCTCATTACTGCTGTTAAATTCTACCTCCTCAGCCTTTATAGTTGACCTTATAAAATCCTAGCTTTAAAAATTACCTTGCAGCTTTTAGTTTTATGCAAATGATTTACTGAGACATAAGCACTTACTTCAAGGTAAGCAATCTAATTGTATGTATTTTGGAGGGAGTGTTCTGCATGCTGTGCTAGAAAGATTTTGTTTGTTTGTTTGTTTTGTTTGTATTTTAGATTAATATGGTTCCCATTTCATCCAGTTTTTTTACTTAATGATTTTCCTGTTGTGAGGATATGCTTTTGAAAGAGAGATTAGAACTTCATCTAGTAATGTCTTCTCAAAGATCGCCGCAACCAGTCTGACTTTGCTTTAACTGATAAGGAAAGAAGGAAATTTTCTGATTATAGTTAAGTTTTTAAAAAATAGCGTTCTGTTATATTTTAGGGCGAAGCCTCCGTAT
Source organism: Trachemys scripta elegans (assembly GCF_013100865.1). Lineage (NCBI taxonomy): Eukaryota > Metazoa > Chordata > Testudines > Emydidae > Trachemys > Trachemys scripta. The sequence continues at coordinate 64,153,616 of NC_048298.1, forward strand.
GCAAGTTTAACTATGAAATTAGTCTTCTGGCAATGAGTTGAAATGGTGTGTCCTACTTGAGGCTCAGCCCATGGTTGTAAGATCTTATGACCATTTCAGCTGAGCAGGACAAAAATCAGTAGTGAGGACATTTGGTGAACTTGGTCGCTTAAGGAAAAAATAAATTCAGGTAAGACAAATTTCCCTTTCCTTGGACTATGCAGTCATCCACTGATGATGCATACATGCATGCATACAGAGATTTTTGTCGTAAGGCTCTCTGTACACGTCAGCTGTATTCAAAATAAATACCAAAACATTTTTGTCAAACAGAAAAGAAGAAAATCAGAGAATTGTTGATGCTGACTTTAGGGAGGTGTTCAAACTGATTAAAAATCAAATTATCCATTTTTTATTAACTTGTAAATAAAGTTTACAATAGTTCCCTGCTTTTTTCTCTGTAGATGTTGAATATTTCTGAATGGAGAACAAGTTTCTTATTGCATTCACACTCCTGAAATTTAGATGAAATATAAAAAAGTTAATTTTAAATCTTAAAATGACTAAAAAGAGAGACATCTAATAGCAAGTGAGTTCAGGTTGCTTTCCTTTCTTGATTTTCCTTTTGTTTATAATGTGGACCCGCAGGATGCCAATTTTGATATCCCAGTGTGCCCCTGCCATCTAGAATGAATGCTAGTAAACCTATATCTATAGTACCAGATGTTCCAGTTTGGGCTACTGTCTCCTTTTCTGAAGGTTCTTCATGATTCTAGCAGAAGTTGCAGCAACACCTAATAACAAGCTAGCCATAAATATGCTACTTCAAGGCTAGTTATTTTGGCTCCTTCCTAGATTCCAGAAATACAAGCAGTTTTCTAAATCATTTTAGTTGTTCCAAAATCTGATCTGCTGTGTCCTGCTTTAAGGACTAAATGTTGCATCCTGACCACTGATAACCACTTAGAGCCCTTGTAGACTATTGTATAATGCAGGGAAAACAGAATGTGTCTGAGGGCATTGAATAAATGTGAGTACCGTCACTGGAGATATCTGCCTTTTTCATAAATTGAGATTGACCTAGGATGAGGGTGATTAAAACTGATTTATTGTATTATTACACTTCCCTGTGACAAGTAGAAACTCTGGTATTCTCTCTAAATCTAGGCCCTAAATTTCTTTTTTTCTAGGCCAAAATTTAAATCCTCTGAACGTCTTCGTTCTATTCTATGAGGTCAAGGGTCTCTAAAGAATGCTCAGCAACAGATAGACTTTATTATATATCTCTGAGTCTTAGAATCAAAGAGGTACCCTTTCCCCCTTCATTGCTGAGCCTGTTCCGTAAATATTACTATGCTGGGTGGAAAGATTTCAAGTGGTGTAGTATGTAGAATAGCGTTATGGTCATCCTACTTTCTTGCACAAACAGTGTAGATTGATGTTCCTCACCATGACATATGTTCCTTTCTCTCAGAGCTTGCTAGCAATCATATGTTTTGGTGAATGGAGAGTTAAAGAACTTATTACTTGCACAGATGCTTCTTTACTTTCTTATATTCCCAGCTGCCTATTCTGATCTGCATTTTTGTGTGTAAACAGTTCATCCTTGAACTATGTGCTATAACAATAGTTATTTGTTGAGGCTATCTATTAATCATCGACAGATTTTTATGTTGGAAACTGCGGAAGTCTCTGTTAGGGCTGAGCAGTACATGAGCATGACTGAATGGGAAGGAAGATGGCAGAAATGAAAGTTCTGTGATTCACTGCTGCTTGCTCTCAGCAGGGAAGAAACAATCCATCAATCTGGATTGATGGATGAGGATGCAGAAAAAAGGCCTTTGAAAGAAATACTTTTGGCAGGGATATTTAAAAGTTCTTATTCTGTATTAAAAATGCAGATGTCAACATTGCATTGATGCATGATAAGTAAAAGTGAAACTGACCCTTTCGTTATCAAATCTCAATGAAGAGCAAAAAGGAAAGTTGGCACAAATATTGAAAAATCTTTCAGAAATGTTTTTAATGTAAGATGGTGACATAATGTAGTTTTAACCCTCCCCACCCTTTATATTGACAATGACTTTATTCTATAGATGCTAAAATACTGTCCAGTTGTCTTTATCATATATCCTATATGGAATATGATTCAGCATCTGATTCATCTTTTGTATTTTGGCTTAGTCTATATTTGAATCTAATAGAAGCTATTGCAACCACTTACTGCTGTTCAAGTTGCTTTTCTGAGGACCAGGATAACTTATTTTCTTAGGCTATGTCTGCACTACAGACCTTATAGCTGCACAGCTGTACCACTGCAGCTGCAATGCTGTAAGGTCTCCTGTATAACTGCCCTATGCTGGTAGGAGAGAGCTCTCCTACTGGTATAATTAAACCACCCCCAACTCTAGCTATGTCTGTCGGAGACTTCTCTTGCCAACATAGCACTGTCCACACCAGAGCTTTTTGTCGGCGAAACTTTTGTCAGTCAGAGGTGTGTGGTTTTGTTTTGTTTTTTTTCCCCCACGCTCCTGACCAACAAAAGAGTTGCTAACACAAGTGCTAGTGTAAAAATAGTCTGTCTCCAAATTTCCACTATGCTATTCAACAATATTCTCTTCTCTTAGCTCATGTTAAACTAGGATAAGGATAGGAACAGCCGCTAGGCCAATCATATCTCCTCAGCATTGCAATTTAGTGTAATTCAAGGATCTCTTTTGGGCAACTATAATATTTCTGAAGTGATTCTGTCAGAGAAAGTATTACAAAAAAAGAAAGATGCAATTGCTAACATGTAAGTAAAATCTTCATATATTTCTGTAACAACAAATATTTTTGGAAAATTGAAAAATGCTTTAAAAAAAACTTTTCAAAGAGGAATGGCCAGGTTAAAATCACCTTTTTAAAAAGTGTAAATATATTTTTAAAATTTCAGTTTTAAATTACCTTTTGCTGTTCTCTCCATTTACATTTCTCACATATTAAACAATGCAAATAGATTAGCAAATTTCACTTTTGTTTATACTCCATAGCCAAACTTTTTCATTTTCTTACGTTCTAACAGTGTTGCATTGTTTGATTGCGGACACCAAATTATTGTTGAAACTACATAAATAAAATTGAAATACTTAGTAAAATTAGCTTTACAAAATTTACATGGACCAAATTTGACCTCAAAATACTCCTGAAATTAAGCTGAAGGAAATAAATTTGTAATAAAACTATTGGAAAAAAGTTCAGATTATTTTTACAGACTGAAGTACTGTTTCAGCATAGAATGTTTTAATTTTTTCTTGTAAAATGGATTAGTATTGATATATACTATTCTTTTCATTAATTCATATAATTTAATTTGCTGATACCTTAATGAAACCATGTTTTAAAATTAAAGTAAAATTTGGTTCCATTGGCAAAATAGAAGCTCTCTTGTATTGAAATGTTTCAACAGAATAGTGTATTTGTTTTGTTTTTTGATTAGAGGAACTGGGATGTGCTTGACTAGAGTTTTTACCTTTTTTTTAATTGTGGGGGGTGGGGTGAGAAGGGACTTCGTCTTTATACCTGTCAGAGCTTGGTCTTGCTACTACATTGGGGTCTCATTCCTGCTCCATCCAAGCATGACTAGATCGGAGTGCCTTAGAAGGTCATCAGTGCTGTTTTTTAATCGATGAAAGAGGGTCATAATATAGTGTCACAAGGCATTTTTCCACCACCAGAACTGAAAGTGATGCCTCTTCAGTGCAGTCAATTTATACTTTTAGGAAGTGAGAGATTAGAGCAGGGATGGCCAAACTGTGGCTCTTTTACCATTAAAGTGTGGCTCGCAGGCCCCCCTCACGTCTCTGCCCCCATTCTCCACCAATCAGACTGCGGGGGGAGGGAGGGAGGGAGAGGAGGTGGGGAAGCTCACGACCTCTGCCTTGCAGCAGGATGGTGGGGGTAGCGGTAGGAGGGGGGTCTCGAGGCTTCAGCCCTATGGGGCGTACCTGCCAGGGTTTGGGGCTTCAGCAGGAGCGGGGCTGAAATCCCAACCCTGGCAGGTGCCTCCTGTGGGCCTGAAACCCCAAGCCCTGGCAGGTGTGCCCCGGCTCTCAAACTTCTGAAGTTTGTCTTATGTGGCTCGGAGAGTCAGTAAATTTGGCCACCCCTGGATTAGAGAAACTGAATCTGGGTCATTTGCATGGCAATGCAGAACATTGCTCCTGTAAGCAACTCAACTGACTCAAGGAATTGTCTTTTTACGTGCAAGAGAAAATGGTAATCAAGTGATGTGAAATGGAATTAGAGTACTACATTAGCTGAATGAATATACTTTTTAGTTCTTTTTGCTAAAAAATACACTGTTTCTTTTGTTCTTTGGACTGGTCAGGACAGGAGTAATGCAGAGAGAGTGCACACTCGGCCCTTAAGAAGAGGGACTACATCTTGTTTGTCTCTATATAGTAACCTCTTCTAAGTGTTTTAAATAGCAGCATCAACAGGCTGTAAAGGAAAGTTTCTTCTAACTCTCTACCAGACGATGATGGCTATAATCTGTAGCATTGTGGTCTGAATCTGTAAAAGTAAGTGGGAATGGTAAAGGAATCCTGTGGACTTTTAACAGCAAAGAAGATAATTCCTGAACAACCAAATTGAACATTCTCAAAGGTTAACATCTATTCACAGGAATATAGATTATTTTGGAAGAGGCACACTGTGTTTTAGTGAATATGATAGTTATTGCCCATCATTGAAAAACTTAGATTTTTAAAGAAAAAAGATGTATTTTGCTGTTTTGGTTAATTACCTACATCTTTTAAAAAGTGCAGTGAACACTCCCACAAAAAAAAAAAACAAAAAAAAAACAAAACAGAGGCAACAGCCATTTAAACCCAGAGATAAATTGGAATTTAACAATGCAATTTATAATTACATCTTTGATACAGCCTCAACATTAGCAACATTAAAGAGCAAATCTGTAATGTGCATCTGAGTTACAAACAGTGGACTGTTTTGTTCTGAATTTCCTCAAGTAATCCTACAATTTATAGTTTTAGTTCCAGTAGGGTTTGGGGTGGTGGGTTCTCAAAATCTGGGTCACCGCTCCAGTGGAATCTCTAGATGTGTTTAATTTTTTTCTATCTTTATGGAAATATGACCCCAAGTATCTGAAACTGTATACACTTCTTGTTCAAGATTAAAACATTTACATATGTGGTTTTAGATTTTTGTGATCATAGGTGTGCAGGTAATTATGTGAAAATTCAAAGTTCAAAACATATTTTTTTAAATGGCAGCTTTGCAGCAATACTTTACACAGATAGTACATTTTTTAACATGGTTTCTAACTCAGTTGCTAAATGATATTGCCATTGGGCATGGGTCCAACAACGCTCCAGCTATCCTGGGTCCCACTGGGCAAAGGCCAAACCAACCCCTCTCACTACTTGCTTTAACTATCTTCATGAGACAAACACCTAGTGTGTGTATTTTGCATTCTTATCAACACTTCATGGTATAATAGTAATATGTTTTTATTGCACCTTTCAATCCAAAAGGATCCCAAATAAATGTATAAGGTTTACTTTAACATCTCTGTGGTGGAAATTATGTATCCCTTCTGAGAACAACCTTACATAGGTATTTGTAGATGGGAAAGTGAAGAGTAACTTTAAGAATTTTGTTATACAGCACAGTTAAACTTTTGCTGCTATGGCTACCTCCCAGCTTGGTAACACCGTAACTGTATGAAAGGTGCCATATACTCTTCCATGCAAAACCTGTGACTTTTACATCTCATCCAGAAGATAGTCCTTCACCAGCTCAATACCCTAGAATACCATACTGAGTCACAGATAAGGGTGCATCCTACTATGTCAGTACCACATCCTGTACCACCTGGGTTTTCCATGGATGTGTCCAATTCAAGTACTGACAGTTTCCAAAATCCGAAGAGATTACAGTCCAAGAGGGTCCCTTTTCCTCCTCATTCGTACTGTAATTTAAAAAAATTCTTTCTCTCTATTGGCTTTGGTTTTCCTCCCTTGAGCTCATTCAGTCAAACAAAGCTGACTGCCTGCTCCTCTTTCCACTGTCCCCTTGGATCTGGAAGCATAGTTTGACTTCTGCTGTCTTCACGGACTCTTTTTTTTTCCTGTGTATTATCTCTAAACTATTATTATTTATACATAAGCATAGCATTTACTTGCATTCTCCTCTCAGGGCTGTTTGGAATCCCTTTATTTCATCAGCCGAGGTTGCCAAATTTCCTCTAAGGTGCAGTAGTAGACGGGCGGGGGGAGGCTGGCCTGTAAGGTGCAGTAATAGAAAGCGGGGGTAGGAGAGAGTAGAAACCTCCCAGAATAAGACCGTAGAAGCAAAACATAATACATTGCATTATAAATATCAAATATATTTTCTTATGGTTTAGTACTAGACTTTATTTCCAGTATGTATTTTTTTCAGAAAAAGGCTTACTTAGTTTTTCTTTAGGTTCAAAAATATTTACTAGTATTGTGTAAAAGATATATGTTTTGATAAGTTTTGACAGGCTTTGTCTCTTACTCTATATAAAATGTTAAAATTTGTACATTTAAGAAATTCTTAGCATTAACTACAGTATATTAAATTCTTGCTTTCATTGCATTTAGTTCTTATGCACCCTTTTTTCCCCACCCAAGAAACTGAACAGGCATGTAAAAATGTGAACTAAAAGTGTGATTTTTTTTTTTAATTATTATTTTTTTTAAACTTGCAAAACAATGAACTGTCTTACTTGCTCAGGTTCTCAATGTATCTTTACTAATAACTTTATTAATTTACTTCATTTACAGGAAATGTTCTTCAGTCAAAGTTTGCTTACCTCAGCAGAGACAAAAATTTAATGGGCAAAAGTACAGTGTTTAGGTAGGTAGATATTTTCATGGTGTGCTCAAGGTTCTTCTAGGAAGGATTTCCATTGTAATGGAATAGGCTTCAGAATGAAAGATATTGTGCTTTAAAAGTACTGTATGATGGATTCCATAATGAAATGATGAGGAAAGTTTATCTGAAGTGTATTAATGTTGTCAATTAGTTACTCTTCAAATTTACATTTGTTAAATGAGATTACAGAAAGTTCTTCAGAATGTTGTGTGTGTGATTAGTTTATTTCCTTGTGTACCTTTTAACTTGGCAAATATTTTTATTTAATACTTGTACACAAAAGAGACTGTTCTTTTTGACTTTCTAGAATTTGAAATCTAGAACGTGAATTTCCTAATAAGTTATGATAGGAATAGACTTCCTTGACTTATCAGATATTTTTCTACATTTAGCATAGCTGCATGTAGTGGGCTTCATTTAAATAATAAAAGGTTTCTTTTCCAACTTGTCTCTGTAATACTCTTTATTGCTAATAAAAATTACTGTTAAGAGACCACCAATGTGGTTATGAACAGCGGTATGCACAGAAGATAGATGAGGCTTACATTCCATTTTACAGATGTTTTCTTTATATCCTCTTCCAAAACCAACCCAAAACATGAACTAAAGCTTTTTCAAATTAATATTGTCTAGTTTGCAAATATTTATTGGATTCCTTTCCATTTCTTCAGATCAAACAAATCTTACAGGTTAGAAATAGTCCCTGAAAATAGTTTTCATTTAATGCTCATTAAGAAAGAAAGAAAAAAGACAGACCGAAAACATATTTCTTTATAATTATATAGGGTATTTCTTAAGTGGCATTAAATTTAATTCAAATAGGGCTCTACCATTAAAAGTGGAAAGTTTGTTTTGCAAAATGTATGTTTACTTTATACAGTGTTTTCAAAACATTGCAGGGTTTAATAGCATGGTTTTTACACCATGTATCCAATGTAATAATACAATTAAGCATTAATCAGATTATAGCATGACCTAAAGGGAGGGCCTCTATTAAATAAAAAATGAGCTGGTGCTTGCAAATAGAAATTTAAAACTAATTTTGTTAATAATATAATTACTATTTATAATATTAGAATGTAGGAACCTCAATAGATAGCCCCACACAATGAAAACAGGATTTCATATAGGAGCCTCAGAAAAGTAAAATGTCAAATGGTAGGAGAAAATGATCATGTTCATCAAAAGCTGTTAAAACAAATTGAACATGGAAATAACAGAGATGGTGATAAGAACAAGTCCAAACATGTCTTAACTGAATAAGAATCTTAAACAAGACAGCTATATGTAAGAGTTGCCAAATATCAGGAATAACTTGCCTGTTGTAATTTTTTTGTTTTACTTCACACTTTTTGATGAATATTTGTTTAGTTTTAATTGTTGAACAGTTTCAGAAAGTGTTAAAAATTATTTTTCTTTGACTTGCTATCAATACTGTGATGTAGTCTATTGTGCTTAAGTTGTAGCTACTAAAATATGAAGGTGAATCTTGTATACTTCTTTTTCTGTTATCTAGCAGATAATGGCCTTTAACACGATTTCCAGATGGCACACTTGGCTGAGAATTGAAAAACAGACCATGAGCAGAGTAGCTGACACTGTCCAATTACTTCAGAGGGAAACTTACAAGAACTCCTAAATGCCTGTAGCAGAAACGTACTCTTCCCCCAGTTTTCTTAGGTAGACAGAAAAAAAAAAGCCATATGACTTTTACCTTGGTATAAAACTAGGGCTGTCAATTTAATCACAGTTAATTCACGCAATTAGCTCAAAATTAATCACAATTAAAAAAATTATTCGCAGTTTTAATCACACTATTAACCAATAGAATACCAATTGAAATGTATTAAATATTTTTGGATGTCTTCTACGTTCTCAAATATTTTGATTTCAGTTATAACACAGAATACAAAGTATACATTGCTCACGTTATTATTTTTTATTACAAATATTTGCACTGTAAAAATGATAAAAGAAATAGCATTTTTCAATTCCCTTCATACAAGTACTGTAGTGCAATCTCTTTATTGTGAAAGTACAACTTACAAATGTAGATTTTTTTTGTTACATAATTTCACTCAAAAACAAAACCATGCAAAACTTCAGAGCCTACAAGTCCACTCAGTCCTACTTGTTCAGCCAGTTGCTAAGACAAACAAGTTTGTTTACATTTATGGGAGATAATGCTGCCTACTTCTTATTTACAGTGTCACCAGGAAGTGAGAACAGGCATTTGCATGGGACTTTTGTAGCCAGCATTGCAAGGTATTTACGTGCCAGATATGCTAAAATTTGTGTGCATCTTTCTGCTTCGGCCACCGTTCCAGAGCACATGCTTCCATGCTGATGATGCTTATTTGGGGGGGGGGAAGTGTTAAAATTGTGACTCCTTGTGGGAGAATAGTACGTCTCCGGCTCTGTTTTACCTGAATTCTGCCATATATTTCATGTTATTAGTAGTCTCGGATGATGACTCAGCACATGTTCATTTTAAGAACACTTTCGCTGCAGGTTTGACAAAGCGCAAAAAAGGTACCAATGTGAGATTTCTAAAGATAGCTACATTACTCGACCCAAGGTTTAAGAATCTGAAGTGCCTTCCAAAATCTGAGAGGGCCGAGGTGTGGAGTATGCTTTCAGAAGTCTTTCAGAAGAGCAACACTTCGAGGCAGAAACTACAGAACCCATACCACCAAAAAAGAAAATCAGCCTTCTGCTTTTCATTATCTGACTTAGATAATGAAAATGAACATGCGTCCATCCACACTGCTTTGGATTGTTATCAAGCAGAACCCGTCGTCAGCATGGACGCATGTCCCCTGGTATGGTGGTGGGAAGCATGAAGGGACATATGAATCTTTAGCGCATCTGTCATGTAAATATCTTGTGACACCAGCTACAACAGTGCCACGTGAACACCTGTTCTCACTTTCAGGTGACGTGAACAAGAAGTGGACAGCATGATCTCCTACAAATGTAAACAAACTGGTTTGTCTGAGCGATTGGCTGAACAAGAAATAGGTCTGAGTGGACTTTTAGGCTCTAAAGTTTTACATTTGTTTTATTTTTGAATGCAGTTTTTTTGTACATAATTTTACATTTGTAAGTTCAATTTTCGTGATCAGGAGATTGCACTATAGTACTTGTTTTAAATAAATAGTATTTTTCAATTTCTTTGCTACAGTGCAAATATTTGTAATAAAAAATAAATATAAAATGAGCACTGTACACTTTATATTGTAATCAATATATTTGAAAATGTAGAAAACATCCAAAATATTTAAATAAATGGTATTCTATTATTGTTTAACAGCGTGATTAATCACGATGATTTTTTTAATTGCTTGATAGATCTATGTAAAACCAATTGTCTTTTTTTTATGACAGGAGATTGAGAACCTAGAAAGAAATCAGGATATTCTAGGTGTAAATAAAAAAGAATATTATAGGAGGAAAGTCCTGAGCAGACTTCAATAACCGTAATTGTCAAACGTGAAAAATAATGGATAGTAACCAACTTTACTTGTCCAAAAATCTCATTCATTTGGAAGGAAAATTGTGAATTGCTTCTAAGAATGCGGCAGGTAAACAAACCATCCCGGCCTGCCAGGGTGCTTACCCTGGAGGGCCGCGTGCCAAAGGTTGCCGATCCCTGGCTTAGATTTTCTTCACTTCCTATCTTTTCTCTAAGGAGAAGACGTTAGAAGGTAAGGAGGAAAAGAGCAATATCTGAGATACTTGTTTCCTCTTGTTGGCTACAGAGGTGGTATTTCAGGTCTTCTAAATCAAGGATTCTCAGGTTGTTTGAAACCTGTTCATTCCCCCCCCCCTTCATGGCTAGTCCTAGAATGCCTTAAGTTGTTTCAGCCCCAAATCCCAAAATGCTGCACTGTTAAAGTTTACGTGCTATATATGGCCAGTAGAGATGTTGATGGTTTGAATTCTAGATTCGAAGACCAGAAGGGACCACTGTAACCATCTAGTCTGAGCTTCTTCACAAGCCATAGAACTTCCATAAAGGCCATAGAATGTAAATTTGATATTTTTTTTAAATGTGAAAAGTATCCTTTTAAAAAAGTTATTGAATTATGATTTCCCCAGTCCTATATAGTCAGTCTAATTGCTGCAGCTCTTTACAGTTGTAATATTATTTTCTCACTGAGGCTCTATCTATGCATTTATAATGCATTGATCACTGCAATTCTAGGAGCGCTTTTAAAATGAAAACTTAGTCTATAATAAGTATCGTAACCCTAGAAAATAACCTTGGGACCCATGTCGTGGACTTTAACCCAAAGGTTGAGAATCACTGTGGAGACCTCATAGAGCATTTTGATCCTTTCTGTTGCTAAGACCAAAACCAATCAGTTAGCATACAGCCCTAGAATCCACATGTGAGATCTGAACATGATAGCATGAAAATTGAATGCCAACAGTTTAGAAGCTGCTCATTGTGAGTATAAATACCAGTCACAATACTGTCATATTCATTTATTGACTGTTGACAACAGCTTTACTGTTCATAATTAAATGTGGATATAGAGAGTCAATCGTGGATCCTTCCAGATACAGTGAATATAATGCAGCAGAGTTCCTTGCTTTATCCTGATCTGTTGTACCTGAAGTTTCCTAGCTGAAACCTTAGTAAGCATTCCTCTTAAGCTTATTGAGTCATGTAGTTATTTTAACCTCAATGGGGTAAGATCCAAATAGTTATTCCAGCAAGTCCTCAAGAATGTTTTTTTTAGACTTCTCCATAGAGTTTTTATCCACAAACTCTGAGAAGAATTTAATTACGTTCTAGTCTCTAGTATTACATGACTCCTGCTGCAGTCTTCAATTATATCCCAGTATTTTAGTACTTTTGTAGTTGTGGTTCACTCTCACTTATTATGTAAATTGGGGACTGAAGGCATTCAAATATGACATTTCAACCCATCATTAAAGCTACTTTCTACCACCAACCATCCATTGTATTTCTATTTTCTCATTTCAGAATCTCTTATCGCATTTTCACTTTGAGAGCGAGGTTACATTTAATAAGGATTCTTAAATCTGTTTGACTTTTCTTTAGTTATCTAGATAAGGTGGTCCACAGCAGCCCTAAACCCTGCCCAGTTTGGAACACGAACTCAATTCTAAATAGGTCAATAATATGTAAGTAAAATAGACTAAGTAGGTTGACTTGCTGTGCTTGATAAAATCCTAAATCTCTGATAATTTTTGTATTGTGGGGTCATGCCATCCTTGTTGCGCCCTTAAAAATGTTTTCCAGAATTGATTAATCTGTAGGCCTCCTTTCCCTCAATCCAAATGAATACTCTTAGAGATAACACTCATTATCCTTTCTTCATTTAATCAGTGGGGGGGGGGGGGGTCCTACATCCTGCGACAGACTTTTCTATCTCTGTGGGATAACTCACCCCAAAATGCTGAGATTGTGTACCTTCTGTCCCCAAACAGTTCTGTTATTTGGCAATTCTGAATTTTTCAAATCATAAAACTTAATTTTGGTGCTTCAAATCCAGCAATTTGGGTGAATTTCCAGACATGGATTTGGGTATCTTGTTTTTCTTTGGATGTGTGCAAGTAAGAAAGATTTGTAATATATAAACATAATAGCTTGACAGTTTTTGTTACTTTTAAAATATTTCTTCATTTTTTGCATGCATTCCATGCAGTGATTAACAAAGCACTAGAAACATCAAGATACAGTTTTGAATATGTTTAGGTTTTGCAGTTAACTTCTAAATACTGTGAAGTGTTCCTGCATAGAATGTTTGCATGCACATCATATGACAGAGCACTGTATTTTGCCATTAATACATTTTCTATTAAATAGGTTTTTGTTGTTGGCAAGAAAGGGTTAATGACAGAAATATATTAATTTAACAGTTCAGTCAGAAACTTATTGCACTATAGATGGTAAAAACTATTTAAAAACCTTATTATAGTTAAGCAAAGAATCTAAGCACAGTATATATACTGTCTTCAGCATTTGTACATGTATTTGCCAATTCAGTTTCTCATTGGAAAGCTATGTATTGTACATAGTTTGAGAAACTGAATTGTATCAATAGATATTTTCTAAAATTGACAGTTTTTTATATTGTATGCATACACCAGGTGAAGGTGATAGAGGTATTGATAAATTGCAGAGCCCTGTGATAAATACTTTTTACTATGCATCTGTCACCAGCTCATCTGTCCCTCTGCTCACTAAGGGCTTGTCTACACATGAAAGTGAATTTAGATTAAGGGAGGGAGCGAATTTAAAGTGTAATAGTTGTTATTCCTGAATAACTGCATGTCCGGATGCTCTTCTTCCGGAATAAGTGTGTCCACGCTTGAAGATACTGAGAAATCATTATTCCAGAATAGCTATTCTGAAATAACACCATGTGTAGACAAGTCCTAATACAGCTCCCCTGAGTCTTACTTTAGAATTCTGAAATGTGCCAGAGAAATTTTTTCTCCTCTATCCAAAACTACACTTTCTTAGGTAGGATTTACTGCCTGGAGCTACTGCTTTTCTTCATCCCAAAATGTCACAACTTTGAAGAATGATATCTCATGGTCTTGCAGGGTGAGAAACAGGTACACTGTATCATTAGGAAGGGGAGTTTTTCCAGCACTCATTTCAAGCCCCAGAAAGACCTGAGAAAGAGCCCTGCAAATCTGCGGATATTCACGGACCATGTTTGTGGATTGGATACAGATAAAAATTTTGCCTTGCCGCAGGGCTCAGAGAATCTGACTTTAAGGGTGGAGTGACTTAAATTTAATTTGCTTGATTTCTTTCTTTAATTCAAATCACTGATATAAATCAGGTTGACACTTTGTAAAATTAATTTGAACACCTGTGCTATTGCAACTTTAAAAATGCATTTATAATTTAATATCTTACACATTATCATCTAAAGTGCCACTATTGGTAAGGTGGTGTATTTTAATTTTATAAAACAGCTGTAGGCAAACTATTATTAAAGGCCTTGAGCCTGCAAACTCTTAAGCAGTTTATTCACATGAATAATTCCTTTGACTTTAATGGCACTATTCATGTGCTTTAAAGCACGTGCATAAGTATAGCATCGGGGTAAAATTTTATTTTTTATTAAAAAATGTTTTCTTAGTGGCTTAAAATCATTGTTCAAAACAAAATTGCTTCGAGTGAACAATGAAAAGTTATTTAGACTTTTAGTATATTAACAGAGTTATTGTGAATTTCTATCATTTTCAAATACAGGTCTAGGAGCTTAACTGAGGAATTTTCAAAGCACCTAAATGATTTAGGAGCAGACATATTCACTTCAAATTGCAAACCCTGATGGAGTACAGCTTGGTTGAAGCATTCATATCATCTTTCTTGATTTATGGGCTTTCAGTATATTGGACAAGAGTGTTTGTTTGGTTGATAATGTAGTACAGGTTATTTGCCTATCAATGTTGTGGTTGAATTGTGGTGTTCTCACATTAAAGATGTTAGTGATGCCCTGACATGGCTTTATTCGTTATAGAGGAGAATTTAAGTCTGAAACTTCTTGGTAGAAAATGAAATATAAAAGTCTTAATTCAAAAAATAATTAGCAAACTAATTTTAAATAGTACAAAACACTCTCATGAGCAATTTAAGAGTATATTAAACTAACATTGCTTAAATTTAAGTTCGTTTATTTTTAAGATCATTTTTATCCACATTGCTTGAGGCTACATCTACACTACGGGGGGGGGGGTCGATTTAAGATAGGTCAAATTCAGCTACGCTATTCGCATAGCTGAATTTGCGTATCGGAGCCGACTTACCCCGCTGTAGGGACGGTGGCAAAATCGACCTCTGCGGCTTCCCGTTGACGGCGCTTACTCCCACCTCCGCTGGTGGAGTAAGAGCGTCGATTCGGGGATCGATTGTCGCATCCTGACGGGACGCGATAAATCGATCCCCGAGAGGTCGATTTCTACCCACCGATTCTGGCGGGTAGTGTAGACCTAGCCTTAGATGTGACCTGTTTAGATGTAGAAAAGGTATTTTCTCTCATCTTTGTTTTATGGCTTCCACTGAGCCCTGTACAGTTGAAATCAGAGCTAAGGCAGCCTAGCTTTACTGGCAGAAGGTTACAATAAATAATCCCAAGAATGTTTAGAATTTTATAAAGCACCCTAAAATATCTCTCCTGTAAAATGTGTAACACGTTTTAGGGTGGGTGAGTGGGTTTGTGTGTGTGTATGTATGTGTGTTGATCAGCAATATAGCATTGCCAAAATTCCATGTAAATGAAAACCAAATACAACTTATATGTAAGTGAAAAAAAGTTGCACATTTTGTGAAGCAATTTCCAAAATACTATAAAATGTATAAGCATGTAGCATTTGTGTTGGCTACATGTAATTACTGCAGGACTGTAATAATAAAGCTAGATGTGCACTATTAAGGCTTAGCCAAAGCTGATGGGATTACAGACCCTTTGAAAGTAAATAATTAGTTTTGAGGTAAATTAATGCAAGTAAAATTTCAGGGTGTGGACTCTTAATGATAGTGGCATAGGAAAGCGGTGATTACTGTACTGTTTGAAGGTATTACACAGTAGCAATGAACTAGTTTAATTTTTTTCAAATATACAAGAGAGAATGTACAATAAATGCAGGAAGCTCAATTCTTCCCTTTGCCTACAAGCCATTTATGTGTGTCATACTGAGATCTTTTTAGATGTAAAAATCAATCTGTTGGTCTTTAAGGTGCCACCAGACTCCTTGTTGTTTTTGAGATCTTTTTGTAAATCACTAAGGGCCTGATCCTGAACAGGGGTCTGCTGATTGAGTCAGCTACAGGATCAGTTCCCCAATTGGTTTGATCAGGAATGTGAAGTGTAAAGAAAAACCTTGAACTCAGACTTCTATGCCGATCATTTACTTTTAAGCTGTCTTAAATAATTAACTGATTTTCGCTTAAAATTATCGCCATGCACTCGTGAGAGAGATTTAAGATTATAGAAATATTCCTGTTATGTTGTTACTAGAAGAAAATAAGGAATTAAAAGTATTTAAAAGGTGATGAAATATGTACATTGTTTGCCACTAATGCAGACTGTTGGGTGTTCCTCCCTTGTTCCTGGAAAGGGATAGTCAATCATGCTCTTTGCTTTTCTGCAAGCCCCTAGCTCAGTGGTCCCCAAACTGTGGGGCACAGCCCACTATGGGGCCACACAGGAACATTTGGGTGTGGCGGGGCCTGGGCCAGTGGGGATGGGGAGGAAGCGCCACCCAACCCCGCTTTGTCCTCAGCTCTGCTCCTGCCAGCCCCGACCAGGCTGCAGCCGTGGCTCTGTTCCTGGCCCTGGCATCAGCCCAGCCTCTGCCCCCTTACCCTGTCCAGGCCCCCAATCCCCTGGGAGCCGCGGCCCTGCTCCCAGCCACAGTTCCCAACAAGAGTAAGGGGGGTGACGTGAAAAATATGGGGACCACTGCTCTAGCAACTTCCTGCAACTCTCTGGAGAAGCAGTAACATAGTTTCAGAAATAATATTGCTATTTTAGTAATGAAATCTAAGCAAGTGCAAAAGAGAACTCAAACAGACAATTGCTATTAAGGAAGGAAACGTTGGATTTTTTTTTTTTATGGCAACACCTTTACAAGTCCAATTTTGGATCCTTTTACTTGACCTGAGATTAGTTTCCGTTTTTATAAGTGGTATAAGCATAAGCCACATTGAATTCTTTGACCTGTAGATATCCTGAACCAATCAGTTTGGGAACCAGAAGTTCAAATAATATATTTTGGACTGGTAAAAACACACTTTTTCATCTTTAAATGATCTTTGATTTTTTAAAAAAAAAACTTTAAAAGTTAAGGTTTTTTTTTATGAACTAGTATATTTTCCCACTAATTATCCTGAACATCATACTTATCCTGACTGGGAAAGAAGTATCTAATATTTTGGGTTTCCCCCATAGAAGAATCTATCTTGAATGTTTTAGACGCAACAAATCCTGCATCTTGGCAGGGGATTAGACTAGATGACCCTTGCTTAACTGTAAATATGGCATTGTACGATAGCCTAGAGAATAATTTTGCTAATTGTTGTTCTGAGGCAATATAAACACTTGGATAAAGGTTTTATCACAGTTACAAGAGCAACACAATGTCCTGGGTCTTTATCTTATCAATGTACATCCTATTTAAGTGTGCGCTTGCAGGCTGTCATACAGAGTAGTCCAATATAACAACTCCAAGAGATAATCTCTCTACAGAATTCAGTAACATGACACATTGTGAAAATAGGAACCTATGCATTCCTTTTGTAGCGTCACTTTGTTTATGTGGTAGATCAGGGTGGATAAAAATCAATGATTTTTTTTAAAAAAAAAAAAAAAAAAAAAGTGTTTGTGACTAGTGATTTAAATCAAATCCACCCTGTGGTAGTTATTGGAAGAAGAGGTAGTCTTGTATTTAGGAACAGACAATCAATCAGTCTGCCAGGCTTTTGCAGGGTGGATTTGATTTAAATCACTAGTCAGGAAGACTCTATTTAATCATGGATTTCTACATAAAAGTGCATTTTTGTTGGTTGTTATAACTTTAATACATATTCTTCAGAACTCAGAGATAGATGTAGGTTTCATTTTTAGAAGATACACGTTATACATTTTTAAAGTGATTTATTTTGAAAACTTTTCAGGTTCGTTTGGGACAGCTATATCAGAAAATGAATGATTGTTTGGTTATTTCATTTACCAAAGGTAATTGAAGCAGATATTTATGAAGTCATTGGGAGGTGAACTATCACCAATTCAACAGGTTAATCATTAATATTTAGAGGATTTTCTTGGCATGCTGTATTAGGAGGAGAACATCACCAGACAGACCTTTAAATTGTTTTATTTAACTAAAACAACAACGTTATGTATTCTGGATTTTTTTTCTTCAACAGCAAACATATAATATTTTAACAAAACAAGCATTTGAATTTAGTTAAACATTCAAGTTTTTTTTTAAAAATCAGGTTTGTTTTTGTTAAAATTGTTTTTAACTAAGATAGTTAAATGAAATATAAAAAAAAAATTTAAATTGACTGTGTCAGCCAGATCAACATGAGAAACTTAAAATATTGGCTTCTTCATCTAACTCAGTAGTCTTCACCTTCATTTTCCTGTTTGTTCATAATCTGGAAAAGAAAAACAAGCTTTCCTGCTTTTTCAGGTCTCAAACGATTTCTTAATTTGGAATGAATTAGTCCAAAGGAAGACAATATTCTTTCTACACTGGCAGAAGAAGCTACCGCTGTTAAAAGTGAGATTATCACTTCAACAGTCTCTGAATCCAAGCGCTTAAGTGACTTCCACCAGTTCACTGGTGTGACTTTCTTTAAAACATTATCAGCAAACATATATTTCTTGAATGGTTCACCCTTAGCTATGAAGTTTATTATAGTTGGCATTATGGAGTGATGGTTGCTGGATGTCCATGTCATAGCCGCCAACTCTTCGGCAGTTAAGGTTTGACCCTGGTACCGCATATTGAGAATATTTGCAAGAAAATGAGCTGGAAATAGTGCTTGTTTCATTATTTTTTTTTAATGCTTGTAATTTAACTCTGCATATTTCTCTTTTTAAGATCTCACTCAGTTCCTTCCAAATTTCAACAGCGTCAGCAATAAAACAGCTATTTCCCTGCACTTTGTTCAAGGCTACAGAAATAGGCTTCAGGGTACTCACCATGTGTTCACCATTTCTCTTAAGCCCAATGTTGAAAACTTTGGCTGTGACTGTGCCATCTATTTTTTCCATAATTTTGTTCACAAACTGTCATCAGGTTAGGCCATTTCTTGATATAGTGCTCAAAACAGTCCGCTACTGAGTTCCATCACATGTCTTGTGGGAGAGTTAGCGTGGTTCCTCCCACTTTTTTCAGAGCAGCTGCTGCAAAGTGGTTGTTACTGAAGTATTTTGCAATTTCAACAACAATGGCCTTTATTTCTGGAACACTGAAGGCTTTGGCTAGGAAGTGGATCAAATGAGCACTGCAACCGTTTGTTACTAGCTTTGGACTCTTTGCTCTCTTCTAAATAATTTCTTTTTATCTTGGATACATTTGCAGCATTGTCTGTGACCAAGCTGCGTACTAGACATTTGAATTTTTTTTCAGTTTGTTATAGCTTTTACTGCTACTTCTTGTGTGTGTTCTGCTGTGTGTGCATTTCCTGATGTACCAATTGTTTCTGTAAGGAAGACATTCCCTTCTTCTGTTGTCACACAAGTACATACAGGATCATTGTGGACATTGCTCCAACCATCAAGACTCAGGATAAAAATTTTACCCTCTAGACCTTTTGCACACTGCTCAATTTCTCTTTCATACACTTTATCCAGCAATTTGCCTGCGACATTTGCTCTTTTGGGTGGACTGTCTTAATGACTGAACCATGTTAATGAATTGTGGGTTCTCAATCATACGAAAAGGAGAGTTTGTTGCATAAAGAAACTGGGCAAATTTTTCATCAATAACCTCTTTTTGTAATCTGCTGGTTCTTATCGCAAATTTATCTATGGTGGTTTCTGGATGATGGAGGGTTGTTTTTTTTTTCCTTTTTGCAACAGGTGTTAATACTGTGGCTATGTGACATACATGATGTGACTGAAACACTATCATTGGCAGATAAGTGTGAAACGATAGAAAATGATGGTGATCTTGAAGGTGGATAGTCTTCAGAATCCTGTATGTTGAGGATGGATTCTCTCCTAAACAAAATAAGTCAATAAAGTTATTTAATGATTATTGCCATACTGCTCATTTAGTATTACTCATTGAATTCACTGATACTCAGTTTAAAGGTGAAATTGTAAAAGGAAGATCTGCCTATTTCAGCTATTTATTTTTTATCACAACTGCATCTAAAATAATAGTACCATAGAATAACAACTATATTTTTTGCTCAAACATGAGAATTCAAGAATAGTCCAGAAGGAAGACAGGCAGTCCTTGAGAAAGAAGTATGAAATAAAAAAGTTTACCAACCAGAAGATCCTGCATGTTCAGACATGTTCCTTTCATCATCTTCAATGCAGCTTCCTCCTGAGAAGGAACACTTCTCATGATGTTGTTGTTGTTGTTTTATTCAGGCAACCAGGCCTTGCATTTCTTTGTTGCACTGTTTGCATTTTGCACGCATGCCTGTCTTACCCACAGGTAGAGGATCTTCATTAAAATATTCCCAAACTGTGTCTCTTTTACAGCCTGCTGCAATTATAGGTTTTCCCTTCTAGTGAGAGACTGGTATGGTAGATCTCAAATCAATGAAGGCTACACTCGGAAAGACCTCAAGACTTCTGGAATATGCTGCTCAAACAGTTTCACTTTTGTTTCTACTATCTGTCTTTCCCTTCTCACCTTTCTCTCCAGACTTATTCTCCTTGTTCAGATCTATTCCGCCTCCAACCATCTTCTATTCATTAAACTTTTTGAAATTTTGCACTTTTAGAGAGAGGTAAGGGATTGACTCTGTGTACACAAATTTGCAGAGGGACAATAGGGTTGAGGTCTGTTATTTCTCACCTCTGTTTATTCATTAGTTTGTTTATAAACATTTTTGCTGTTAACAAGCATATTATCTCTGGAGACACAAATCCACAGTTTGAGAACTGCAAAATTGAGCATCTCTGATGGTATCTTCTAGACTGAGCACTTAGTCCCATTGGGTAGATAGAAAGAATAACCTAAATATACAGAAGCCTTTGAAACCTCATAAAATTGGGTCTCTAATCCATGAACTATTGGAATTCATTTACAAAACCTTTCTTAAACATTACATGAATATATTGTGTCATGCTATAGAATTAGAATTTATAATCCCTATTCCATGATGAGATACATTATAGCTCAAAGATCGTTGTAATTAAAATATCATTAGTTTTTTTTTCCTCAAAAAGCATTTTCTCAAAAACATCTGATTTAAATAAAACATTTTTTTTTTAAAAAATCATTGATTTTTATCCACCCTGGGCTTTTGGAAAGCACATTTTGGATGAAGCACTACACAAGCATCCTTGTCCTCAAGAAAAGAGGCACTACCCTAATATCTTGCAGGATTTGAGACGTCTCCACAGTGTTGTATAGAGTCCAAAGTTGCTCAGCTGGGAAAGCCACCATTCTAGTTACTCAGGAATTCTTTATAGAATTATGATGCTGTGGTTCCCAGCTTCTTCAAGAGTACAAGATGTGATTCACTCAGGGCTATTCTACTAAGTGGGTAGGTGTTTCTTCATTCTTGAAAACAGTCTCCTAAATTAGACCAAGCTAAATCCTCAGTTGCTACTTTAGTCTCATCTTGGTTCTTAGAGAGCTTTGTGAATTCTTGCCTTTTAATTTTTTGTTTCGAATTCTGTTCCACAAGGAACTTTCCTAATAGCTGTTGCTTTTCCCAGACAAGTGACCAAACTGCAGGGGTTTTCACAGTTGATGCATATTTACTTTTCCACTAAGAGTTGTCTGTGCTACCTTCATGTCCATCCTCCCCCCCCCCCACTTTATCTACACTGAGAAATGAGACTTTCCAAATTTCTGTGACACCTTAAAGTTGAAAGGGAGCTTGTCACGGTCTCCAAGTACACAGTGATCTCTCTGTCTGCACAGAACAGATAAAAATACAAACTCAAAAGTTGCATGTTTTATTACTACGGTTTGAAGGAATCAGCCAAATCCTGAGGCATTTTGATTTGCACTAGTAATGTGCATACACCTCTTTATATTATGGTGGTATATTAAGTTACAGAAATTCTATGTCATGGATAGAAAATGGCTCACTATGAAGTTTGTAGGCTCATTTTGGACTGAGATATGAGAAACCTCAGAGCAGTATCACAAATTGTTCACCAGGTGATCTGTTAACATTTTCCAGCCACTGGGCATTGCAACATTGGCCTGGGGACATTGGCAAGAGTACATTTATGATGGTTCATTAAACCAGTGCATATCTTTATAAGGAAAATAGGTTGTTGAGTTCATACCCTGGTCATCATTCAGCACATTTTCCCCTTTCCTATCTTAGCAGTCGTCTCTGTAGCCTCTTTTCCCCCTCTCCATATCACGTATAGAGAGAGCAACAACTAGTCAGAAACCCAGTCTGTCTTGCTTGCTACGCAGTTACAGAATAACATATTTCCTATGTGTTAAGTATTCCCTGGGCTTTGGTTACATCAGTACAAATGCTCTCCCAGGTATATATTGTAGGATGCAGAGTGCTGTTGAATTTGTAGGATTAACAGCTGTAGGCTAACAGATATTTTTTTTCAGATGTGGAAAGGGCACTACTGGAGGCTATTGTGAGTAGGAGAAAGTAATACATGAAGAAGTTTTGAGCTGTGATTAGCTTCCGTCTGGATTAATGACTGAAGAAGAATTGCTTCTCCTATTGCACTGGTGTAATAAGGTTACAGAAAATTCACTGGTGGTAGACTTATTTTTCAGTGATGGTAACAGTGAGTTTAAACTCTGGAATGCAAAACTCTAGCTAACACTTCGCAGTTTGGCTCGCAGTTGTTCGTTCTGTAGGTGAAGGTAAAGTCTTGTTTAGATCAGTGTAGTGCTGCCAGAAATGTTAATGAGACAAACACTTAAATGGCAGTACAATCCAGATTTACCTTTTTTCCTGAAACAAAAATCTTATGTAAGGAGCTTTCTTGTTCCAAGACTTGTCAGTGTTCATGTGGCTGGAAACAGACTATTTAAAGCAATAGATTACTCCTGATTTATGAAGAATTTATTGCCCTACACAAAGCAGCAGAGGGTCCTGTGGCACCTTTAAGACTAACAGAAGTATTGGGAGCATAAGCTTTCGTGGGTAAGAACCTCACTTCTTCAGATGCAAGTAATGAAAATTTCCAGAGGCAGGTATAAATCAGTATGGAGATAACAAGGTTAGTTCAATCAGGGAGGGTGAGGTGCTCTGCTAGCAGTTGAGGTGTGAACACCAAGGGAGGAGAAACTGCTTCTGTAGTTGGATAGCCATTCACAGTCTTTGTTTAATCCTGATCTGATGGTGTCAAATTTGCAAATGAATTGGAAATTATACCTGCCTCTGGAAATTTCCATTACTTGCATCTGAAGAAGTGAGGTTCTTACCCATGAAAGCTTATGCTCCCAATACTTCTGTTAGTCTTAAAGGTGCCACAGGACCCTCTGTCTTTTTTTGTAAAAAAACTGTATAGGGCAAGTATCAGAGGGGTAGCCGTGTTAGTCTGAATCTGTAAAAAGCAAAAATCTTGTATCTGAACATAATAATAAAATATAGTTGTATTTCATTATATGCAATAGACTATATTAAAAAAAATGTACAAATTCCTCATCTTGATGCTTTGTTAAAAATATGTGGACAATTACATCATTACAAACAAAAATTAATAGACTCTTTTAGTTTGACTTTGAGAATTGCCCCTTTTCTACTTTGTGTGCAGACAAATTGCTTTTTATTTTTAGTATCTTTTGACACTATTTCATGGTCAACAGATGTTTCATTTTCTCATCAGTTCTTTTTTTATTTATATTTTTCTTTCATCAGTTCTATATCTAATTCTATAGACTTTACAGAATTCATTTTTTTAAATCATTTTGCTGGATGGTAGCTTATGTTTAAACATTTCTTCTGTTTTAATCAATTTCAGTTTTCACAACTGTAGGAAATTATGGAGGGGTCAGACAATTATTTAATTCCAAAAGTTCCAACTTTATAATCTTTAAAACACAAGTTGTCAACATCACGTCAAAATACACAAAATAAATATCCTTAAATAAAATTAAGTTGTCAAGCAGAATTTTTCTTTTTACCCATGTGTAAACTTTGATTATGATAGATGAAAATATTTTTCATCAGTTTGTGTATGTATGGTGAAATCAACGTTTACCAATAAAATATTGATCTTTCCAATCCTAACTATATGCTTTCTCTTTGCAGTTTGGTTTTTAGTCAAAAAGTAAAAACTTACATTTCAACAGAAACAATAAAAGAGACAATGAAAAATAAAACCAGAGTATCTTGAAAATATTTTTTTAAGTTCTGTTCATTATATTTAGCATTCTCTGTTTGAATTTTGTGGAGAAAACCGTATTTGTAACACGTTAAGTGTACAAAGTGAAACTTTCAGTCAGATTACTCTGAGCCATACATGTGAGAATAATTCATTACTAGAATAATTTTAAATATTAAAAATTAGCACTGTGTTTCTGAGGAACTGTTAAACAATTTAAGTACAATGCAAAAATAACAGGTAGGCAATTGACCAATATAATTTTTTTCTATCTTTAAATATTTCTAATGGATTGATGTCTTATTTTGAAGTACACCCAATAATATCTGTGCATATAAAATATATAATATATATATTAAAAATGCCATGACTTTGTCTTCTCCTTCCCTCTCTTTGTCTATCTCTTCAGCCCCCAAAAGCATCACAAAACTAAAACGCACACCCCACACTCTTCTGGAAAAAACCAAGGAATGGAAACAGGCCTGGCACTTTTCCCTAAAAGGTGTCAAACTCTGGCTGTCGGACCAGTGAACGCAGCAAATTCCAGGATTGATCCTCCACTAATTGTGCCCCGTCTGATCTCATTTACCTTAGTGATGCCTGGAAGACAAGTAGTCTCCCAGTAAGTCAGGACCCAAGCCACATAGGACTTTTATAGATCAGTCAAACCTCTTAAATTGTATCCAGAAAGAAGAGAGTAATACGAAACCATTGCAGTTGTTTAAGAACTTGTGCAATCTGCACAAGGTCAGGGATGGTGTCCCTAGCCTCTGTTAGCCAGAAGCTGGGAATGGGTGACAGGGGATGGATCACATTATTATTACCTATTCATTCCGTCTGGGGCACCTGGCATTGTCCATTGTCGGAAGACAGGATACTGGGCTAGATGGATTTTGGTCTGACCCAGTATGGCCATTCTTATGCTTCCTATGACTAATGCTGTCAAATAAACAGCCAGTTGTGTTCTGTACTAGCTGTAACCTCAAAGTGGTCTTGAAGGGGTAGCCTCCTTTAGAGCCAACTTAGAAAGCACAAAGGCATGAATTAGTTTGGCAAGGTCCTGGTCAGGGAGAAATGGTGGTTGTTATTCCCTTATTCAGATGTAAATGAAAAATTGTGCCTTGGGACTCCCAATGCCAGGTGATTAAGAACAAATTGGGAATGAAAAGAACCTCTGTAATTTAAATTTCTCGAGCAGCGGACAGTTCGTCTCATTGTGGGAAATAGTAAATAGCGGGAGCAGGAACCAGTCCTGCAGTATTTTCAGGTACCTTTCTGCCAGTTCACTAGCATCATCTCTGTTTTATAGTAGACAAGGTTGTAAACAGTATATACAATGATAGTGAAGGATAATGTCTGTAGCCTAATAGGGACAGAACTGGCATACTCTCCTTAATGAAGGGGTTAACAAAACATCCATTATACAGCACTGTATAAGGCTTGGCATATTACAGAAATACATATTCCCAGTTCTAGAGTTTTCAAGATGAGTCAGTCAAGATAGACAGATTTTTGTCAACAGTTGAGATAATAGGGAATAAAGGAATTGTTTATAAGGTAGGAAAAATTGCTTGAAGTGTGATTTAAAGTAGGGACTTCAGAAAAAGAGAGCCAGAAGGTGCTTGGCATTGATGAAAACAGAGAAATTGTTCAAGCCATGGGGGCAGTATGATAGAAGGGGCGAAGACAGGGAACAGTAAGGCAAAAGAATTGAGAAGAGTGCCTTCCTCCAGTACATAACAAATGCAGCTTGCTCATTGAAGTGACCATGTCGCCTCCCTCCTGTTTTAATTCCATTGAATCCCTCTCCTCTACGACATGTGAATTTAATAACATTTCTGCTCCTGCCAATAAGGCTCTTAGATATTGTCTTTTCCTACTCATTGACTCATCTCTTAGCATTGTCCTCTGCTCTGTCAAAATTGCCATCTTCTGGTTTTCTTCCATGTTGGCCCTGTGCATGAGCTGTTCTTGAAGACCACTGCCCATTTCCTTATTCAGACCCCTCCTCAATTCAGATTTCTACTGACACACCTACAGGAACCTACACAACTAATAATGGATAAGTGTAGGGACAGTTGGACACAGTTGATACATGTATAATAAAAAATTAAAAATCACATGAAACAAATGAGATGTGTACAGGTCATCATTTTGACCACTTCGTATAGTGTATCCCACATTTGGGTTGGTTTTTTTTTTTTGGCTAATTTTAATTGAAATATGAATTATGACATTTATACTGTACTCAAGTGTGCTCTTTTATGCATCTCAACACAGTTGGCTACCCAGTGTTCTGACTAGTCACTGGTCAATCCATACTCAAACTTAAAACTAATGATTTGTGGATTTATACATACATTTTAATGTATAGTTTGCTGTTCTCTAGCATTTAAAATAGACCCTTCAGTTGCAAATAACTTCTTTAATCTGCATCCATCTCCCAAATATATAAATTATTCCCTCCCCTTTAATTACTGTTAGTAGGGCTTTTAACTCTGAAGATAGCTATTAACTGTTTAATGTCAATATTATCCACTAGTTAATGACATACCAGTTACAGTGAGCACTGTTTAAAAAGAGAATAAATATTGTATCACTCTATTTTTTTTTATATTTAGAATTTATACTGCAATGGGTTATTTATAAGCTCCTCTAAGGGACTCGATAGCATAATATATGAGCACCTCAGAAAGCTTCAGTGTAGTAGTCACAATACCTTTATGATATCAGGAACTATGATCCCTACTTTACAAATGGGGATCTAGAGCAAAGAGATTAGCGGACTTGCCCCATGGTCACTAAGGAAGTCGGTAGTAATTCTAGGAATATAACCAAAATCTCTTACATTTGTCTGGTATCTTGACCACAAAACTATCCTCCTTTCTAGCAGGAAGTTGAAGACAAATTTGTGGCTAGTTTCTGACCTGATATGTTAATGAGGAAGTAGTTCAGCATAATATTGGGGTCTCCCACATCCCAGGCAAGTTCTCTAACTTTCTTTTTCCTTTATGCTGCTTTTCCTGGTGAGGGTTGTAGCATCAGCATGGAGAGTAGGGAGGACCAGACCTCCTTGTCTTCTGCAACAGGTTCCACCTCCTCCAGGGGATTCCCCAGCATTCCTAGGCCACCTGGGAGATGTAATCTCTCCCGCGTATCCTGGGCTGGCCTTGGGGCCGCCACCCATTCGGACATGCACGGTAGAGTTCCACAGAAGCCTCTCAGTGGGCATCCTTATCAGGTGCCAGAACCACCTCAACTGGCTCTTCTCGATCCGGAGGATTAGCAGCTCTACTCCAAGGCCCTCCCGAATAGCCGAGCTCCTCACCCTAACCACTGAACCAAAAGTTTTAAGGTGGCTGCCACTGCCGCCATCACCTCTGCCATCACCATCATCATTTTGCCTGGGACCTGATCTGGTAGGCAGCCTCGGATCACCCCTACTGGATTGAGCCCTGCACACAACTTAGGCAGCCAAACACCTGTCTTCCCCTGATTTGTGAATTGCTCTGTGGCTTAAGTGTCTGGATGCCTGTTGGGAGGCAGTTGAGCACATGCCCAACAACAAGAACATAGTTGCCTAGGGAACTTTTGCTCTGAAAAACTTAGGGGCTGAGTGAATTTAGGTGCCTACAGGGTTCAGCAGGAGTTTTGTGGATTATGATGGAGCTAAAACTGGGACTTAGGTACCTAAGTACCTTTGTGTGGATCCCATGCTTGATTACTTTGTTAGGTCAGAAATAGCTGTGTATTTAACAGATGGTACAAAGTTAGTATTGTTTCTAGTTGATGAAAGGGCATTTATAGACCTTGCCTCCCCTGGTAATTTACATTTGCAAGTATTCACCAAATACTCTGGTGCTTCTATTGGTAGAACAATTAATTTAAATTTTGATACCATGGCAGAATATTGACCTGAACCATAAAGCTCTTTAAGCAACTTAATGAAGCAGTGATATTCACTCTTACTGTAATGAGTCTTGTGAAACACCACAAAAGTTTGTCAGCAGTATATTTCTTAATTTGCTTTTTGTCATTTTTCCTTTTCTGCTACTAATCAATTTATGTGCTGCTTTTCTTTGCATATGTAGAGTAAATCAAAGCTATTAATTGACAAGATAAAAATTGACTTTTTTCCTGAGAAACAATAAATCTAACATTGCTTTCTAAACTGTATCTGATCTGTTCTTGATTATTAACCATTTTAGCAGAATCCATAATGTTGCTTCTTGTGGTAATTTATTACACTGAGCAATTACTTTTTGAAAGCTTTTTATATTTTAGAATTTGGAGGGAGTAATATTTTTCTTTCCATAGCTGTGTGTACGGTAGTGTTTTTAGTGCCTTTAATATTTGTAGGACATCAGATGCTTTTCATTATTTTTTGTTGTTGTTGTTTCACTTACTGGTTGCATTTGTCTGAAAAGTGTTCTAAGTAGCACTAATGTAGATTTTTTGGATTGGGAGGAGCACTTTTTCTTCCCTGCCTTTTGCTTTCTGTCTAATCATTTTATATATGTGCATAGTAGATGATACCAGATCAGAATGGAAGAGTTGTACAAGAATGAATGTAAAAGTATTGCATGACTACATAAAGTGCCAGACGTTAGAGAATCAATGAAGTGTATGTGTTTCCGTGCATGCTCGTTAGCTCTACTCAGTTCTTTTTGCTTTAATCAAGGTTCACTTTGAAGTTTCTTCGGAGAACAACAGGAGACTAGAAGATACTAAATCCGCATATAGTTGACTTTAACCACACAGAAAATATACCTTATTTGCATTATCTTGTTGCACAGTTGTGAACGTCAACAAAATCAGATTTTTAGAAGACGTAGTTAATGTTCATGAAATACACCCCTCGTAGAAGATCTTAGTTTGAAATGACACTTGTTTTACATGGGTTTCATACCTTAGATTCTATAGTAACTAAATACACTCCTCTTGTAAATATGCATTTCCTAAGTTCAGTAAAATGACACATCCATCCCAATTTTGAATCTCTATTTTGTTTGCATTGTAATGCAAGATGATTTGATTCTCATGAGCTTTCTTTTTATATAATTTTGGGAAAGTTTCAACTATTTTTTTTTTCAATAAAAGTTTTAATTAAGTCTTTGACAGCATGTTCAGTTATATACTTCTATGTAGAGCTTTGCCACAGGAACTTATGTAGCTCTTGTACTGAATCCGTGTGGCTGCTATGTATGAGTATGACACTGAAAGCAGTCATTGCACATACAGAAAACTTGCTTTTCTGTTACTTTTACAAAGTCTTGGTAGACACCATCTAATGCACTTACAAATTTCCATTTTTAAGAGCATGAAAGGAATATGTGGTCTGAAAGTACTAATTTCTGTGCTCCTCTCACTTCTCTGAGATAAACAATTAGATGTTTTCTTAATTTTTAAATATCTCCTGAGTAATGAGTATTGTAATTCAAATTTCAATCTGGAGTGATATTATGTAGAAGTTTCAAGGTACTTAAGCTGTCATACTTATTTCTCTAAAGGAAATACAATGTAGTGTTTTAGGAGACAGGCTATATCTTGAGACTCAAAGTACTTTGAATTTATATCAAGTTTTGTTTAATCTGTGAACTGAATAGCTTGTTTCTGATTGTCTATTTTAAAAGGGATTTGTGAATTTGAAAAATAATCCTTTTATAAAAGCATATACCATTAGTACTGTAAGATTGTTCTAAAGGTGACCAACCTTCCAAATTTCTTGACAGATTTGCTGATAGATATATTGTCAGTCTTCTGTTTAGTCTTTATAGTTTTGAATTTTTAACTTACACAGGCTTTTTCTGGTTTAAAGAAAATAAGCAAATGGTGAAGACATTGACAAACCCCACAATTCATTATTGTATTCATGGAAAGAATACTAATCTGTTTCAGTGTTAAGCTACCATTGGGGGAGAGAATTATTTGGTTAAAATATTGAAACATAAATGCATTCTGGGATATTTCACAGCAGGACCATGTCTTAGTGCTACACAGGACAGAGTGAGCACACTGCAATTAAATAATAATGGGAAATAACTTTTATTCTTAATTCCACATAACATAATTTGTATTAGAAATGGTTTGAAATAAATATTATTAATTGTCACCAGTTTATGATTACATCACTAAACTACATTCCCTCAAATTATGCTTCTGTGTTCAGGGCCAATGTTAATCTTTTTTCTTTAATACTTTGATGAGAATCCATGAAATGAACCAGTCAGCCACATGTAGATTGAATTTTCTAATGTACGTTATATAGGTAAAAGTGCCCTAGAAGACTGTTGTTGTATAAGCATATAATTTTAATACTATTAAATTACTCAGTCAGAATATTTATCAAGGGAATGTTAATTGTAGAAACTGTCTACTTTCAAATATGCTAGTCACCTGGAAAAGTGGACTGTTTTTTTTTTTTTTTTATAACCGATGAAGGTTTTTTTAAATTGTAAGATTTATCATTGCTTTAGCCATCTATTACATGCAATGTAAAATATATAGAACATGTTGATATATGGAAAGTAATGCACATTGGAAAACAAATTTCAAATGTACATACAGGATGGGGTCTAAATTAGCAGTTATCACTCAAGACAGAGATCTTGGTGTCATTGTGGATAATTCTCTGAAAACATCCACTCAGTGTTCAGCTGCAGTCAAAAACATCTACCCATGTTAGGAGCCATTAGGAAGGGGATAGATAAGGCAGTAAATATTATGTCATAATGCTCTATATAAAGACATGGTATAAGAACGGCCACGCTGGGTCAGACCAAAGGTCTGTCTAGCCCAATATCCTGTCTTCAAACAGTGGCCAATGCCAGGTGCCTTGGGGGGAATGAACAGAACAGGTAAGCATCAAGTGATCTATCCCCTGTCGCCCATTCCCAGATGCTGGCAAACAGAGGCTAGGGATATCATCCCTGCCCATCCTGGCTAATAGCCATTGATAGACCTATCCTCCATGAACTTACCTCGTTCTTTATTGAACCCCTCTATAGTCTTGGCCTTTACAACATCCTCTGGCAAGAAATT
The DNA here is from genome assembly GCF_013100865.1 of Trachemys scripta elegans. Taxonomy (NCBI): domain Eukaryota; kingdom Metazoa; phylum Chordata; order Testudines; family Emydidae; genus Trachemys; species Trachemys scripta. The sequence continues at coordinate 64,184,551 of NC_048298.1, forward strand.
CCACAGGTTCTTTGTGCGTTGTGTGTGTGTGGGGGGGGAATTATTTTTTTTGTTTTTTTAAACCTGCTGCCTATTAATTTCATTTGGTGACCCCTAGTTCTTGTGTTATGAGAAGGAGAAAATAACATTTCCTTATTTACCTTCTCCACACCAGTCATAATTGTATAGACCTCTATCTTATCCCCCCTTAGTCATCTCTTTTTTTCAAGCTGAAAAGTTCCAGTTTTATTAATCTCTCCTCATATGGAAGCCGTTCCATACCGCTAATCATATTTGTTGCCCTTTTCTGAACCTTTTCCAATTCCAATATATCTTTTTTGGGATGGGGCGACCCCATCTGCACACAGTATTCAAGATGTGGGCGTAACATGGATTTATATAGAGGCAACATGATCTTTTCTGTCTTATTATCTATCCCTTTCTTAATGATTCCCAACATTCTGTTCGCTTTTTTGATTGCCCCTGCACATTGAGTGGATGTTTTCAGAGAACTATCCACAATGACTCCAAGATCTCTTTGCATGGTAACAGCTAATTTAGGCCCCATCATTTTATATGTATAGTTGGAATTATGTTTTCCAATCTGCATTACTTTGCATTTATCAACATTGAATTTCATCTGCCATTTTGTTGCCCAGTCACCCAGTTTTGAGAGATCCTTTTGTAGCTCTTTGCAGTCTGCTTGGGCCTTAGCTATCTTGAGTAGTTTTGTATCATCTGCACATTTTGCCACCTCACTGTTTACCCCTTTTTCCAAATCATTTATGAATATATCGAATAGGACTGGACCCAGTATAGACCCCTGGGGGACACCACTATTTACCTCTCTCCATTCTGTAAACTGACCATTTATTCCTACCCTTTGTTTCCTAAGAGGACTTTCCCTCTTATTCCATGACCGCTTACTTTGCTTAAGAGCCTTTTGTGAGGGACTCAGTTAAAGGCTTTCTGAAAATCTAAATACATTATATCCACTGGGTTCCACTAGTCCACATGCTTGTTGACCCCCTCAAGAATTCTAGTAGATTTGTGAGGCATGATTTCCCTTTACAAAAACCATGTTGACTTTCCCCCCCAAAATTGTTCATCTGTGTATCTGACAATTTTGTTCTTTACTATAGTTTCAACTGGTTTGCCTGGTACTAAAGTCAGGCATACCAGCCTGTAATTGCCAGGATCACCTCTGGAGCCCTTTTTAAAAATTGGTGTCACATTAGCTATTCTCCAATCATTTGGTATAGAAGCTGATTTAAATGAGGTTACAAGCTACAGTTAGTGGTTTTGCAATTTCATATTTGAATTCCTTCAGAACTCTTGGGTGAATACCATCTGGTCCTGGTGACTTATTACTGTTTAGTTTATCAATTTGTTCCAAATCCACCTCTAATGACTTCTCAATCATCAATTCTACAAGAAGATTTCTTAATATCTTAGTGTACTGTTGAGTCCAATAAAATGATAAACCAAGTCTTCCTTGGTGATACACCGCTACCTTGATATAACGTGACCCGATATAATACGAATTCGGATATAACACGGTAAAGCAGTGCTTCGGGGGGGCACACTTCGGTGGATCAAAGCAAGCTCAATATAATACGGTTTCACCTATAACACAGTAAGATTTTTTGGCTCCTGAGGACAGCGTTATATCGAGGTAGATGTGTACCTACAATAATTTTGAAAAACAAACATTTAATAAAGAGAATTAGTTTTAGTATTCTAAACCCGTTACTTATTTGCTTCAGGCTGCTAAACTCTAATATAATTTAATTAATCTACATCCATATGAGAAATCTTAAATCACTGGTGATTAGGGAAGAGATCTTTTTGAAATTTGTGAAGACAGAAGTTTATAGAAATGTTTATCACAGAAATCAAACTCTGTGCTAGCAAGGCATTTGCTGGTTATTGACCCAAGTGTTCACGTTCAGCAGCATACTTTGTTGCACAAAACACTCACTGATAACATTTGTTTTCCCTATGAACGAGAGAGATTATTGTTTTGCTCTGAAATGTTCCCCTTTTTTCCACAGGCAAACACTCACTTAGAGTGCTTACAGTTTCTAAATTTTCTAGCATTAGGTTTGTCGTCTGGATGGAGCATCTGGGACGCAGCCATTAAGACAATAAGTGGTCAGGTTGAATTGATGATGGTTCTGCTATTCAGCGTGGACTGGAAGTCTCAAGCACTTCAGCTTCACTAGGTTAACTAGTCCTTCTAACTTCCTCCCACAATGTGGTGTTTCAAGTTTTACGGTCCTCCTTTTGTGACCCCCACCTCTGCCCCTGGTGCCTCAGATATTCCATGTGGCAATTCTCCCTTTAATAAGGGATGCTATCTTGCATGGTATACAATGCTGAGCATTATTCACTCACCGCTGACAATATGTTCAGCAGTGTACAGAAGATAAGACAAGGATTTTACTTTAAGACGACAGACAATGGTCAAAATATCACACACTTTGGGGGCAGAAACCATTTTGTGAGGGGGTGGTCCGTGTATTTTGCACAGTGTCTATCAGTGGGCTCCTGATCCATGTCTAGAGTTTTTAGCTGCTACTGCATTATAAATAGTAGTGCAGATAATTTTTTTTTTTATGCACATATAATAGCACCACTTGTGGAGGAGTATGGCCGCACTGTTCAAGTGAATTGTGTTTTGAAGCAGTATTTAAGACGAAAGGATGGATGTTTGTTACACGGGGTAGGGAGGGCAGCCCAGTTATAGGGGACGAATTAAAGCAAGATGCAGGAGTGAGAATGGAAGGAGTTGATAAGTGCACTTTGCAGTTTAAATTGTAGTAAAGAGCTGAAGCAAACATATATATAAGCTGGTGGTACTCTAGTGTTAGCTATCCACATCTTTTTTTCTTTGTTGACTGTCTATTCTAGTGAAAACCTTTTGGAGCTGTACATGGGCCTGTGTCATTGAACCTGCTCAGGATCTAGAGTGATCAGGTGATCTGAATGGCGCTCACCACCTAAGCTTACAGCCAGCAGGTCTACATTAGGCTTACTGAAGAGAGTATTGAATGCAACACTAAGTGATGCTATGACAATATTAAGGGGGTGAATATGGAACAATAATGTCTAGTATAATAATTTATCAAAAACAATTTTTGACCACCACAATTCACCCTCTCAAAAAACAAAACAAACACCAACAAAAAAACCCAAAACCCACATGCCCAGAATTGGCTTTCATCCTCCATAATTGCACTACAGAGCTCCCTAAGAATTTTGGGGAGGGTAAACAAGAAGGTTCCTTAAAATACATGGCAAACTTAGTTGATACAAATTAGATACAAAGTATACATTGAGGGATAGAATGTTCTAGATAGCCGGCAATCCCCAATGTATAAGAAGAACCTAGCACAGGGGGTCTCAAAACAAATTTTTTGGTGGCCTCGGGGTGTGGCCACCAACTCTTGCTTGTGGTCGCTCTGACAATTTTTAAAAGCAAATAAATATGCACAGATACATGTCCATATCTTTGTAATTTATTTATGTAGGGATTTAATTTTTTTTGCAGACTCAATAATAAAAAAACAATGCACAGTTGTTTCAATTCTTTACTGAACTGAGACAGTTTTCTTTTTGGTTTTTGGGTAAAAGGTGGATGCCTGTACAAAAATTCTACCTGGACTTTGCTCGTATTCTTGTGCTCTGTGTCATGAAGCAGGAGCCCCTCACCTTGCCGGGGAGCTGCCAAACCCTGGAGCAGATCACAGCTGTTGGGCTGCTGCAGTAGCTACAGCAAATGTAAACAGCAAGTGCAGCCCCAGGCAGGGGAAGCACCAACTTATCTCTCTGTCCCTGTCTCCTGTGGCCCTTCAGCAAAAGCCTGCCCTGGGGAAGGTGAGCTGGGCTGCCTGTGGAGTCCCAGGCTCCCGTGCTGGGCAACCGAATGCCACTTCTGCCTCCCCTGACAAGCCACCTCCAGCGCTGCACACGCCAGCCCCACGTGTCTCCAGAGGTGCTGCCCAAAGACCTTGTGGTGCAGGGCGCTGATCCCTGCTGCCCCCTCCCCCGCCCCCCTGCCGATCTCTGCCTATGCTGTTGTGGCTGCAAAAAAAGTCTGCTGGGGGCTGCATGCTGCCACAGTGGTGGTCATTGATTTACACTGTTGGAGCTGTCTGTACCTTTTAACCCTAGTGGTCATCTTACATTGGTTTCATTTTCAAGACTACATTTGCTGGGAAAAGGGCTAGAAACAGCTTTCATTTGTACTTTAAAAATAATTATTCTCTCTCTACATTTCTAGTTCCCTCCCAAATCATGGGCCCAAAGGCTGGCTGTGCTTTAGTGGTTGTCGGAGATCCTATCATAGAATCATTTTCATGCTCTATTTCTCCCACCCTCCCTGCACAGTAGAAGTATGATGAAATAATGTGGAAGCTGGTGACGTAATGCAGTTAATATACTCCATAGTTTTTCCTACCCTTTGCTGCTGCAGTCACAAAATATTGGCATTCATTATGTTAACTTTCCAGCCTACACAATGCTGGACTCTGGAATCCCTTGGGTTTTCTTTTAGGCAAATCTAATGGCACTTTCTGCCTCTTCATTCATGCCTTTCAGAAACTATTGTGCAAAATGTAACCCACTGAAATAACAATGTGGACATAGTACTGCCATTACACATTAAAAGTGTTCTCTGCCTCACCTTCAGCCATTCAGATTCACACTTGACCAAAGTGACCTCTTGATTCTGTTGCTGTGATTCCGAGATGAGTTCATTAGCCAAGGGAAAACAAAAGAGAGAGGGTGAAGGATGAAGTACTTTGCTTTCCCTCTTAATTTATTTGGTATCTGATGGGACTCTGTGATCTACCAGGGACTGCATCACAATGGGGAAGTAACCTTTCTGGGTAACTTTTTTCTGATGGTTCTTGTGGCTCAAGAATGAGCAAGTGAGTTTTATCTTTAGCTCCACCATGGTTGGTAAAGCCCACTTGCTCTCAGACCTTCTTTCTGTTGCAAGGATATTTCTAATAGTTGCTCACTTTTGTGGTGCTTTTAGTTATACACACCTGTGTTATGACGACTTTGATTAGACAAAATATGTGCCAGTGAGCATTGTTCTATATTTGTAGCCAGCCTCCACAAGGGTTCACACAAGCTATTTTTCATCTTGTAGGCTCTCACTGTAATATTGTGGCAACAATCTGCAGAGAGATCTTAAAAATTTTTCTTTCTCATTCAGAAGTTTGCCAGCTGTAGTCTGGAACGTGGTTTAAAACCAGCATATCTTTTAGACCAGGTTTGTGGCTAGTTAAGTGTGTGAAGTGGATATTAATGTTAGGCTGCTTCATCAGCTAGCTGTTTGTTCTGGGGACAGTTCTGAATACTGTGTTTGCAATTTCAGTATCTTCTAATACCCCCGATTTCTCCTACTGCGGTTAATGATCCTCAGCAACCATCTGATTCTGTCATGCTATTGATTTTCTTATAAAATCGGGTCTTAATGTAAAACGCCATCACTGTTCTTCCATGGTGTGATCCATGCTGTGGTTCCTGGGTCAGTGTTTTTGTTCATTGATGTGTGGTTGCTGGTGAGTATTTGCTTTATGTTGGGGGGTTGTCTGTGGAACAAGCAAATACTCTCCAGCAATCAAACATCACTGAACAAAAACACTGACCCAGGAACCTATCCTTGTAACAAAGCCCGATGCCAACTCTGTCCACATATCTATTCAAGTGACATCATCATAGGACCTAATCACATCAGCCATACCATCAGGGGCTCGTTCACCTGCACATCTACCAATGTGATATATGCCATCATGTGCCAGCTATGCCCCTCTGCCATGTACATTGGCCAAACCGAACAGTCTCTACGCAAAAGAATTAATGGACACAAATCTGACATCAGGAATCATAATACTCAAAAACCAGTGGGAGAACACTTTAACCTGTCTGGTCATTCAATGTCAGACCTGCGGGTGGCTATCTTACAACAGAAAAACTTCAAAAACAGACTCCGAGAGACTGCTGAGCTGGAATTGATATGCAAACTAGATACAATCAATTTAGGATTGAACAAGGACTGGGAATGGCTGAGCCATTACAAACATTGCATCTATCTCCCCTTGTAAGTATTCTCACACTTTTTATCAAACTGTCTGTACTGGGCTATCTTGATTATCACTTCAGAAGTTTTTTTCTCTTACTTAATTGGCCTCTCAGAGTTGGTAAGACAACTCCCACCTGTTCATGCTCTCTGTATGTGTGTGTATATATATCTCCTCAATATATGTTCCACTCTATATGCATCCGAAGAAGTGGGCTGTAGTCCACGAAAGCTTATGCTCTAATAAATTTGTTAGTCTCTAAGGTGCCACAAGTACTCCTGTTCTTTCTCATTCAGAAGTAAACTTTGCCTTAGTTAACTGTAGCTTAATCATCCTTTTTGTGGATGCACCAAAATCACTGTCAAAAAAGCGTGGATGTTGTCTTGCAAGGATTCAGCAATCAAAGCAACTAATTGTATTCATACAGTCCAGTGTCCCTATAAAATGCCATTGCTTAGGCCTTGTCTATACTACACAGTTTTGTTGGCAAAAGACAGCTTTTGCTGACAAAATAGAGGAGATGTACACACTACAAAGCTACTTTTGTCAGCAAAACTGTCCTGTTTTGCTGACAAAATAAAAACACCTCAACAACAGGCATAAAGCTTTTTGTGGCAAAGTTAAAGTGACAAAGTGTCAAAGTAGATGCTGCCATTCGTTATGTTGCCATAACTGGCCTCCCTCACTATCCCCAATGCCCACTATGACCATTCTGCTCACTGTTTTGAACTCTGCTGCCCTGCATACAGCTACATAGGCATGCACCCCTCCCTTCAAAGCTCTGGGAAGCTCTGACAGCTGGGGCAGCAAAGAGCAAATCATTAATGTGGAATCCTATACTGTAGTTCTAATTTTAGTTGGGCATGTTTCAGCTTTTTCATTGTGCGTTTTTGTGATGCTTGGTTTCTATCATACCTGATGTATTTTTACTGTAAAGTTTTTTAAACCTACAGTAATTACACTTTTTGAGATAGAAAATATCTATTAGTATGTGTTTTGATGACACTAGTGTTCTCAGAAGGTATTTTTATTGCAATTAATTGCAGAACTTCACCGTAATAGGAGAAGGGCCTACCTGTCTAAAGGTTTTCCTCTTTACTCTCTCATGCAGATGCAAGGGGTACTGGAAAATGAGAACTCTAGATGGGCCTCTCAGGGTATGTCTACACTGTAATTAAAACCCGTGGCTGGCCCATGCCAGTTGACTTGGGCTTGCAGGACTTGGGCTAAGTGGTGTAGACGTTCGGGCTTGGGCTGGAACTCCACCTGCGAGGTGGGAGGGTCCCAGAGCTCAGGCTGCAGGCCAAGCCCAAATGTCTGTACCAAAGTGAAACAGCCCATTAGCCCAAGTCCTCTGAACCCAAATCAGCTGGCATGGGCCATCTGCTGGTTTTTAATTGCAGTGTAGACATACCCTCAGAGGCTATATATTTACTCCCTCACAAGAGAAGTAGTTGGTTGATAGGCCTAGTTCCTCTTTGTCCCTTGCTTAGGCGTAGCTTCAACCAAGGATTCCTGTATCCTTCCCACATGGTGTAAAGCAACTTCTTTTCTCTCATTCTCCCAAACAGAGAAAAGGAGTGGATAATTCCCTTAGCCTGTTAAATGCTCCGTTTCATCTGGTAGGTGATTGCATTCTGAGACAATTTAGCACAGTTGGGATATGCTTATAGTGAAACTTCACTATATATCTGATAGTCAGTTGACTACATTGATGTAATTTGGGACACTTCTTTGTGTATTATTTTATATTGTCTAAAATTGTGCTAATTACTTCAAGAGAAAAATACAGTAGATTATAGGCTCTTGCCTGAAGGAGTTTACAATCTCTAAACAATAGTAATACTCCATTTCATTGTAATTAAAGTGGAATTCAGTTATAGTGAAAATTTGAAGTCTTCCATGCACAGTATTTTAAATGTTGTTGATCAGTACAGTAAATGAGGAATATTTTACTATCTAAATACAGCTAAATTTCAGTAGCTGCTGTTGAGTTTTTCAGAGTCTGGACTATCTGATGTGCTTGAAAATATCATGTAAAGTATACAAGTGTTTGATAAATGCTTATATGTGGATTCCATGTTAACAAAGAGAACCACTCTCCTTTCATATACTGGAAGCAGCAAAATGATGATAATTGTAATGGGGGATGAGTTACTGCTAGTACAACAATATTAGCACTGAGGTATTGACAGTTTCTATGGAGTTTCAGCCAAAAAAGCTGAAATTTACTGAACTACATATGGCCTGCACTCTGAGTATAAAAATCATGACTTCAAGAGTAGTAGGAATTTGTACAAATAAGTTGATGTTGGGATCAGCAGCAATAAATGCTTTTGATTAGCTGAACTGCAAGTGTGGGTTAGGAGCTTGTATACAAATACTTTAGTGGAGTTAAAATATTTCAATTATTTTATTTAAGAGTTTGGCTATGCATGATTCAAGGCATTTGGTAAGTTGACTGCCTAATGGGATCAGTGAACAACCCCTCCACTCCCTTATATTTCATTGTACACCTGGCCAGATGGCATATTTTCTGCTTTGCTCTGAAAGATCACTAGTGCAGAAGGCATGGGACCTGACTAAAGAATTGCTCCCATCCAGCCAAGGCTCACCATTCCATTATTCAAATAACTCCGATACCAATGGTGCACTAACCACATTGCTGCTTAGGGGAAGTTCACAGCATTTTTGATGATGCAACTTCCTACCACTTCACATTTTATGCCAAAGATGTAGAATGATGCAAATTAAAGTTGTGATTGAAAATTCACAAGGTGATATCAGGACTCATGCTCCATAGTTAGTAGTGTCATTTATTTTCTAGACTTTTTTCCAGCTGCTTTTTTGATATTTCAAGAAGTTAGAGTTGCTTAAACATGCATATTACACGCAGAGAGACGACAGGTTAAGATTGCGACTAACATCCCATCCTTTTAAATTCTAGGACAACTTTGACGAGCCAATCTTTTTACACAGTAGGCAGAAAAAGGTGCATTTTCACACAGTTGATTATGTGAACCCTTGCTGTGTGGAGGGAAGTCTATTAGCTAGCTGAGGTGAACTCTACCAAGCACCAATGTGACAGTGTAGGGTACATCTAAACCAGCTAGCATCTGTTAAAAGAACTTGGCCTGTCTGCACTATGGTTTTAAAAATACACCTTTTTTATTCTCGTGTACACAAGGACTGTATGGCTGTATATATTGTTTGGGTCAGAGAATACTGAATTACCATTTAAAATACAGATTTTAGAAAGCTTTGCTTCAGTTCCTATTTTAGTTAAGTGTATAATTAATGTTTTAATGTATCTGGTTTTATAGCAGAACTTTTTGATGTTGATAAAAGCCCAAGGGGGCAGCACTGTTGGATGTTCAGTTACCTCCTTTTCTTAATTTTATCAATACAAAAACTACATTAAAAGAATACTGTTTAGATTGGGTAATCAAGCACTCAAAAGTTAGGAATTTACAGTTGGTTGGTTGCCTGTGCAACCTTAGTTCGCCCCCTTATGAATCCACCCTGTGCATTGAATGAGGTAGGGTTCCTGGGGAAAATAGTGTGTGATCCTGCAATTTAGACTATATAATTAGAGCCCTACCAAATATATGGTCCATTTTGGTCAATTTTGCGATCATAGGATTTTAAAAATCATAACTTTCATGATTTCAGATGTTGAAATTTCATGGTGTTGTAACTGTAGGGGTCCTGACCCAACTCTGAAGGCAGGAGCGCAGAAGGGTGGCATGATATGGTATTTCCACCTTTTCTTCTGCGCTGCTGCTGGTGGGGCGCTGCCTTCAGAGCTGGGCGCCTAGCCAGCAGCTGTCATTCTCTGGCCACCTAGTTCTGAAGGCAGCACAGAAGTAAAGGTGGCAATACCGCAACCCCCCTACAATAACCTTGTGACACCCCCCCACCCATCCACAACCCTCTTTTGTAGCAGGACCCCCAGTTTGAGAAACCCTGGTCTCTCCTCTGAAATCTATGTAGCATAGGGTAGAAGTACACAAAAGATCACATTTCACGGGGGAGACCAGATTTCACGGTCCATGACGCGTTTTTCACGGCTGTGAATTTGGTAGCGCCCTATGTATAATGCATATGCATGTGGGGCCGAATTAAGATTAAAATGGCAACTGTAAATCTGGCATTGCTTTAGTTTGAATGCTGTAGTTCGAAACCCAAATACATACAAAAAAGTTAAGAATGTTAATTTCCTAGGTTTTGTTTTTTTTAAATGACAAAAGTAAAAGTAGGGGTGGGTGTGTGTGTGTGTGTGTGTGTGTGTGTGTGTGTGTGTGTGTTTGTAACGCTGGCAATCTCCCTATCATACATCCTCAGCAGAATTTGAAGCCTGAGCCTTTGGCACAGACTTCCACCACTTGAGCTATAGGTGTAACTACAGTAGCTGTCAGAGGAAGGATTTTTATCCCAGAGTGTGGGGGAATGAGACACTGAAGTCATGTTCTGGATCTGGGTGTGTCTGGCCTAGTTTGTCCCCCCGCATGCCATCTCCAAGAAGTCAGGGAGCTAGCTCCTGTGCACTTGGGGTGGTGGGAGGGATTGGCATGGGAAGCCAACCCCAGCTCTCAAAATCAACTCTACCCCGCCCCTTGCCACACTGACTCTAGCAGCTCCCAGGTACTACCAGCAAAGTGTGGTGATGGTGCTGCTGTTCTGGCAGTTTGCTTGAGCTGGACTTCTTAGAACGTTCAGTGGTTTTGAGAGGCTACCAGAATTTCCCAGGGGTTGAAGGAAAGCAAGGGAGAGGAAATAGCAACTACATTTTTTTTTGACAATTTTGCTAAATCTGAATGGAATTTTATGGGACAAAGAAAAAAGGCATTTCTACAACCTGAGAGGTTTCCCTCAAGTGAATATCGAAGACTGATTGCAAGCATGTATGTGTTAATGCTTCTCAAAGAAAAGGGTGCAAAAATCCTTTAGAATGGAAAGTGTTAAACAACCTGAATATAAGGGTTCCTACCAGCTCCCCCAATAAGTGTGGCTTTGTAATCTTTTATTTTTTCATAACTATTTTGGAGTTCCTTGAACCAGAAATCAAAATGACTGCTACAGAATATCAGAAATATCTGAGAATGAGGCACTGAAGTTCATATTTCTAACCAGGCGTTTTTCTTTTCATTCTATAGAAATTTCCACATTAGCAGGTATAATTTTTTATCATTGCACTGAAATGCTTAACTGGTATTCTGAAACGTTGCCGAAAGCAAACAAAAACTTTATATGCAGAAGTACACTGATCTAAAAGAAGTCTCCTCGTGTTCCACAACATAATGTATGCTTTTGCGCCTTTGATCTGGAGCTCTGTTAATATAAAGTTAATGTAATGCTTTTCCTTTCGGGTTTTAAGGGACCTTGAAATATCATAGTAATCCAGTAAGAAGGATGACAGTATTTCCTTATTTATTTAGCTGTTTATCAAAACTTATTTTTTAGTTATAGAATATGCCCATGATATGTTTATGCCATTCTGTAGTATAGAAGTATTTCCCTAGCATAAAAAGTGACCATTAATATACAAATTACCTTATCCATTTTGCTTCTTTAGAAAGCTACTGTGTATAGAGTGTAATCATGTTTCTTATCATTTAGGTGACAAACAGCATGTTTGGTGCTTCAAGAAAGAAGTTTGTAGAGGGGGTCGACAGTGACTACCACGATGAAAACATGTACTACAGCCAGTCTTCAATGTTCCCACATCGGTCGGAAAAAGATGTAAGCTGAGCAAACATAATATTTTGCCCTTTAATAATGGAGTAATCTCATAACAAGGTGTATGAAATTGAAATAAGGACAGAATGTCCTCTACTCCAGGATATTTCTTTAAGCTGTAGCCTATGTAAGTTAGTTGGTGTGTGGACCTCGCAGGTAGTTCAAATGAACTGCTTCAGTGCCCTACTCATAGTTTCTCAGCTAGAGATAAAGGTAGTTTAGTTCCCAGAGAAGTCCTAGATAGATGGCCTGGATCTACTTTTCAAATTCAGCTATTTGAGAAAGATTAGGAGCATGTCCAACCCTGTCCGTTGCACAAGAACATTCCTTTCTTTTTTTGTCCCCGAGGTGGTTTCTCTGGCCCATTGTTGAAGCATTGCATATTCTCTAAATAAAAGCTACTCCTTCCTTCACAGGGAGTGCTACCATACACCTGACTCCTTCATGGCCAAATATGCACAGGACTTTATAGCTTCTGGGACCCATAGGATTGAGAATTAAATTGAGGATTATGATTCAAAAAACAATCCTCAAATCTACTGGAAAAAAATAAACTATATTATTCCTCCTCCCCCCCACCCCAAGGGGGATTCTTATAGTTCAGAAGCATGTAGAAGGACAAAGTTCTTCTAGAAAACTCAAAATTGAGGACTTAGCTTCCCCACCCCCAGTGTAGACCAGGCCCAAGTCAGTCTAAGTTATAAAACATCAGCTACGAAAATTCTGTAGCTGAAGTCAACTTACTTAGAGCTACTTACCATGGTGTCTTCACTGCGGTAGGTCGACTGCTGATGCTCCCCCATCAACTCCGCTTATGCATATCGCTCCGGTGGAGTACCGGAGTCGATGGGAGAGCGCTCGGTCGTTGATTTATTACGTCTTCACTAGATGCGATCAATCAACCCCTGCTGGATCGATCACTCCGGAGGTAAGTTTAGACATGACTTTAGTATGATTATGCAAAGCATAACGGTCTATAGTAGTTTGTTAGAACACCTTTCCCATGATTGCCTCCTGTTCCAGCAAGGCATATCCTTTTGAGAGGGTAACATTACGAGATGGAGTACTCTAGCCCTTTACTCCTTTAAGGAATTGTTTGACTTGACACTTGCAGCACTATCACTATATATTTCCTTTCAACAGCCAGGCCCTTCAGAATTTTTTTTTCAAGTGGCAAACCGAGAGCTTTTTCCTCATTACATTTTAGTAAAGGAAGGGTTCTAAAACCTCTTTAAAATGCATACTCTAGATGTAAAACTATATTTTCTGCCTCTAGCTAACTGTTTATATAGTAACTGTCACTATAGTTTTCTTCTGGCTTGCCATTTAAGATAGCTTCAACACTAAGACTTTACCAAGGTGAAAGCAGCAAAACTAAGGGGAAGGCACCTGAAGTCTTGTCTTATAATTGGATGACTTAATGCAAGTGGCTGGGCAACAAACAGCACCACAAGTAGTTCAAGAGATTGTAAGAGTATTTGAGAGCCTTGGTTCAGGCCTTGTCTACACTGCAGAGTTTTGTTGACACAAGTTATGCCAACGATCAAAAACTGGTATAATTGTTGCTTGTGGAAGTTCACACAACGCTCCTTCTGTTGGCAGAGAGCATCCACAATTGGTGCTCTAGCATTGATAGTGAGAGCAGTGCACTATGGTTAGCTATCCCACTGTGCTACTCGCCACCTTCTGCTGCTAGGACTTGTGGGAAGGTGGAGTGGATCGCAGTGCATCATGGGTGTTGGCTCATCATCGAATTATGCATGTTTTTTCCATCCCATCATTCCATGAGCTTCTGACTGCGTTTCGCGGCATTTTTCAATGGCCCATGTTTACTGTGTGCCCTCCATCTCCGTCTGAAAGGATGGATCTTGTACTGCTCTCTACTGTTGTAGTCACTGATAGGAACAGATCACGGCTGGTCATGCAGTATATCATGGGCATCTAATCTGAACAGGAATCAGAGGTGCCTGACCTGTTGCATACCGTGGAAAGAAGCAACACCAGATTACTTTTGGCATTCACAGAGCAGCTGCATGTGGTGCACAATTGCTTTTAGGCTTAGGAAATAAGCACTGAGTGGTGGGATTGCATCGTTATGCAAGTCTGGGATGACCAGCAGTGGCTGCAGAACTTTCAGATGTGGAAAGCCACCTTCCTGGAACTGTGTGCAGAGTTTGCCCTCTCAGTGGAGAAGCGTGTGGTGATTGCTGTGTGGAAGCTGTCAACTTCAGACTGCTGCCAGTCAGTCGCGAATCAGTTTGGAGTCGGGAAGTCCACCATTGGGACTGCATTAACAAAAAGTGTGCTGGGCCATTAATCGCATCCTGCTATGAAAGGTCTATGACTCTTGACAATGTGTGTGAAATAGTGGATGGCTTTGTGGTAATGGGATTCCATAACTGCGGAGGGGCAATAAATGGCAGGCATATCCCAATTTTGGCCCCGGACCATCTTGCGACGGAGGATATTAATAGAAAGGGGTACTTATCTATGGTATTGCGGGTGTTTGTGGATTACCGTGGGTGTTTCACTGACATCAAGATGGGGTGGTCCATGAAGGTGCTTGACGCATGCATCTTCAGGAACACTGGAGTGTACAGAAAACTGCAAGCAGGCACTTTCTTTTCAGACCAGAAGATACCAACGGGGGATGTTGAAATGCCCATAGGGATCCTGAGAGACCCAGTGTACCCCTTGCTCCCATGGCTCATGAAGCGTTGCATGGGATAGCTGGACAGCAGCAAGGAACGCTTCAACAATAAGCTGAGCAGGTGCAGAATGACAGTAGAACATGCCTTTGGCAGATTAAAAAACATGTTGGCCCTGCCTTTATGGCAGATTAGATTTAAATGAGGAAAATATTCCCATGTCCATAGCAACCTACTATGTGCTCCATAATATTTGTGAGGCTAAGGGTGAAAAGTTTCCTCTGGAGTGGAGTGTGGAGGTTGATCGCCTGGCAGCTGATTTTGAGCAGCTAGATACCAGGAATAGTAGAGGGATACAAGGGGGCGCTATTCGAATCATGGAGGCTTTTAGGCACTATTTTGACAATGAGCAACAGTAATGTGTCTTTCTATACAGCACTCTGCCATGCTTTGGTAACTTGCCACCTTGTATGAAAATGTTGATGATTCCTGACCTGATGATTCCTGTAGTCAGGAAATGATCAAATTGCCATTGTATTAATTTCAGCAGCAACCACCATGTGTAGGAGACATATAAAGATTTGTTATCTTTCAAAGAGTATGTTTTTATTAAATACCAATTAACAACACATACAAAAGGCTTGGTGGGAAGGGCAATAACAGTGAAAGGCAATGTAGGCTCTTATAGCTGTGTGTAAGTCCAGCTATCATTTTGGAAGCTGTCTGAAGGGGTGGCATGAACAGGGTACCGAGACATTCTAGGAAGTTGCAAGGAATGTGTGGGAGGAGTGTGGGGAGGGCTTGAAAAGCAGTTCTGTATTGGCTTGGGGTGGGTGGGGGGAGCATGCATGTGTTCTGCCTGCAACGTGATTAGGGACTTCAACATCTCTGTTTGCTCCTCCATCACTTTTATCATCTGCTTTTTGCCCCATTAAAATTCACTCCTGGCTCTCCTTCCTGTCTGTTTTATCATTTTCTTTTAAAGTATCTCTCCTCACCCTGTGTTCTTGTTTTTTGGCCTCTGAGGGTTGGATCACCTCTTGAAACATGTCCTTCTTGTCCTTCCTTGGTCACTTCCTTATTTGCCGGTGTGTAGGGGGGTTCCCCTGAAGGCCACATTTGCAGATGCACAAGAAACAATAAACAGAAGCATGATTGTTAGTGCACGCCCAGCATCGAATCATTGTAGTAAAATGCACATCTTTTTAAATGTTTAAATGAATCAGTTTCTCATTGTCCCTTAGCAAGCACACAGCTCGGTGAATGCCCTAAACATGGTGAGTTCAGCCTGGAGGGAGGAAAAAGGGTGCTCAAGATGGGGCAAAGGGTCTAGGTGGTTTTTTAAGGGGATCACTGCAGGCAATTAGGAACAATATTGTAAATTCTGCCACCATTTTCCACAGGCGGGGGCCATTGAAGCTGATATTTCACTCCTGATGGTAAGCAAGGATGCAAGAGTGCATCTCCTCCATGCGTGCAGCCTCAGACCACGTCCCTAAGCTGCTTGCCTGTGTGCTGCTTTGGTCCCTGCACAAGTGATTGCCGATTGGCACGGGAAAGTTTCCTACAACAGGGGAAGGAACAAAGCACTTCTGCCAAGGAACTTTCGGCAGAGGATTGGCGAGTACCTGCAGAAAAGTTTTTCCTAGAGATCTTTGCAGGAATCCTGTGACATCTCGGTAGGCATTAACACATTGTTCCGCCACACTGCTTAGCTGCACAAGAGAGAATGTGAAGCACACGCAAACACAGCTAGTCATGCACATTTCTGTCCCTTCACTCACTCCAGAATATGCAAAGCAAAGGACCTCATATAACTTAGCAGCATCAACTCAACTTATCAGAGCTCTCCTCTCCTGCATCATGTGTGCCAGAGACGGACTGCTGGGACTGGCGAGATCCCTCTGGAGTGAAAAAGAGATCCTGACTTGCCGTGCCAGTGGATGATCCTGCCATGTGCTCCACATTGTCCTCCAACTCAACCTCCTTGTCCATGACTTACTTCATCCTTGGGGTTGAGTCTGCTGACTCCAGCCCTGCTGAAGTATCCACAGGGCTCTTGGCGGTAGCAGTGAGGTGTCCACCGAGGATGGCATCCAACTCTTTATAGAAGTGGCAGGTCTTTGGTGTAGCCTCAGGTCGACAGTTTGACTCCCTTGCTTTCTGGTACACCTGCCTCAGCTATTTTATCTGTGCACGGAACTGCTGCATGTCCCGTTCGTAGCCTTTATCCAACATGCCACAAGAAATCTGACCATAGGTATCGAAGTTCCTATGGCTGGAGCGGAGCTGGAACTACACAGCCTCTTCTCCCCACAGTGTCAGCAGATCCAACAACTCACGTGTGCTCCAAGCGGGAGAGCGTTTGCTGTGTGGAGCCGCCCTGGTCAGCTGGGAAGATGTGATGTGAGCTGTCCACTCTGAGCAAACAGGAAGTGGAATTTCAAAAAT
This sequence comes from Trachemys scripta elegans, assembly GCF_013100865.1. Taxonomy (NCBI): domain Eukaryota; kingdom Metazoa; phylum Chordata; order Testudines; family Emydidae; genus Trachemys; species Trachemys scripta. The sequence goes on from NC_048298.1 coordinate 64,201,463, forward strand.
TCCCAGGCCATTAAAGGGGGGGGAAGGGTGGATGTTTGTGTACCTTGGTTTGTGTACCAGTGTTCGAACTGCTGACCAGAGCAATCAGGCATTGTGGGACATCTCCTGGAGCCATTTATTGGAACATAACCAAGCGCGCTGTCTACACTCACACTTTGTCGATATAACTTTGCTGCAAAAAGCTCTATGCCTTTTGTCAAGATGGTTTTATTTTGTCGGCAAAGCAGGAAAGTTTGTTGGTGGAAGGAGTATTGCAGCGTGTACACCTCCTTTTGTTGACAAAACTCTGTAGTGTAGACAAGGCCTTAGTTGAAGAAAAAGGATATATCATTGTCTACCTAGATTCTCACCAGGAAGTTCAGTTCTAGATAACCAGAGTTGAAATCTTCTGTTGTGGAAGAATTCCATATGTAGTTCAGTGACTCACGTGCCCAGCCAGAACCTGGACAGTCTTAATTCACTGGGTCTGCTGATTTCATGTATAATGCAGTGGTTTCTTAGATCCGACTCCACTCCAGTCATCTAATCCTTCTCTTCTTCGATATTGGGTGCTCATTGCTTGGAGTGAGTAGATCTTTACTCATTTCACCTGTCACGAGCTATGGGTAGAACACCCATAAATGCTATTGCTATGGATTGCACTGGACAACGTGTGACTCAAGGTAGAAGGTTGTCTTTGGCAAAGGAATTGAATATGCATTTTATAGAGCTTCAAGCATCTTGATCTTCTTTTGACAACTCAGAATTCCGCTTGAAACAAAAGTGATTGAATTGACAATGTGACTACTGCATCCAAACGGGTGATAATTCTGAATCAATTATTGTGTGAGCTTTGGTCAGGAAAGTATCTTATTCTTCTGAGTCCTATTCTCTTCTAAGGAGAAAAAATACACTGGCTGATGTTCTAATTACATGTTGGCTCACAGAAGAGAGTGGATCAAGTTGTCACCTCTAACCCTCAATGCTTTGCTACTGTAGCTCTCTGCCTGCGACACCCACAAAATCAAGGCATTGTGATGCACTTGGGGTTACAGGGTAAACAGTGACACAACTTTTCACCGATCTGGGTTGCATCCCATAACATAACCATTCAACCGCAAATAATTTCACTTCTCACAGACAAATCTATTTCTGTCAGTTTGCATCTGTAATGACAAAAGAAAGACCTTCATGTTTTGTGAAATAGTTTTTGCAGTAAATGCTTTCTCCATGATTTGGTGTTCATTTTCTCTCCCAGTCCTTTGACTGACAAAAAAGGCTACAGAACAAAGAAAATCAGTGACATCAGCATAATCTTTGGATTAGTTGACTAGTTTTGTCTTGCCTGGAAAATCTGAATTCTTCTATAGCAGGGGTCGGCAACCTTTCAGAAGTGGTGTGCCGAGTCTTCATTTATTCACTCTAATTTATGGTTTCGTGTGCCAGTAATACATTTTAACCTTTTTAGAAGGTCTCTTTCTATAAGTTTATAATATATAATTAAACTGTTGTTGTATGTAAAGTAAATAAGGTTTCAAAATGTTTAAGAAGCTTCATTTAAAATTAAATTAAAATGCAGAGACTCCCAGACTGTTGGCCAGGACCTGCGCAGTGTGAGTGCCACTGAAAATCAGCTTGTGTGCCGCCTTTGGCACGCGTGCCATAGGCTGCCTACCCCTGTTCTGTAGTTTCCAGGCTTCATCTTCTCAAGGCTTGATGTTTTGTTCTGACCATCAAATTAATTTTTTCAAAAGGTGACTCATGAGAGAGTGACTCTTATTTTAACAGAAGCTTTTCTTGCATGGGGATAGGAGCTGCATTGCAGAAGTGGGGGAGGCACATCTGGCATACAACATCTGATAAGGAAAAATTTCTTGCTGATGTGATCGTATGAGTCTCAAAGCTTTAAAAGTGTTCCCTACCACACACTTTTAAGTTGTTGCAAGCTGGCTTAAAAAGATTTTGAACTGTAAATACCTTTGATTGGAAGCTTTTGCTTGTAATATCTTGAGAGGCCAAATGGGGTTTGAGGTTGTCATCACACCACCTGATCAAGTAGAGTTGCTGTCATTTAAAGATATGAGTTCAACCCATCCATTTTGGATTGCTATATTTTGGATGTTGAAAGAAGTATGCAACAGAAGTCTGCTTTATCTTTTTTTACTGAGTTTTAAAACCCTTCATATGCTTTTGCTTTTATTTTTGTGTTTTGCTATTCTGCTTTGAGATTAAAAGACAGTATTTGGTTGGGAACAGGATGGTTTGGGGGTTGCTTTTTTTTTTTTTTTTTTTTTAGTATTTGTTGTTATGGCAGGGGCACTTACAGAACCCATTCAGGTTTGGGGCTCAATATATGTAATAATGACTCACTTATAGATGTTTGTTTTCAAATCTCGATGATAAATATTTATTAACTTAGTAATTTTTAGTTCCTTATCTTCCATTTGTTAATGTTTTTATTTTGTGGCTATGTGCAGTACTCTAACACAAGTTATTTTGATATTTTAGAGTTTTATCCATTACAAATATTAAGTCTCGGTTGGAGATTAAAAAGCCTGTAGGACTTTCTTAGTACATTTTCAGGAGACAGGTTTTCTTCAGGCTGCTGTATATAGTGTCTAGCCTTAGAGTTTGACATCTCTGTCTTCTGCTGCTACTGCCAGTTGCTGGGATAATGAATAAAACGACAGTATTTCGTTTTCCTGAGAAAATTTTGCTTAAATACCTTTTAGTTACTATTTGAGAGGCTTTTAGCTAAAAATTTGACAGATTCACGATTTAACTTCAGATGTTACATTTAGGGTTGTGTGTCAAAAGCATGCCTATGGAATCCTCTGACATTACAAGGAACTAGGTACAGTGAAGTTAGGACTGGGTAATTTAGTAGCATTAATTTAGATGATAAAATAATTATTTCGTAATGGATGACTAGCTTTGATCCATTTGAATAAAGTGGAAAGTTCATCTCTGGCAAAAATCAGGTTAGTATGATAGATTTAATGTTAATAGGAGATATGTATTTTCATAAAACTTACAATTATATTTTCAAATATATTTGTATCAAACCCATTTCCCCTGCTTACCTTACGAAACTCAGAGCTTAAGTGCCATTTCTCTGCAATAGCTGATGATATTGCTAACACAGAAAGCAGTGGGGACGGGAGCCTGCTGTCCTGTCTGAGAGATCAGAGAGACTCTCTTCATTCATCTCATTATAGGTGAAAAAGCTTTTATTGACATTTTAAGAGATGAATAAAAGGTGCATGCTATCATTTGACAACAGTCTGAGGAAATTTCTTGCTGGGCATAAGAACAGCCATGCTCGGTCAGACCAGTAGTACACCTAGCCCAGAGGTTCTCAAACTGGGGGTCGTGACCCCTCAGGGAGTTGCGAGGTTATTACGTGGGAGGTCATGAGGTGTCCGCCTCCATCCCAAACCCCACTTGGCCTCCAGCGTTTATAATGGTGTTAAATATATTAAGTGTTTGTTTTTCATTTATTGTGGGGGGGAGGTGTCACCTTCAGAGGTTCGCTGTGTGAAAGGGACAAGTACAAAAGTTCGAGAACCACTGACCTAGCCCAATATTCTGTCTTCCGACAGTTGCCAATGCCAGATGCTTTCGAGGGAATGAATAGAACAGGCAATCAAGCGATCTATCCCCTGTCGTGCATTCCCAGCGTCTGGCAAACAGAGGCTAGGGATGCTCAGGCCATGGCTACACTCAAAACTTCGAAGCGCTGCTGCGGGAGCGCTCCCGCGGCAGCGTTTTGAAGTGCGAGTGTGGTCACGCACCAGCGCTGGGAGAGAGCTTACAGCACTGGGAGCACATCTCACACTGGTGCTTTACAGCGTTGTAACTTGCTGCGTTCAGGATGGTGTTTTTTTTACACCCCTGAGCAAGAAAGTTGCAGCACTGTAAAGCGCCAGTGTAGCCGTGGCCTCAGAGCATGGTATTGCATCTCTGTCCATCCTGACTAATAGCCATTGATGGACCTATCTGTCAGGAACTTACCTGGTTCTTTTTTAAATCCTGTTCTGGTTTTGGCCTTCACAGCATCCCCTGGCAAGGAGTTCCACAGGTTGACTGTGTGTTGTGTGAAGAAGTACTTCCTTTTGTTTGTTTTTAAATTTGCTGCCTGTTAAATTTCATTGGGCAGCCCCTAGTTTCTTGTGTTATGTGAAGAAGTAAATAACATTTCCTTATTCACTTTCTCTATACCAGTCAAGATTTTATAGACCTCTATCAGACCCCATGCCCCCCTTAATCATCTCTGAAAAGTCCCAATCTTTTAAATCTCTCCTTATATGGAAGCTGTTCTATACCCATAATCATTTTTGTTGTCGTCTCTGTACCTTTTCCAATCCCAATATATATTTTTTGAGATTGGACGACCAGATCTGCATGCAGTATTGAAGATACGGGCATACCGTGGGTTTATATAGAGGCATTATGATATTTTCTGTCATCTTATCTATCCCTTTCCTCATGGTTCCTAACATTGTTACCTTTTTTGACTACCGCTGAACATTGAGTGGATGTTATCAGAGAACTATCCACAATGACTCCAAGATCTCTTTCACTGGTAACAGCTAGTTTAGACCCCATCATTTTGTATGTATAGTTGGGATTATGTTTTCCAATGTGCATTACTTTGCATTTATCAACATTGAATTTCATCTGCTGTATTGTTGCCCAGTCACCCAGTTTTGTGAGATCCTTTCGTAATTCTCCGCAGTCTGCTTTGGACTTAACTATCTTGACCAAATATAAGCATACATTGTATAATGTTAAACATGTGGCAACATTGTAACAATTATAGTATGTTTATCGAACAGTTGCTACAACTTAAAAATTTGTTTTCATAATAAATTTACACTGCATGATGGGAGAGCCAAGTGTTTGGAATTTATACGGTTTTACCTATATTTATAACCTATAAGGTATCTGCTTTTGACTTTTATCTAATTTGGGCATGTAAACATAAACCAGTGTTACTTGGCTAGAGAGGAAAACAGATATTCATGTTTGTACTTTATATTGTCCTTCAGTTTGCAGAGAGGGAGGAAGTAAAATGCATCTCTGAATCACATTTTAAGAAATTACAGGTAATTTTTTTTTTTTTTTAAACAAACTGGAATGTATGTAGTAAAGGAAATAGAGAGCTATTTCTACCACAAGAAACTGATTTTTCTATCTGATTAAGAATTTTTGTTAACATAGGCTATAAGTAGGCTTGGAAGGATTAGATTTTTATCAGTAAAGGTCTTGCACTGTAAACACATAAATCAATGAAAAAATCTTTCCATCCGTTATAATAGAAACATACAGATAGGCAAATTAAGAAAAATGCTGCTTGAGAACTTCAGAGTTTGATTTAAGGATATTTACTTTGTATATTTTGACGTGATGTTGACAATTTGTGTTTCAATGGTTTTAAAACTTTAACTTTTTGAATTTCAAATGTCTGCTGTCATTAAATAATTATTGTCTAACTCCCCCCGCCCCAATAATTTCCCACAATTGTGAAACTTTAAATGGATAAAAATAGAAGAAAAAAGCTTAACCCATAGTTCAGCACATGTGTGAACATCTACTCGATAAAAATCTAAAAAAGGTTAATAGAAACTTCAGTATATCTGTTGAAATCATAAAGATAAAAATTGAATTCTGCCAAGCCTAGTTACAAGAGAGTTAAGTCATTATGCAAGTCTTTCAGTATACCACAAAATTGTTTCTATTGTTTACTACATAGCTATGTCTAGTACACCTATTTTTAAACCAACAGTATAAGATAATTGGTGAATGCAAATGAGTCTTAAAATTTCAAGTGGTTCTTTGGACCAAACTCCATTGCATGCATGCAATCATGCTCCTCTTCCATGCTCCTGTATTATAAATTGGCTCATTGAGTGTATAGTGAATGTATTACATTGTGTTAGAAATGTATTTATTTGTTAGTGTTCATTCTTTCACCTACAGTATTCATCTATTAATGAAGTGCAGCCAGTCTCTTAATCTGATTAAAATGTCTGTTTTATCAGCTTAGTCTTAATCACTCATGGCATCTTCCATAATACCAAATTACAACTTTCCCAGTAATCTCTTGTCTGATTAATAACTCGTATTGTATACCTTAGTATTGTATATGAGTTTTAAAGAGATGTTAAACTTTTTTAAAAAAATAACACTTGTTAATGATATCATTTACACTTTAAAACTGAAAGAATTATAAAAATCAGTTTGTTTTTCACTATTTAGGCAGTTTATTTCTTACATTTCCTCAAGTTAAACAATGAAGTGGATAGTTATTTTCACTTCAAAATCTCAATACTTATAAATATTTTGAATATTGCAAATACTTTACTGTAAATGTTTATTTTAAACTCATCATTGGAATTTTAATAATTTAGAGAAATGCTTTTATTGGTCTTACATTTTGTAAATGCTTGTTAGAAAACCTAATTTTGGGGAAAATTTTGCAGTGGTCTATTTTAAATTACATTTAAGACAAAAGGAGAATTATTAAGAAAATGAAAGATTAAACCAGAAGAATATGATAGATCTAGTTTTTGTGTTAATTTATTTGCTTAACTTCTAATTTTATTAAATGGTTAACATAGTGCTGTCTCCCTTTAAAACTGTGATTCATCTACTCATGTCATTCTAATAGTACCTGTTGTGCTGTATAAGATCTGGTCTACACTATGAATTTAGTTCGAATTTAGCAGTGTTAAATTGAATTAACCCTGCACCCGTCCACACAACGAAGCCATTTACTTCGACATAAAGGGCTCTTAAAATCGATTTCTGTACTCCTCCCCGACGAGGGGAGTAGCGCCAAAATCGACATTGCCATTTCAAATTAGGGTTAGTGTGGCCGCAATTGCCGTAGTGTAGACATACCCATAGTAACAGAAACAAAGTAACACATGATTGTCCTCTGTTGGTGACTAAGAAGATAATTATCAACCTTTCTCATATGTTTAGATATCTACTGGTCTGGATGATATTTGTGGATTTAAATTTGCTCGTTCTACCAGATTTGAGGCAGTTTAGGCTCTTTTTTTTCCTACTTCTTCCTTTGAGTTTAGGTTCACTGTACTGGACTGATGCAGCACTTCATTGATCATAGTTTACACTGGGCAAGTCTACATTACAATGCTACATCTGGTGAAGATGTGCATAATTATTCCACCTGGGGGAGAAGCTAAGCTATGTGGCTGGGAGAGCGTCTCCTGCCAACATAGTGCCGGTGTGGACCACACACAACTTTTGTCGCTCAGGGGTGTGAAACTCACCCCCCCCAGCAATGCAAGTTAGATCAACTTAACTGATAATGTAGACCTGCCCATTCCTTCCATCTCGGAAAACAGCTTCAGCTTTGCTCAGGGAGCTATAGAGCATGATTATTTCACAAACTTCTGAGGAACTTCAAATGAATGTGCATGCAACTTTTTCAGGGCTGATGTTATTAAGCCTAGATAAATTACATTGCAATAAACCAATCTGGAGGTAATGAAGGCATATATAATAGAAACCAGTTCAGTCACCTAGTCAGTTGTTTCTTGTTAGAATTTGTTCATTGCAGTTCCTTCTTATATCTAAGTCTAGAATCAGTGAGGAGTGTGGTTGGACCTCACAACTGTTTTTTAGGGTGATAAGAGTTCTGTGTGATAAGACTTGCATTGTGGCCACTTAAGATTTCCAATTCTTTACCCAAGTAATACAAGATTGACTTTCTCACCTCAGTTGTTGCAGTCTTTGGTCCTGTTGCCTTTTATTTTAAATTTTGCAAACGAGAATTAAAGTATGCAAATTAGGTCAACTGTCTCTATTTTTGTCAATTGCTGTAGGAAAAAAGTTACCTTGTATTTGATATTTTTCCTAGGAATTGGCTCTTCCATTAGTTCAGTCACCCACTTTTCCAGTCACCCACAGTATGCAGACCAGTGAACGCCTATGTATATGAGAGAGAATTAGGTTTATTTGTAATCTTTTATTTTCTCTGAATTATTCCAAGGCATTCTACAAAGCAGTCCATGACCATAATCAGGTTGGCTGTACTGTTGCCTATTCTTCGCTGCTTTTTTTTTTTTTTTTTTTTTTTATTATTATTATTGTTAAACGTAGCGCCTGGAACAATAGCTTCCTGATTGGGGTCTCAAGCTGTTACTATAATATGGATGATAATCTTTCAGCCTAAAGTTAAATATTGCTGTAAAATGCAAATGAGTTTAACAACAAAATCAAATACATTAGATAGCCAATGCACCCTTCATGATAAAATAATAAATGACATCATGTGCCTTTCCAGCTTACCTGAAATGTAGGTAAATTACAGAGTATTAAGCCTCTTGTATTTCTTAATAGTACATACTTAGGATGCCATATTAACCAATCTTTAATTGAATCCTACTGTTTTTTTATAAATTGCTATAATCTCCTGACCATCATATATAGTGGCTGTCATTAAATTTTAACATTTGCAAGTGGTTACCACCCAGTTTTCCTTATACTTAAACCACACATTGCCATTAAAAGCCAACATCTAAAAACAGTGCCCACACAACAAGAAAAGAAGAAAATGGTAATTAATGTAGGTACATAAACAGTTCAAAATTAAATCACTGTAGACAAGTAAAGGATTGTATTCGCTAGGACTGAGACTTGACGTCTACATTAGAAATACAGTGCTTGATTTTTTTATTGTGCTATGGCATTATTATGCCTGTTCAGTAGTGCAAAGGGGCTTTAAATTAATTGGCTCTGATCACAGTATGTTTCTCCAGTACTGTATATAAATACCTGAGTGGTGTAGAGATCTACGCCACTCATTACCACATCCTCTAGCATAAGAAGTAGGGATGATGGAAAGGTGGTGTGGTGTAATCTGACCATCTCTGTGCTCCAGCTGTTCTTAGCTACTGAAACCAGTCCTTCATGGCCACAAGTAGTTAGGACTGCTTTAACTTATGTATGGGGCCTAGGCAAGGCCCTGGCTGACCCAAGAATAAAGGAGTCACAAACATGACTTAATACCATCTTCACGGCCACACTCTTTGTCCCATTTCTACTTCATGCATAGTTTGGTCAAAAATGCCACACTATCGAAGTTCTCTCTACCATGCAGGTGTACCAAGATCCTATCTGTTTCTCATACTATCAAAAGCCATCACTTCAGAATTTCTAATAAAATTTATTGTTTACATCCTTCTCAGCGGGTCAGTAATAGACAGATGAAAGAAACTTGTCCAACATAACAGTATTTGCGCAGACAAAACTCTTTCTCTTTTAAAGCATCACTGGTACATAATCTAGGAAAATTTTCTCCTTGGGTATCCAGGATACCAGAAGTCCTTCCAGTCTCTTTGTTTTAGGAGGCCAGAGTTTCAATTCTAGTAGGATCATTTGAGTTAATCCAGTGCTACTTGCAATGAGCGTAAGTAATACTGTAGTCACTAGAGCCCTGTTGCTCCAGCAAAACATCTGATATCTTTTTGAGATTCTCTCCATATATGAGGGGTAGCCGTGTTAGTCTGTATCCACAAAAACAATGAGGAGTCCGGTGGCACCTTAAAGACTAACAGATTTATTTGGGCATAAGCTTTCATGGGTAAAAAACCCACTTCTTCAGATGCATGGTGTGAAAATTACAGATACAGGCATAAATATATACTGGCACATGAAGAGAAGGGGGTTACCTTACAAGTGGAGAACCAGTGGTGACAAGGCCAATTCAGTCAGGGTGGATGTGGTCCACTCCCAATAATTGATGAGGAGGTGTCAATACCAAGAGAGGGAAAATTGCTTTTGTAGTAAGCCACCTACTTCCAGGCCCTATTCAAGCCCAAATTAATGGTGTTAAGTTTGTAAATGAATTGTTGCTCTGCGGCTTCTCTTTGAAATCTGTTTTTGAAGGTTTTTTTGTTGAAGGATGGCTACTTTTAAATCTGTTACTGAATGTCCAGGGAGATTGAAGTGTTCTCCTGCAGGTTTTTGTATGTTACCAATCCTGATGTCTGATTCGTGTCCATTTATTCTTTTATGTAGAGACTGTCTGGTTTGGCCAACGTACATGGCAGAGGGGCATTGCTGGCACATGATGGCATATATCACATTAGTAGATGTGCAGGTGAATGAGCCCCTGATGGTGTGGCTAATGTGGCTGGGTCCTCTGATGGTGTCGCTAGAGTAGATATGGGGACAGAGTAGGCAATGGGGTTTGTTACAGGGATTGGTTCCTGGGTTAGTATTTCTGTGGTGTGGTTTGTAGTTGCTGGTGAGTATTTGCTTCAGGTTGCGGGGCTGTATGTAAGCAAGGACTGGCCTGCCTCCCAAGGTCTTTGAGAGTGAGGGATCGTTTTCCAGGATAGGCTGGGGATCGTTGATGATGTGCTGGAGAGGTTTTAGCTGGGGGCTGTACATGATGGCCAGTGGCGTTCTGTTATTTTCAGGCCTGTCCTGAAATAGGTGACTTCTGCGTACCCATCTCACTCTGTCAGTCTGTTTCCTCACTTCCCCAGGTGGGTATAGCAATTTTAAGAATGCTTGATAAAGATCTTGTAGGTGTTTGTCTCTGTCTGAGGGACTAGAGCAAATGGCTTGGCTGTAAACAATGGATCATGTGATGTGTCCTGGATGGAAGCTGGAGGGATGTAGGTAAATAAGCTGTCAATAGGTTTCCAGTATAGGTGTTTGTGACCATCACTTATTTGCACTGTAGTGTCCAGGAAGTGGATCTCTTGTGTGGACTGATCCAGGCTGAGGTTGATGGTGGGGTGGAAATTGTTGAAATCCAGGTGGAGTTCTTCAAGAGCCTCCTTCCCATGGGTCCATATGATGAAGATGTCATCAATGTAGCACAAGTTAGAGGAGGGGCACTAGGGTTTTTTTTTTTACCCACAAAAGCTTATGCCCAAATAAATCTGTTAGTCTTCAAGGTGCCACCGGACTCCTCCTCATTTTTCTTCATATATACCCTTTCAAAACCACAAAGAGTATGTGAATTGTTTGTATGCTATGTTGGACTTTAAACATTGTTGAAATCACAGTAATAGTAGATTGAGACACTTTTTTTTTTTCTGTATTATCAACTCTGAATTGTTGTTTCCAAGGCATCCTTATTACCAGAAAATTCTCCTACTTGTTTTCTCTCAGTGAATTATGAATGATTTAAGTAATAAATGATTTGCCCTCCATATTGAATCCAGATCAAATAGTCCCTGACTCCGAGGTCAGCTAGAAGCAGATGAGTTCTCAGTTACCACAAGGAAAACACAAAGAGAAGGAAATAATAAAAGCTAGGGTAGTGTATACTCTCTATCCAGTTTACTAACTTTCCAAAGAAGAAAATGCATATGACAAAAACCAGCTAATTTATCTTGGATGGGGTCATTGAGGCTTGTTTGTTGCATGTACCTTTACAGGGATGAGTAGTTTACAACAAAGTATTTAGTAGTAATAATCTTATATTCCATTGTTTGGGGTAATGAAGGCTTGGGGCTAAGCAATCCTTCATGTTAAAGAACTTAAACTACTTCTTCAAGTGATTGCTCATGTGCAATCCAATAGGCGTGAGTGTGCCGCATGCACGATTGTCGGAAGGATTTTCTCCTAGCGGTACCCGTCAGGTCGGCTGTGGAGACCTCTGGAGTGGCGCCTTCATGGCAGTGTATATAGGTCCCTGCCGACGCGCCGCTTGCTCAGTTCCTTGTTACCACCAGTGACGGTCATTGGAGCAGCTCAGTCTCTTGCATTCGCAAGTGCCTACTTAGTGGTTCCCTTTTCTTAGTTGTAAATAGTTATTAGTTTAAATAGTAGTTTGTAGTTAGTTGGGCTTACTTTGGGGGGGCTTTCCCCCTGCCCTAGTTTCCCCATGCGGTGGGGCATGCCTCAGTTGCAGGGGTTTAAGGCATGTGAGAGGTGTGCGAAACCTATGCCACAGGTGATCCGCACACTGCTTGTCTCAAGTGCCTAGGAGAGGCCATCAGACAGAGTGCCCAAATTCACAGGAGCTTTAGACCCAGGACTGAGAGAGAGCGGGACTATCATTTTGAAGCTCCTCCTAATGGACTCGGCTCTCCGCCCCCAGGCGGCACCGGAAATGGATGCGGGATGTCCTGGCACCAAAAAAGGACTCCTCCAAGGAGCATAGGCGCTGTTACCCTTCGGTGCCGCATAAGAAAAAGAAGGCGGATGGGGTCGTTGCCCTGACAAGAAGCCGTGAGGGGATTCCAGCAGGATGCATCCTCCGGCAGGACACCCACAGTCTGGACCTCAAGACCTGGCACCATTGACTCTGGCCCCAACAGGAGGCCCGTCGAGTCCAGTGCTGATGGGCTACCTGACTCGGGAGGATCTGGAGGAAGAGCTTGACTTCCCCTCCATGCTGGATACCCATGAGGCAGCGTGGGACCTCATTGCCATGATGGCGCAGTCCCTGGCCCCACAGGTGCAAGCTCCGGCACCGCTAGCCCAGGCACTGTCAGCGGCACCGGCTGCAGCATCTATCCTGGCACTGCATATGGCGACGGCACCCTTTGTGGCACTGATGGCGTCATCGCCCCTGGTTCATCATCACGGCAAGCCCACGATGTTACGGCGCCACTCACCATCACCTTGGTACCGCTCCCCGGCACTGTCGGGCTCTGCCCCCTGTGATCAGGCGCAGACTACTCATCCAAGTCAGGTGCTGAGTCTTCTGTCTCTCGACGCAGCCAGTACCGCTCCCAGCACCGCAGACCAGTGGACTCTTTGGCACCGGCGGTTGCTTGGCTACCCGAGTGGCATGGCCTTTACAACAGCCCTTCTGTACTCCTTGGGCCTACCATCAGGATCAGGGCTCCAGGCCGGCATCGGTGGCATCCGCGCTCTTGTCTTCCCCCGCCCCCCTGCACCACCACCACCTCCCCCATCGTCGCTGGCTCGACACACCCCCAGGGCTCCTGAGGACCCTACACGAGATAGGGACTCTGGGCTGTCACGCTCGGGCACAGCACCTGAACCAGCGCCATCAGTGACACTGGAGCCGCCTCCAGTCACGGGAGGCTGTGAGGTACCTGACACAGCCTCCAGAGAGCCAGAAGGGCAGGAAGACCCTGTCCCACAGGTCGTCTCCTCCTCCTCACCAGATGAGGTGGTGGCGGGCACTGCCACCACCCTTCCAGCGATGGACACCAGGACCTTCTTAGCAGGTGGCCCAAATTACGTCAGATTGCTGGGTCCTGAACACAGTAGGGGTGGAATATTCTATCCAATTTTGTTCCCTTCCCCGTCCCTTTTCAGGGACCCTTCTCACGAACAGCTCCTTTTGCAGGAGGTGCAATTGCTCCTCGCTCTAGGGGTAATAGAAGAGGTTCCTCAGTAGTTGAGGGGGAAAGGGGTTCTACTCTGGCTATTTCCTCATCCCCAAGGCCAAAGGTCTGGCTCCGACTTATCCTGGATCTCAGAGACCTCAACACATTCATAAGGAAAGTGAAGTTTTGCATGATCTCTCTGGCTGCCATCATTCCTTCCCTAGATCTGAGGGACTCTTACGCTGCCCTCGACTTGAAAGATGTATCCATTATCCCAGCCCAAAGACATTTCCTTCGCTTCGTGGTCAGTGGCCAGTACTATCAGTTCAGGGTGCTCCCATACGGGCTCTCGACGGCCCCCTGGGTATTCACCAAGTGTATGGTGGTCGTGACAGCCTTCCTCTGCAAACGTCAGGTGCAAGTGTTCCCGTACCTGGACGACTGGCTCATCGAGTATGAGTCACAAGCACAGGCTGCAGAGCATGTGTCTTTGGCCCAGGCCACATTCTACAGGCCAGGCCTCATAATGAATGTGCCCAAATCCACACTAGCCCTGACGCAGAGAATAGAATTAATAGGGGCTCTCTTGGACTCCAGGCAGGCCGGGACATTCCTGCCTGAGCTGTGCTTCCAAGCACTCATGGACATTATCGAAAACCTTAGCCGATTCCCCATAACCACGGCCGGAAATTGCATGAAACTGTTGGGGGATATGGCGGCCTGCACAGACGTGGTCCGGCACGCCAGGTTATGCCTTCGGCTCCTCCAGGCGTGGTTAGCGCGGGTGCACAGGCTGGGCAGGGACCCACTGGACATGATAGTTACCCTTACCCCTCGCATTCTTGAGTCTCTCCACTGGTGGCTGCAGCCACAAGTGGTCTGTGTGGGAGTACCCTTTGCCAAACCCCAGCCTACGCTATCACTAGTCACGGATGCCTCAGCGCTCGGTTGGGGAGCGCACCTGGGCAATATCAGAACCCAAAGCCTATGGTCCCACACAACTATTGCTGCATATCAACGTAAGGGAGCTGAGGGCGGTTCGTCTGGTATGCCAAACATTCCAGGCTCGCCTTCAGGGCGCATGTGTGTTGGTGCTGACGGACAACACTGCAGCGATGTTCTATATAAACAAACAGGGTGGTGCTCACTCCTCTCCCCTGTGCCGGAAGCCCGTTAGCTGTGGGACTTTTGCATCGCCCACTCAATACACCTAGAGGCGTCACACCTTCTGGGAGCGCAAAATGAGCTAGCCAATTGCCTCAGCCGTTCACTTCAGTCACAAAAGGTCCCTCAGGCCGGACATCGCACACTCGATTTTCCAGAGGTGGGGCTTTCCCCACATAGACCCGTTTGTGATGCGGAACAAGAGGAAGTGCCAGCGGTTCTGCTCTTTCCTGAACCCACAGCCCAGACTCCATCGCGGACCTCTTTCACCTCTCATGGATGAGTCACCTGCTGTACGCGTTCTCGCCCTTCCCTCTCATACACAAAGTCCTCCTCAAGACTCGTCGGGATGTGGCTTCCTTGAACCTCATAGCACCAGCATGGCCCCGCCAGCACTGGTTCACCATGTTGTTGAACCTCTCAGTGGACAGATCAGTATAGCCCTTCCTGTGTGCCCGACACTCATCACACCCTACACGGTCTTTTATAAAGATAAAGTGCAGCAACGCCCTCACCCTGTGTTTCTGCCAAAGGTAGTCTCCTAGTTTCATGTGAACCAAGACACATTTTTACCTATGTTCTTCTCTAAGCCTCGTGCCAGTAACAGAGAGCACATGTTCCATTTCCTGAACATAAGGCATGCCCTAGCATTCTGCATTGAGCGTACAAAGCCATTTTTTAAGTCACCACAGCTCTTTATTGCAATCGCAGAAAGGATGAAGGGGCTCCCAATCTCATCCCAGTGCATTTCATCATGGATCATGTCCTGTATCAGAACATGCTACAACCTGGCTAAAATTCCAGCCCCTCCGCTTATAGCGCACTCCACGAGAGCGCAAGTGTTGTCTGCAGCATTCCTGGCGCAGGTCCCTATTTATTGTTCCATAAGTAACTGAGTGGGATGTTTGAGACCATTGAAAGTAAAGTTTGATATTAACATCAGTATGTGATACACCTCTACCCTGATATAACACTGTCCTCAGGAGCCAAAAAATCTTACTGCGTTATAGGTGAAACTGTGTTATATCGAACTTGCTTTGATCTGGTAACAACTCTTTTGTTTGGTTGTTTTAATATAGATGCTGGCATCACCATCAACATCAGGTCAGCTGTCTCAATTTGGGGCAAGTTTATACGGGCAACAAAGTAAGTACTCTGTTTATTACTGATATGCTTCTTTTATGATGTATGCATGTTCATTTTTACATCTTGAGGGAGAATATGCATATCGTTTTTTCTGTTAATTACATAGGAGAGGTTGCATGTCTTTTTATGTGTGTGACCTGTGCAAGATGCATTTTAGATCTGGGTTAGTAGGTTTTTGTGCATTTGCCATGATTTGATGCTCTACAGTTGCTAAATAAATATCACCTAAAATATTCTATAGTTAAACACAGTATAAAGAATATCTGTGGCTTAGCCATGACTTTTAAAAAGAAAACTAAAACAACGGGCCAAAATAAACCTAGTTTTCTGAAGAATAGGTACAGAATCAAGTGAACAGCTTGATCTGTAATGTGGTATTGTATACCCACAAAAGGCAAATTGATTCACTTCTAAAAGTTGGTCATTCTTAATTCGGTCTGTAATATGTGAGGTAGTAAAGCTGGGGAAAATATTCGCGGTTAATAGTTATTTTCCCACCCTCCATTTCTTCCTTTTTATCCTGCAGCTGTTAAAAGTTTAAATTAGCAGGTGCAGAAAGACTAGTTGTGTGCTTTACAGAAGGATTTTAAGTATTTTACCACCTCCTGATTAGACTTGATTGGAATTTTCTAGCAGGTTACCGTTGTCGGCAGACACTGTATGTAAAGTATCTTCTAGGGTATTTTAGTAAGTGACTTTTTTAGCTGGACAGAGCAAGAGTATTGTCTCTTAGAAGATGCAGTCTTTCTGATACAGTATTTAATTTTCCTTTGAATAACATTCAGGCTCTTAATAGTGAGAGTGGTTGTCCCTTAGACTGTTGACGAGTAACAGTGTTAGACCTACTGGTACATTCATTCCAATGATGAATTTTCTTTAAATCCATTTCTAGGAAATCTGAGAGGGAAGCTTTATGCTCATTTTTGGGGCCTTAATCTGGCATTGTTGAGCCTCTTTTACCCTCCACTATCTTTATAGCTTGGGACTGTAGCTATTTTTGTACCTTTTTATCCATTGCAATTGTATTCCTTAGGCCCATTGAGGGCTGGTCCACACTAACCCCCCACTTCGAACTAAGATACGCAACTTCAGCTATGTGAATAACGTAGCTGAAGTCGAAGTATCTTAGTTCGAACTTACCACGGGTCCACACGCGGCAGGCAGGCTCCCCTGTCGACTCTGCGTACTCCTCTCGCGGAGCAGGAGTACCAGGGTCGACAGCAAGCACTTCCGGGATCGATTTATCACGTCTAGACAAGACGCGATAAATCGATCCCAGAAGATCGATTGCTTAGCACCAGACCCGGAGGTAAGTATAGACGTACCCTAAGTCACCCAGATGATCTAATACATTTTTCTTAACAACCTAATATTTTGATCAGTTCTGGCTGTGATGCCTAAAGTGCAATCTAGCTTAAGTGAAATCATGCTTAAAGTAGAAACTAGAAGGTCATATTAGAACAGTCTTCTGTTTCTTCCCGAAGTCTGGAATGCCATGCTTGGGACTAGATGATGTTTAACCATTAAAATGTTGTTTGGAAGAATCAAAATTGATAATGCCAACATACCTAGAATTGGAGTAGTGGCATCTGTTTCATTATCCATCTATGTATGTGTCTCATTCTGGAAAGGGGTGACCAGATCCAGATTATTGTAAATCTGAGTTAAAGAAACCCAATTTCCAGGCACAAAATTAGCTTTTTACTTTCTTCTCCAATGGTCAACCGAAGTCATTGCCTATTAGAAGTAATAACAAGGGAAAGTGAAAGAGAGAGAAAAATAGATTTCAGCGGTCCGTCCACAAATTTACAATGAGACTTGAAGGATCAAACTCCATCTGTTTACATATATTCAGATATAAAAAATATTCTATAGTTGGCAACTGCGGAGAGTTCGAATATTCACTGTGCAGGCCAGCTGAAATCTATTTTTTTCTCTCTCTCTCTCACTTTCCCCAGAGAATGCTTCCTATGTTTTGCACTGTGAGGTCAATTTCTAAATCAGTTCCTTAGAAATCTACTTTACCACCCTGCTGCCAAACCAATGGACCAGTTATAAGGAATATTTTTTTTAGCTGCACTGTTATGTATGCTAGTTTTGTTTCCTGATATATATTACATGAAATTTCCTTTTTATTGTATCTGGACATAATCCTGAATTTTTTTTCAAATTTAAATAGAAAAATTGATTTGTGAATCAGAAGAAAGACATACACAACATTTTGAAAATGTCCTCCGAAAACAAAAGCATTTCTTCAGAGTATTTTTTTGTCATAATTGTTTTAAATAATGTGAATTTCCATTTTTTTGTCTTTCATGCTGAAATGCTTTCTTTATTTGCTGTATACACCCACACACTTATGGTGAATCATTTGTGTTGAACACAATAATATTGAACACGTAGTATGGCATTCACAATGATTTTTATTATATTAGTGGACAGTTAAAATCTCACTTTTCTCTTATTTCAGAACATTAGACTTAAGTTAATTACAGATACTGAATTTCTATGGTCAAGAAGAAGCACTTTATACTTGACAGAGAACAATTCTAAAAAGCATACTATTGAAAACTAAATTATTAATATTTGTATTAAAGAAGTTTGTATTGTTTTGCATGAGCTGAAATAGTGTTTTCAACACAGGCCAAGTGTGTATCCGCTTATACTTTCTGAAAATGTATCTTCTAATTGAAATTTTACTAGGGTTACCATACGTCTGGATTTTCCCGGACATGTCCGGCTTTTTGGGCTCCAAATCCCCGTCCGGGGGGAAATCCCAAAAAGCCGGACATGTCCGGGAAAATCGGACATGCGGTCGGCGGCTCGGGTGCCGGGCCGGGGGCTCGGGGGCTCCGCCGGCGGTGCCGGGCCGGGGGCTCGGCCGGCGGTGCTCGGGGGGGCCCGGGGGGCTCGGCCGGCGGTGCTCGGG
>NC_048298.1:64220095-64354341 GCF_013100865.1 Trachemys scripta elegans
GGGGCTCGGGGGACGGGCTGGGGACCTGCGGTGCCGGGGGTGGGCCGCGCCTCCTCCCCCCCCCCCTTACCTGCTTCAGGCTTCCCGCGACTCAAATGTTCGCGGGAAGCAGGGGAGGGGGCGGAGACTTTGGGGAGGGGGCGGGGTTGGGGCGGGGCTGGGGGGCGGGGTTGGGGCCCCTTTAAAGTGTCCTCCTTTCGGAGGCACTAAATATGGTAACCCTAATTTTACATGAAGTTAAATGTACTGTATTTAGTATAAAATAATTCTAAATTGTGTAATTAGCCCATTCTAAAAATAGCATTTATCTTATGTTGAGGGGGTGGTCCAATTACAACTATTACTCTTTGCCAAATACATATTTTTCTATTTTTCTAGTGTTTTTAAAAATGAGTCTGATTTTTTTCCTACTTTCATTTTAAAAATGCTTTTATGAAATGCGTGTGGACTCAGCCAAATATGTATTATTTTTAATTCTTACATAAAAAGCTGTTTGTCATAGCTTTTTAGAAGATAAACATGATGCCAACAGATGACAAAAAAAGAAAATTCTTAAAAACAAGATTGTGAGACACTTTAAAGAACATTAAGTCTTGCTTATCGCTTATATAATTAAAGTTTTCAAAATACAAAATGAGAGCCAAGACACTTGTTTATACTGTTCCTTCAGTTTTAAAGCTATATTTCAGTACTGAGTCTAACAAACCAGTTGGAACATAAAACCTGCAAATTACTGATACAAAAGTAAACCTATAACACTTACTGTAGAATGCAAATATCAATGGAAATGCAATTTTGGTAGTGCTTGTCAAATACAAAAAGCTTTCAAATAAAAAGCCTTTTTTCTGAAAATTACAAAAAGACAGCATATTTGAAATAACTGAGCTTAGATCTTGTAAATAAGGACTTAATTTTTTCACTGCATTTTCTTGCAGCATTACACTAATATTTTTTTAGATTGTCAAATTAGATTAAGTTCCCTTCTACACTGGATGGATAACAGTGATTGCCTGATTGCTACATATTTCCACCCCTCTGAATTTTTTTTCAATAGGTGCACTAGGCCTTCCAATGAGGGGAATGAGCAACAATACCCCTCAGTTAAATCGCAGCTTATCACAAGGCACTCAGTTACCGAGCCACGTAACGCCAACAACAGGGGTACCAACAATGTCACTTCATACACCTCCATCTCCGAGCAGGTATTTATTGGTAGCTGATATTTCTGCAATTGCTTTTTTTCTGCAGAGCAGTTTAAGCATATTTTACCTAAACTACTTTACATTATAGT
The DNA here is from genome assembly GCF_013100865.1 of Trachemys scripta elegans. NCBI lineage: Eukaryota > Metazoa > Chordata > Testudines > Emydidae > Trachemys > Trachemys scripta. The sequence continues at coordinate 64,221,387 of NC_048298.1, forward strand.
TAATAAAAAAGAAAAATATTTCCTATTATGGATCACTGCCTGTGTTGAGGAAAATATTTGTAATACACTGTTTGTATGTGTAAGGATAGTGTTCACTTGCAAATTCTGTTGCGTGAACACAAGACATCATTTGACTGCTTTGGTAAATGTTTGGTTAAAATTAGATGCATGTTATACAGCATTCAGAATATCAAGGGGGTAACACAGAAGCACTAATATTAAAAGATTTTATATATCAATTGATTTAGCTATATGGTGTTTTCACACTCATAAGACTTTTATTTCACTTCAAATATTTTTTATAAGTATTCTACACTAGACCTGACCAAGGATTTGTCTAGTCTCATTGTATAAAGGAGCATGTGACTTTTCTAAAGAAACCTAAAACTCTGTACCATTTACTGAAAAGTAATTGCTTAGAATAAATGATGTGCCATATTGAAATTATTCATAAATCTAGCTTGACAGCCTAAAAAATTGATTATTCATTTCAATTCTATACTGAAGTTGAACAGTATTGTATAGGTTCAACTTTTTGGATGGTTTTATCTCTTTCAGGGGTATATTGCCTATGAATCCTAGGAATATGATGAACCACTCCCAGGTTGGTCAGGGCATTGGAATTCCCAGCAGGACAAACAGCATGAGCAGTTCAGGGTTAGGCAGCCCCAACAGAAGCTCGCCTAGCATAATATGTATGCCAAAGCAGCAACCCTCTCGACAACCTTTTACTGTGAACAGGTAAGACTGATTTGGTCAAGGTATATACATGCAGGTATGGGGATGTTCAGCAGCATTCCTGAAATAAAAATCTAGTTTTATCCATTATTTTAAAGTTTGAAGTGGTGAATTCTTACTGCCAGGAGACTGTGTCTGCTTTGAAATGTACATAAGATTCTCTTGATTGAAGCCTTAAAACTAAATTTTGCCTGGCCACTGTCATTCACTTCTGTTCCTGCAAAAATACATATTTAAACAGTTGTTTTTAAAGTGCAAGTTGGGGTTTTCTTTGTGCACATTTTAACTTTAGTGCTGGTTATAAGTTACATTAAATGCACTTGGAAAAAAATAAGGCAAGAATTAAAAATATAATAGTTCTTTGAGAATTGCCTCTGTAGATTCACATGCTTTTGGAGTTTTGCGCCTCTGTGCTGCAAGCCACGCAACCATTTGGAAAGCATTGACTTGCCCTCCTGTAGAGTTGAGCATTCCTTGCAAACAGCCTCTGTTCCTTTCCTTCCACTGTAGGCATAGGTCTCAGAATCATCAATCACTTAACAGTAACACAATGCAAGATAAGATATGTTTGGTTTATATTGATTTTGAAGTTCTGTTTATATAGACAGTTTAAAAGAATCATAACTGTAGTTTGGTTTCAGAAGAAGTGGGCTGTAGTCCACGAAAGCTTATGCTACAATAAATTTGTTAGTCTCTAAGGTGCCACAAGTATTCCTGTTCTTCTTTTTGTAGTTTGGTTATAACTGCTTTTCCACACCTTATGGTAGTATGTCCACCCAATGTTAGTGTTCCCAATCCCCACCTTTTCTTCATTTAAATCTCTCTGTACTGTTTGCAAACTAACTCATGTCAGTCATATGCCTTCTCCAACCCAACATTATGTAAAAAAAGAATGAGAGGGAGAGAAATTTTAAAATAATGTTTTTAATCTCTTAGTTTGTGCAATTCCTATCCACTTCAAGAAAAGATGATCTTGCTGATCTCCTCAGCCAGCCACAGTAGGGATTTGGCAGCAGTAGTTCAAATCCCTGCCTTGTGGCATGAGAGGGGTCTTTTGGTCCTCTCACTCTATAGCAGAGGAGGGCAAATTATGGCCCGCGGGACCGTCTGGCCTGGCCCCTTTGCTCCCAGCCAGGAAAGATAGCCCCCGGCTCCTCCCCTGCAGCCTCAGCACTGCGCACTGCCAGTGCTCTGGCCCATTGCTCCTCCTGAGCAGCATGGTAAGGGGGCGGGGAGCGGGGGGGTTGGATAAGGGACAGGGAGTCATGGGGGGCAGTCAGGGGACAGGGAGCAGGGGGCGGTTGGATGGGGTGGAGGTTCTCGGGGTGGGGTGGTCAGGGGACGGGGAACGGGGGGGTTGGATAGGCGTGGGAGTCCCGGGGGGGCCTGTCAGGGGGCGAGGGTGTGGATAGGGGTCAGGGCAGTCAATAGACAGGGAGCGGTTGGATGGGGGCGGAGGTTCTGGGGGGGTTGGCAGTCAGGGGATGGGAAACAGGGAGCAGTTGGATGGGGAGGAGGTTGGGGGGCAGTCAGGGGACGGAGAATGGGGGGGGTTAAACGTGTGGGAGTCCTGGGGGGCCTGTCGGGGTGGGGGTGTGTATAGGGGTCAGGGCAGTCAGGGGACAGGGAGCGCGGAGGGGGGGTCCCGGGGGAGCAGTTAGGGGCGGGGGGTCCTGGGAGGGGGCGGTCAGGGGACAAGGAGCAGTGGGGGTTGGATGGGTCAGAGGTTCTGAGGGGGGCAATCAGGGGGCGGGAAGTGGGATGGGGCAGATTGGGGGTGGGGGGCCAGGCTGTTTGGGGAGGCACAGCCTTCCCTACCCAGCCCTCTATACAGTTGTGCAACGCCGATGTGGCCCTCGGGCCAAAAACTTTGCCCACCCCTGCTCAATAGGCTACCTCGGCATGTTTGCTAATGAATATCAGCAAGTAAAGGGTCAAATAAATTAGTGTTTATATAAAAAAAAAGCCTCATTAACATTATTTGAGATGCCCCTTTTTTTAGTTTTCAGCAGTAATTCAGAGATGATGAAATCTCAGTATGCAGTAGCTTTTGAATTATTGCCTTCATCTTTTATGTACATACATCATATGCTTTCTTCTTGCGTCCCTCTCCCATTTAGGAAGAGATGATCACTAGTAACCAGGTTGCTATTTTTTATTGAAGCTATTTCCAGTGTGGGGTTATTCACTTGACTTTAAAAGCAAATATATACATACAAGTCTATAAATACACATGTTAAATTACACTACAAATGCCACTGTTAATACTGAATTTACAGACATCAGTACTAGTGTGGATAAACTTAAAAACTTAATGAAGATTTGATGAATTTTCTTGACGGTCACATAATTGATAATCACTTCCATAAAATATTCTCTAAACATATCCCCCAATTTGAACAAAGTGTTGGCTATTTCAAAATGTATAGAATATTTAACTTTCTCCTCATCAACTACCTCCGTTTTCCTAAAGAGGCAGCACTATGTATTGATAGAAAGTTGGATAACCCACAGGTAAAAAACAACTGTGGGGCAATTTTTTCTCCTGCTGTCTGACCTCTTGTATCTCTCTGAAATCCCTAGTCTGAGGACTCTCTTAATTGCTGGATTTTATTTGTTGAGATGCGTTGTGTGAAAAGTACTATATATCAGCAGGCTATATTGCATGCCCTTACTAACTACATCAAGATTGACTGTCTTGTCAGTGGTCTCACCTGATTTAGAATTCCAGAAGATGCCAGAAATCTGTTTCTTCAAGTGGCTGATAGATAGAAGTCAAAGGGTTTGATGTATTCCAAATACACCACCTTGCTGAAGCCAAGCTGAACAGGGTCATTCTGCACTTATTGTTCCCCTACTCAATCTCTTGAACTGTGTTGGGGGAACTGAAAGCAGTTTCTCTTGACCCACCTAGGGTGATTATGGCTGCTAGTAGGCAAAGTAAGTTGTCTAGTTCCCTGATTGATGTGTGCCCACATATGGGAAACTGTAAACGCAAAAGGTTAAGGGGGACAGCCTTTTTTACTTTTTCTTTTTTTAGACGTTGGCCTAATTGCTTTTCTTAATAAAGCATGAGAGAAACTAGGAGTTAATCTCGGCTTGATCTGTCCATGCTATCTTGTCAAAATATCATCTTGACTTTATTGTATCATATACCTTAGCAAAGTCAAGATGGTGTCTACTGTATTCTATTTATCTATAGATATATCAACTTTGTCATGATTCACTTATGAACTTATTTTAATGCCTATGGCTCTGTTATCCTTAAGTCTTAGCATTTTTCTTAATATTCTATTAGAAATTTATAATAAAATTGTCTTGATTAATTGCCCCATTGTTTATACAAATTTGACAAGTGCAAAGTATAAAACGGTGAAAACTGAATTTGAAAGATGAATGCAGGTTTCTTAGCTTGTGATAACTCAAGTGAGGTGTTAATGACGTCTCTTCATTTTCCTTTCTTGTCCTGTCTTCTCTCACTCAATTGAAGTTAGAAAGTGTTTATTTTTGTATCTGAAGTTTTTGTTTTTGTGCACAGTATGTCTGGATTTGGAATGAACAGGAATCAGGCATTTGGAATGAATAACTCCTTATCAAGTAACATTTTTAATGGAACAGGTGAGTTTTTTTTCTTTAAATAGGTAGAGTATGAAGTACAATAGGAGGTATATATGTTAGCTGGTTAAAACCCCAAATTGTTAAAGATATTTGTATCTCTAATTGTGAATTTTTGTAATTATGCTTAATGACTTTGTACAGAATTGTTCCCAGTACTTAAGAATATGCATATAAATTGGAACACTGACATTAATATATGACAAATGTGTAATTCAGTTTTTAAGATCGTATGTAAAATACGAAATCATGTAGGTAGTAGCAAATGGCATAAAAATAACACTTCTGAAATTATACTAGAAATTAATATTTATATTACTTTTAAAGACAAAGTAGAAAAACTTAAATTACACTGAAAATAGTTTGTTTTGCATGGATTTTTTTTTAATATACAAACATACATTTGTAACAGCCAGTTTCAATGTCAAAAATAATTTAAAGATCCAGGGACAACAAAGGGATGAGCCTGTTAAATGTTTGTTAATCTGTAGGCGGGGTTTAGTATGAAAATATTATGGTGAACAACTTCTTTAAAAACTATTTTTAGAAATCTTCCCTTATTTCCAACTCCTCTTACACAGATATAAAAAATGATCCTTTTCAATCAGTAGTCCAGGTTGTGACAGTTTCTAGGAATTCGAGACTGTTCATTTGTATTAAAACTATATATAATATCATCCACAAAAATGCTTTACTTTAGGTATGTATGGCTATACTAAGCTTTCTGTATATAACTACAAGGTTATAATTTCATCTTTAAAATACTGATGATGTCATAAAGTAAAAGGGTAATGCCCAAGTGGTTTGTGTAGTCACTAGAACCCTGTGATGGCATTATAAACCTGTAATTCAAAATTTGTATATACTCTGATACCAGTTGCAAATTGGAATTCATGCCTTACCCTGGGTTTTACTACGTGTCTTCTGAAATTGCTTCATTATTCTGCCTTGTCCTGCGTTAGCAGCGATTAAAGGGCTCCTACAGCGCTGCCACTGATACTACTACTTCCCCTCTCCAAGCCCTTCTCTTGCTAGCTCCCTATTGTCAGTGAATCCTTTCTTTCCCACTATGGAACCACTGATAACTTCAGTCCTGTAATTTACAGGTACAGTGTCACATTCATGATTCTTGGCATATATTATTGAGTTGCTATTTTAAAAATAAAAAATGCTCTATAGCCTAGCCTTGTCATCTAGGCTTTTCTTTTCTTTTTTTAAATTTATACAGAATACTGATAGAAACTTGAAGAGAAAATTAAGTGTTCTCCTACCTTTTAGTGGTGGGATTTTATTTCTTCAGCATATCATCTGTTGCTAGCACTATAAACCATGGAAATCACATCTTGGTGACAGGAGGTGGTGTGTGTTGAACATTTTAACGAAATCAGTTTGTTTGAATGTACATGTTCGTGAAGAGAAAATATTTTTGATCCTTTTATTGTTTGATGAAGAAAAATGTGATTTCATGTATTGCAGTCCCTGTGTAAAAAATTCAAGGTGGTTAAAAAACAGAGTGCTTTTTATTTTAGATGGAAGTGAAAATGTGACAGGACTGGACCTTTCAGATTTTCCAGCACTAGCAGACAGAAATAGAAGAGAAGGAAGTGGCAACCCAACTCCATTAATAAATCCATTAGCTGGAAGGGCTCCCTATGGTAAGAATGTACTTCTGAAAACATTTGTTGAATAAAATAAATGTTTACTTGCCCGATTCGCATATGGCTGTTTGTAATACATTGTTATGAGACAGTGGGTAACATTTTCAAAAGTGTCTAGATCCCATTGACCATCAGTAAGACTTAGGCTCCTAAGTCGTCATTTTCAAAAGTGACTGAGACACTTACAATCTGGTCATCTTGATGCTTTTGAAAACATTACCCAACATCTCTGCAGTTGGAAGTTGACTTCAAACATGTTGCAAGTCATTATAACTCAGTTGTTTAAATTCACCTTTGATTGAAAACTGGCCATTTTTTATTTTTTTTTTCAGTCTGGATATGCATATTTTTAAATAGCTTAATTTTTTTGTTTCCTATCAAATTGATTGCCTGTCTTTTAAATGCCTGTTAATCAAATTGTCGTAGCGTACCTTGTATATACATTTTATTTCTAAAATAAACTAACATTAAAAAGTCAGCATTTGCTAAGAGATGTGACATCATATCAGAGATGCTACAGTTTCCTCCTATACTGTGCTACCTATTGACTTTTTAATAGGGATCACAGTACTTGATGCTTATTGACCTTTTTTTTGTTTAAAGTACTAAATAGACATATCTTATGCAATAGAACTACTTGTAGAATAGTTAAAAATTATCTTTGCTCATGTGACTTGTAGTATAAGTCATCAGGGTAGCTTAGCCTCAAAGTACAACTTTTTCTTGTTCCTTAATATATGTTTGTCCTGCATATCACTTCTGCATATCACTTGGGCAGTTGCTGTTATATAAATTATCATTGGGTACTACAGGAAAGAGGGTATTAAGTTTTTTTAGCTCATTCTCCAAATTTCTGACAGAAAAAGCTCTGTTACCTTTAGAATATCAATCAAAATTTTGCTAAAAGATCGTATTTGCGTCTATAAATACCAGAATCCATTTATTCAGAAGAAAGAAGAAACAGGATTCAGTAAACCAATTTCCTAAATTGAAAAAAAGGGAGCTTTGATCTCTTCTTGACCTCAGAACACTGGAAAATGTCTGTCAACTATTGATACGCTTTAGCTCATCTACACCTATCCAGAACCTCTGAAAAATGAGCTCTAGGTTTCCTTCTATCTGCACTTATCCTGCATCAGAGGTCTGAGGAGTAATTTGCAGCCAGTTACTATATTATTTCTGTATGTCTGAGCAAGAGGTTGTTGACCCCGGGAGTCCTTTTTTTTTTTTTTTTTTTTTTTTTTAATTGGTACAATAAATAATGCTTCTCTTCAGTCCCTGGATCCGATCTTCCAGTATGAATGACCTACTTTTCTGAAATTAGGGTCAGAGCATTGAAGCCAGCTGATATCTGCAGACTTGCATTTTTCCTACTGTTTAAGTCACTGGCAAGTATAATATAGTGATGTTCTATTGCAAATTACCTGCATGTCTACTTAAAATATATAAGCCTAACCAAATTTCAGAAAACATTTTCAGAATTTAAAGGAAAACCGATTTCAATAAAAAAAAAAATCTGTATCCTTTTTATCAAATTGCTTTAATATCATTTTAAAACTCCTCTCAAGGTTCTTCTGCTTATTCAGATGTTGTGTAAGATGTTCAGTGTTAATAGTAAAACTATTGGGCATAATTAATTCTTAGTGTAACTTCAATAAAAACAGTTCAGTTGTGCTAGTTATTAATTTGGTACCAAAGTTTTCTACATCTAATTTAAATAAGAGAACTGAGTCATTGACGTATGGTTCCAGTAAACCAACACACTTTCATTTTTTTTCATATTTCCTGTTCTTTTAAAGTCTGTTGCACTGTACCAATCGCTCATAAAAGCAGCAGCAGAAAAATGTTTTCATAATAGTTATTAATATTGTATTTGCTCTCATTTGGATCATAGTCGGAATGGTAACAAAACCAGCAAGTGAGCAATCCCAGGACTTCTCAATACACAATGAAGATTTTCCAGCATTACCAGGCTCCAGTTACAAAGATCCAACATCAAGTAATGATGACAGTAAATCTGTAAGTGAATGTTAAAACTTTATTTTTTCCCTCCAGTGATTACGTTTTGTTTTTCAACAACCTAGTTTAAAATTGGCAGTAAAGCAATTTGAGTACACTTGTACTTCAAGGTGACAAATTTTAAGAGGTCTTCTATAAACTACTCAGTAATTGAAATATCACTATATGTACTATGCAGATTGGCTTTCCTGGGGAATCAGTTGTCTTCTGACCATGAAAATGACCTTAATAACAGATTATTTTTGTGGGGCGGGGATCAAATTACTTTCTCAGTTTCAAAAAAGTCCTGTGTACTTTTATGTACACTTTTGGAGATAGAAAACCCGAGTTTAATTGTTTCTTTCAGGTACACCTCACAAAGTTTGCTTCTAGAATCAAGATATAATTGTTCTAAAATTCCCGTGCTGAGTTTTAACATAGGGAGATACTTCCAGTTCAGATCCCTCTTCTTAGCTAGATTCACATGTTACTTTCTCCAATAATAATAATAATAATAATAATACTTTCCACAGTACAGCACCTTCCACTGAGGTTCTCAAAATTCTTTATAAACTTAATGAGTTAAGTCTCGCAATGTCCATGAGAGCTAGGTAAATATTATTCCCCATTTTTATATAGATAGGGAAATAATGGGATAAAGTGAGCTTAACCAAATATCACACAGGAAATCTGTATCATTAAGATTTCTAACTCCTAATACCTTGTCTTAACCACAATACTATTTTGCATCCTTTTAGTTATTACATATTTACATGTATAACTTTATTGACTCTGAAAGTTTGGTAATATTGGTATCTATCAGCAATGTAAATATTAATAGTGTAATTGCATGGTTTGGGGTTGTTTGTCCTAAGATATCCATATTCCAGTGTAGTTTGATTATAGCAAGGTTTAGCAAATATTGGTGGGTTTTTGTGATTCTAGTTGGTCATTCATATTGTTACATATACAGTATTTACTGGATATTTAAATAAGAATAAACTTGTAAAAAGATTTTTTTTCCTCTTCAGTTAATGTGGCAAGTCATGAGTGGCAGAGGTATTAAAGTAGGAACTGTTTAATTCAATTCAAGTTCTTTGATCATAGATTTCATTAATAAACTATGGGTAGTATGTAGTGTTCCATGGAAATCATAAAAATTAAATTCAGGGGATTTACAAGTAAAACAGAGAGTGTAATTATCTCCCCAGTTAAAACCACAGTCCTGGTGCACGTGAGATCATGGAGCTGATTTGATAATACAAATAAGACTAGCAAAGTGGCTAATGTAAAAAAATCCTAGATTCTGTACTTTAATGGGCATTTCAGAGTGGTTGATCTCAACTATGTACAACTGGTTTTGGGTTAATGCTTAACTTTTTGAACTTGGATGATTCATAGAATTTCCCACCCATTAATCTCTGCAAAGAAACTGCCAAAAGGGGAAATATCCTAGATCTGTACTAGCACCATATACCCTTTGGAATTTTTCAGTGAAGTATCATGAATCATTGTAACCCTGGGAGATTCAACCATTATTGCCAAAATTAGCATTTATCCACATTACACACTTGGATTTTTGAAGTAGTATAAAGCCTTTGCAGCATCCAAGAAGCTGTTGAAAGATATGGGAGTGAAGCTACTTTGTTGCATGCAGTCCTGCTATCTGTGGAGGTCAAATTCTTCATTTTTCATTCCCTGGAGGAAGCTGTTAAGGTTTGCCACTACTCAAAAATAGGAGGTAGAAGCAGACTCCGAGAGGGATTGGATAAAAATTGAACTGATACTATGTGATTCTATAAAAAGTTGTCTTGTCAAAAAGTCACAGTACTATGCAGGCAGTATGTCCTGATGTTCTGCCGTTTGAAACAGCAGTACGTCAGTGCACACTAGAAAAATTTTAGTGTGCAGCAGCAAGATCCATATGGGCAGTTAGGAGGCAGCATGCTGAAGCACTGTTGATTTACACCTGAACTTGCTGCGCACCAAACGGCCTTTTAGACGTGTCTAATTTCTTTTATTGTCCCTTCCTGTGATGTCTTCTCTAGACATTGGGCTCTTCAGAGTAGTATCCTGGCAGTGTGGCGCCATGCATTCTATGGTGTTGTAGAAATAGTAAATAGAAATGATGACAGAAAAACAATTTGCAGTAGAGAGCAAACATTTTATACAATTTTTTTGTCAAATATAGTGTTATACCTCTTTCCTAACTGGTGAGTGCCAACTGTAGTTTGCTTGCTTCTGTAATTGGTCCCGTTATTATATCCAGTGTCAGCCACTGCAGCTCAGAGGGGCTCTCTATGTGGAGACGAGACTGTTGGCTGGCATGTGAAGCGAAGGGCCCACGAGCACCTCCTGTGTCATGCACTCATTTAGAAATGCTGCAGTTTACTCTTCCCATTGAATATTCTGCTCCAAGTGTGTACAAAATATTTAAATATCCTGACCTTTTACATTTGAGATTATAGATTTGGGAGTAGTTCTTATTTTAGGGATTGTAAAAATGACAAAGGCATTAATCATACCTACAGATTGGTAACAGAACACGAGGACTTCAACTGACAAACAGAGCTGTGGTTTACATGTTGCTCATAAGTAAGCTCTGAAAAGTGTGGAAAACTACGTCTTTGTTTTTAATTCCTTTATGTTCAAATACCAGGGGTGTGTGTGTTTTTGTTGTTGTTGTTGTTGTTGTTGTTTTCCCAAAACTTAAAACTGAATTACCTTGTAGTGTGGCAGGGCACTTAATTTCTTTTGGGATATGAATAACTGAACAGACTTCAGCATCACAGTACCACTGTCGATGGCTTTTGAAGAGCGCTTGATTCAGAAGGGCTGCTTAACCAAGTTTTCCCTGTTGGTTTGTTTTCTATCATGTTAACTTGCACAAATTACTTGTTTCTTAATAGAATTTGAGTACATCAGGCAAAACATCTTCTAGTGCAGACGGACCCAAATTCCCTGGAGATAAAAGTTCAACAACGCAAAACAACAACCAGCAGAAAAAAGGGATCCAGGTGCTACCTGATGGTATGCTTGAGTCTTTTTTTGATAAATCACTTGAAAATACTTTCAGATGATCTTGTTGATTCCTCCACTTTTTGAAAGGAGAAAATTAATTGGTTGTTCTTGCCCAGGTCGGGTTACTAACATTCCGCAAGGGATGGTGACGGACCAGTTTGGAATGATTGGCTTGTTAACATTCATCAGGGCAGCAGAGACGGACCCGGGAATGGTACATCTTGCATTAGGAAGTGACTTAACAACACTAGGTCTCAATCTCAACTCTCCTGAGTAAGTTCTGTTTTCAATACTGTCATCAGTTTTGTTTTTATTATGCTGCTGTTCATAATATTGGGTTCATTTAGTTCACACATGAATATAAAAAAAACTGCAGATACTTTGACAAATTAAATTTGAAAATGCAATGACAGTAAAGTAAAGCTTTCATTAATAAGAGAACTGTGCTTCAAGGCATATTGAGATCTTGTTTTGCAATCTTTCAGTAAGCTAGGAGGCTCTCTTTACTCCCTTAACTTGTTAAGGATTTTTTCAGGAACGCTTTAGTGTGGTGTTAATAAATTTCATGCATAAATTATTTTTTAAATAAAAATTTTCCTTGAGGATATTTACATTTAACAATCAAGCAGCATTCTTATTGTAAATTAAACTTGCACTGATGTAATAACAAGCTGTACACCTTCATAGTTGCATTGTATAGTTGTATTGTTATCTTCAAGAGCAGTATACCTTTTGAAGTTAATTTCTAGTCCGTTAGCTATTTTATATTCTCCATGTGCATAATTGTGAGCCCTCCACCATGATATCACAGGGCAGTAAGGGATTTTAAGGAATCTCTTATACCTCTGTGTGGACTACCCATATCACCAGAGCCTGTGTTGGGAGGCAAGAGGGGAACAGCTGCTGGCATGCTGCTACTTCTCCTTCCATACATGTGGGAAGTAAGCGGAGTATTGGTTCTGCCCCCCCCAACACATCTGCCCACATAATTGAGCTGCTGTAGAGTGGGAAGTCATATGGATCAAGGGAAAAGCAGGAAACAAGAGTCACATCTCTTTCTTACCTTGTTTCTGGGGCAGTTCAGCGGCATACTATCTCTTACTCCAGCTGGATTGAAGAATTACAATCCTGCCTCATGTCTTGTGAGCTACATGGGCAAACTTGGGACATGGAGCTCTAAAGATTTTGTTTACTCTGCATCACCTAATAAACAGAGTACTAAAAACATAATTCATCTAAAGATATTTGATGCATGACCCACCTACAGAAGAACCTTGCTGAACTTCATAGTTTATTCTCTCTCTCAAAAAAAAAAAAAAATAGATGGTCTCTTTTTTTTTTTCCACCAAAGATTTGTATACTATGTTTATTGAAATTTTATGAATGCACACAATAAACCAACCAGCAAAACCAGATTGGAATGGTACATATAGATGAAAGGAATTCTTTGCACTTCACATTTCTCAGATTATATACACATGAAATAGGTATGTATGTGAGTTCAAGAAGGATTGGAGAGAGAGAGAGAGAGAGTAAAAAAAGATGAAACAAGAAAGAGTAAGAAGAAAAAAAGTGGCATTCTGGAATCTGCACTCCTTATACAGTAATTAGCACTAATTTATATATATCCCTCATGTAAACTGATTATTTTCAGGAATTACTCCATTTCTCAACATTTTTTCAGAACATTGTTCCATTAGAGAGACAAAGTGGGCGAGGTAATATATTTTATTGGACCAACTTCTGTTGGGAGAGAGACAAGCTTTCAAGCTGACACAGAGTTCCATTGGTATTCTCAGAACTACACTTGTGCACCTTAACCACTCTTCTAATACGAATGGCTTTAGATTCTGCAGAATGAAAAGACTTAGTGCTGCTCTTACAGATGACTTCTTGTTTGAGTGTGATGGATTTTTTCTACTTCACTGAGAACATGAGTTTTAAATAGCTATACTAAGAAATAACTCTTCTCACTACTAGCTCCATAATCTGTAGCATTGATTTAATTTTGATTGTCTGAGTAGGTGCATCTCCAGGATGTGCGCAATATCAGAGTTGTTTGATATTTCCAATACAGATTGTCTTCAGAAAGGCTATGTTTGAACAATCAGCTTAGAGCAAAGTACATCTGAATTCAGTATTTTAAAGTAGATTTAAGTGTAATTTAGCACATGTAATTGATTATTTGAGTTTTTGGTACAATTTTGTCCCACTCTTTGCTAGTAAAACTAGCATTTAAAATCCTTTCATCTAAATCTTAGGTAATTTATTTTTAGCTTTGGTTATAGCTATATATATAAAAAATAGTAATGGTTTAGAATGACATTTTTCATGGTGTTAATATATGAAATTAAAGGTATTTTATTGTGGTGGTTTATTGGTATGCTATGCATCTCCTCTATTCGATAAAAGTCCAATTTGTTGTCATGATTGTTGGTAATTAGTTAACTGGATTTTTTAAGTTTTTAATAGGGAATCGTTTCATACAGAGTATTTACGATCTTCCTTGGATGCATATTATTCAAGTGACAACATTGGATCCATGTATATGTCTATATATTTGTGTTGTAATCCCTGCTTTTAGTCTGGTTTTGGAGCTTTTACAGTTGATGATACAGATAGAAAATTTGCTATTTTATTTTACTGCCCTCAAAGTTAGTGATACGTTTTTGCCTAGTGTGACAGTCAGTCATCACTGCACTTTAAATCAGCGGTTCTCAACAGGGGTTCTGCGAACCCTTTCAGGGAGGTCTGGGGCCCCGCGGCTAAAACCCAGAGCCTGAGCCCCAGCAGCTCCCGTGGGGCTGAAGCCAGGACCCAAGCGGGTGAAGCCCTGATGTCTGGCATCCCCCGCGCGGCTGAATCCTGGAGCCCTGAGCGCCCTGGTCCTCCCCACAGGGCAGAAGCCCTGAGCCCATGGGCAGAGTTGGGAGGCATGGGGGTGTTGCCTCCCTCCCCCCAAAACTACACTGTAAGAGCAGGGCAATCCTGGGGCAGCTCCACCCCCCACACACACCTCCTCCTCCCCCCTCAACCCCCCGCCAGGTCAGAGGCGGGAAGCCAGAGCTGGGCAGTGTGGGACAGCTGCTGCTCTGACTGGTGCCATGGAGCAGGCAGCTATGGTGTTCCCTTGTCTCCTGCTGGTGCAGGGGGTTGAAGCTGCTCCTCCGCTCCCAGCCCCCTTTGCTCATGCAGCTGGTAAAAGCTGACTGGGCGGGGGGACCCGGCTTGGTGGCTGGCAGAGCCCTCGGGGAACTGGGACCGCAGGGGAGCCCTCCCGACGCACAGCCCCTAGCTATCCCTCTCCCTGCAACCTGAGTCTACCCTCACCTTGAGCTACCCCCCTTCCCACACACAGCCCTTAGGTACCCTATTCGCTGCACCCTGAGCTGGTTTCAAACTCTTTGAGCTGAGCTCCCCCCTCCCATCTTTGAGTTATAGAGAGAATAGAAGTTGATACAGTACTGATAGGAATTGAAGAGAAACAGTCAAATGAAAGAGTCCAGTTACATCACATGAAGGCAGTCAGCTAAATATTGACAAATTTTATAAGTGCTTTTATACAAATGCTAGAAGTCTAAATACTAAAATGGATGAACTTGAGTGCCTTGCATTAAATGAGGGTATTGGTATAATAGACGTCACAGAAACTTGCTGGACGATGATAATCAATAGAACACGATAATACCAGGGTATAAAATATATAGGAATGGCAAAGTGGGTTGTGCTGGTGGGGAAGTGACATCATATGTGAAAGAAAGAATAGAATCAAATATAGTAAATATCCGAGAATCTCTGTGGACAGATATTCTATGCTTCATTAATGAGAGTATACCAGTAGCAATATACAACCAGACCAGGATGGTGACAGTGACTATGAAATGCTCAGGGAGATTAGAGAGGCCACAAAAATTGAAAACTCAATAATAATGGGGATTTAACTAACCGTATATTGACTAGATACGTGTCAAGGACAGGATGCAGAATTAGAATTTCTAGATACCATAAATGACTGCTGCTTGGAGCAGCTAGTTCTGGAATCCCCAAGGGGAGAGGCAATTCTTGATTTAATACTAAGCAGAGCACAGAATCTGGTTCAAGAGGTAAATATAGTGGAACCACCCAGTAATAGCAACCATAGTGTAATTAAATTTAACTTCCTGGGGGGAAGCGGAAATATCAAAGAAGCCCACCACAGAAGCATTTAACTTCAAAAAGGGGAACTACTCAGAAATGAGGAGACTAGTTAAATGGAAATTAAAAGGAATAGTCACAAAAGAGAAATGCCTGCAAGCTGCATGGAAGCTTTTTAAAAACACTGTTAATAGACACTCAAATTAAATGACAGAGTCCTGATAGAGTGCGTGAATATTCACCAACGAAAGCTTATGCTCCAATACATCTGTTAATTTATAAGGTGCCACAGGACTCTTTGTTGCTTTTTACTGATCCAGACTAACACGGCTACCCCTCTGATACTCAAATTAAATGTATATCCCAAATACAAAACAAAAAACAGAAGACCACAAATGTGCCACCATGGCTAAACTGAGTAAAAGAGGCAGTTAAAGGCAAAAAAGCATCCTTTAAAAATTGGAAGTCAGATCCTACTGAGGAAAATAGAAAGGAACATAAACTCTGGCAAGTCAAATGTAAAAGTATAATTAGGCAGGCCAAAAAATAATTTGAAGAGCAACTAGCAAAAGACACTAAAACTAACAATTCTAAACTGTATCAGAAGCAGGAAGCCTGCCAAACAATCAGTGGTATTAAAGAAGCACCACAGAAAGACAAGGCCGTTACGAGGAAGCTAAATGAATTTTTTGCATTGGCCTTCTTTGCGGAGGATGTGAGGGAGATTCCCACACCTGCATCATTCTTTTTGGGTGAAACATCTGAGAAACAGCCCTAGATTGAGATGTCAGTAGAGGCAGTTTTGGAACAAATTGATAAATTTAACCGTAATAAATTGCCAGTACCAGATGGTATTCACCCAAGAGATCTGAAGGAGCTCAGATATGAAATTGCAGAACTACTAATTGTGGTATGTAACCTATTGCTTAACTCAGCCTCTGTATCAGATGACTGGAGGATAACTAATGTAAAGCTGATTTTTGAAAAAGGCTCCAGTTCAATACTTGGCAAACTGGTTGAAAATATTGTAAAAACCAGAATGATCAGATACATAGGTGAACATGATTTGATGGGGAAGAGTCAGTACAGCTCTTGTAAAGGGAAATCATGCCTCACCAATCTAGTATGTCAGCACGCATGTGGACAAGGTTGATCCAATTGATATAGTGTACTTGGTTCTTCAGAAATGTGTTCTTCAACATATTCATTAACAATCTGGAAAAAGAGGTAAACAAAGTCAGGTGGCAAAGTTTGCAGATGATACAAAATTACTAAAGATAGTTAAGTCCAAATCTAACTGCAGGGAGTTACAAAGAGATCTTACAATACTGGGTGACTAGACAGCAAAATGGCAGATGAAATTCAGTGTTGATAAATGCAAGTAATGCACATTAGAAAACATCATCCCAACTATATATACAAAATGATGGGGTCTATTTTAGTTGTTACCACTCAAAGAAGAGTGGAGTTGTTGTAGACACTTGTCTGAAAACTTCTGCTCAACGTGCAGTGGCAATCAAAAAAGGTAATGTTAGGAACCATTAGGAAAGTGATAGATAATAAGACAGAAAATATCATACCACTATATAAATCCATGGTACGCCCACACTGTTCTGGGAGCCCTATCTCAAAAAAAGATATACACCTCTACCCCGATATAACGCGACCCGATATAAAACGAATTTGGATATAACGCGGTAAAGCAGTGCTCCAGAGGGGCGGGGCTGCACACTCCGGTGGATCAAAGCAAGTTTGATATAACGCGGTTTCACTTATAATGTGGAAAGATTTTTTTGGCTCCCGAGGACAGCATTATATTGATGTAGAGGTGTATTAGGATTGGAAAAAGTACAGAAAAGGGCAACCAACAATTATTAGGGGAATGAAAGTTTCTATATGAAGGGAGATTAAAAAGGCTGGGGAGTGTTCATCTTAGAAAAGAGATTAGGGGTGGGAAGGAATATAAAGTCATAATTGGTGTGGAGAAAGTGAATAGGAAAGTGTTATGTGAAGGGATAAATAACAAGAACCAGGGGTCGCCCAATGAAATTAGCAGGTTTAAAATAAACATAAAGGACTACTTCTCCACACAGTGCACAGTCAGCCTGTGGAACTCATTGCCATGGGGTGTTGTGAAGGCCAAAGGCATAACTGGGTTTAAAAAAAATAGAGAAGTTTACGGAGGACAGTTCCATCAATGGCTATCAACTGAGATGGTCAGGGACACAACCACATGCCCTGGATGTCCATAATCTCTGACTGCCAGAAGCTGGGACTGGACGACAGGGAATGGATCACTCAATAATTGCCCTATTCTGTTCATTCCCTCTGAAGCATCTCACATTGGCCACTGTCGGAAGACAGATTACTGGGCTAGATGGACCATTGGTGTGACCCAGTATGTCCGTTCTTATGTTCTTTTGTAGTGTGAAAGTCTCCTGAAATAGTAATCAAATAATTTGTATACTGCCCAGAAGTACAGTAGAACCTCAGAGTTACGAACACGTTCGGAATAGAAGTTGTTCATAACTCTGAACAAAACATTATGGTTGTTCTTTCAAAAATTTACAACTGAACATTGACTTAATGTAGCTTTGAAACTTTACTATGCAGAAAATAAATGCTGCTTTTAACCATCGTAATTTAAATTAAACAAGCACAGAAACGGTTTTCTTACCTTGTCAATTTGTTTTTCCTTTCCCTTTATTATTTTAGTAGTTTAATATAGTACTGTGCAGCATTTGCCCCCCCAATCTCCCACCCACCCCTTTTTTTTGGTCTCTGCTGCCTGATTGCATATGTCTTGTTCAAAATGAGGTGCGTGGTTGACCGGTCAGTTTGTAACTCTGAGCTAAGAGTGTTATCTGCTTAATACAGTGCTTTATGCTTTTCTGTGCCCGTATGAATTCTTTTTATCCCTGGCTCTTGCTTATTCCAAAAGCTAGAAATTCAAAATCTAGAGCAATTGCTATGTTCCATGAGCCAAAGATACTGCTTTAGACAGTTATCCGTTACTCATGTTTTTAGCACACTATACCAAATTTTTAAGGCTACAGTAAAATCTTTTTAAAGTCTTCCAAAACTTAACAGACGTCACAACAAAAGTGATCCGCCTTCCTTATGGAATATAGTAAATAAATCAGGCTTCACATATAGCATGCAGGGGATCATTTCTTTCAAAACTTTACCTATGATAGGCAGATAACATTAGGAAGAAGGGTCTTTTACCCATTGATATTTTTTTTTGCAAAGATATTCACATTACGCTGATTAAAGAAATAGCGTTCTGTGATCTTTAAGGCAGTGTTTAGATGGGTGAGTGAGCCTTTATGTTCCAATTCTTGGGAAGTACTACACAGTTGGAAAGATTTCTCCCAGCAGAAGAAAGGTCTTGGTCGTTTTCCACAGATGCTGCCCCCTGTGATGCCTGCAGTCAGGATATATGAGGATATAAGCTGTTGTCAACCTTGGATTAAAGGTGGTTTATGGTGTAGGCTTGGCACCCCTTGGTCTGGAATCATTTTTCTTTAGAACTTGGTTGGGAATTGGTCTTTTCCTGGTAACTTCCCAGGCTTGAAAGATTTTATAGCACTCTTATGCCTTCCTGCTAGAAGGTGCAAAGATTTAATAAATTAGTAGACTGAAGTCTCATTTGCAAAATATGTCGTCATACTATATTATCACAAACAATTAAAACAAAAGTGCAGCTGCCAAAAAAGTACATCTTGTGATTCACTGTCCTTTTTTGTTCCTCTACCTGCTAATTACCAAACTTCAGTACTTCTCAGTGGATCACTAAGTCATTGGTTCAAATTAGCAAAGTTCTGCAGTGTTTAATTAATAATCTAAAAGCTCCATTTTTTTCTTCTTGAAGTATTATCAAGAATTAAATCAGTGGTTCTCAACCTTTTGTACTGGTGACCCCTTTCACACAGCAAGCCTGTGAGTGCGACCCTCCTTATAAATTAAAAACACTTTTTTTTTTTTTATATTGAACACTATTATAAATGCTGAAGGCAAAACGGGATTTGGGAGTGGAGTCTGTCAGCTTGCAACCCCCATGTAATAACCTCACAACCCCCTAAAGGGTCACGATCCCCAGTTTGAGAACCCCTGAATTAAATGAAATCAGAACATTTATATTTTTCATGTTTTTTTCATGTTCCACTAAAGTGGTGAAATCGATTCTTTGTCAGCATAGAGGAGAATTTAAAGGAAGGGTACAATCATTATCAGTGGGAGAAACTAGGCCTGCCAGCTATAAGCCTTTTTCTTCTTTTAATTATGGGCTCAGATTTATTAGCCCATCAGGCTCTTGAGAGGTGTTACACAATACCTCCATTCTGCCGAGTATGTTTGGGCTTCTGAAAGGGGTTGGAGCCAAATGCACTTAGGTTACAAGCACAATTGAGAATTGTGCCCTTTAGAATTCAGTGGTGGGGAGGGTTGCCATTGAAGTCAGTGGTGTCAGAATTTCACCCTAAAAGTTAATGAAGTAACTAAATATAATGGTTTTGGAGGAGGGGAGAGATGGGGGCTTGGATGTCTTCTTCAAATTCATTGCTTTTTAATTTGAGTATGTTTTTTCTTGTTCAGAAATCTCTACCCCAAATTTGCATCACCTTGGGCATCTTCGCCTTGTCGACCTCAAGACATAGGTAGGGAAAATAAGTTGTGTTTAATGCTGTGTTGATATTTATAAATGAGAATCAATTACATGGTTTAACAATTAGGTCAATTCTGATTCCTTTATCTAGACTTCCATGTTCCATCTGAATACTTAACGAACATTCACATTAGGGATAAGGTGAGTATGCTTTCTTGTCCCCTATAATAAAATATGTAGATAAGAGGCTGCTTGGTTTATAGAATAATTTTCAAGATAACCTGATGTAATTTTTCACAGATGGATATCTCTCATCAAATCCATGGGTTTTAGAAAAGTGTTAAAGTCTTAAATTCTGTAAGAACAGAGGTGCATGGCATGTTGTAGGAATGTTACATACCCTTTCCAACATTACAAGACCAAAAGAACCCTGCATCTGTTCCCAGTTTTGTTTTCCTTTAATTTCTTGGATGCTAAAAATGGTTTGCATTAGCTTTTGGGGAGTGTGAGAATGGGTTTGGGAAAGAGCCAACAGAAATCATTAGAGCCATAGTCACATGTAATGAAAGCAGTAGTCAGTCTAGACCAATATCCTATCTCTGAGAGTGTCAGATCCTTCAGACCAAAGCATCAAACCCTTATAATTCACTTTCTATATCAACACTATACAGTACAGAGAGATTTCTTGATTCCATCTAATCAGCTTATAGCCTGAAGCTTAAAAATTGATAGCTCTTACTCCTTTCTTCCCTAGATAATAGAAATAGGAATTTTAAGCTTGATATATTTAAAAAGAAATCCTAAATATTGTGTGTTGATGAGATCATTCTATAATGTTTTAAAAATTAAGATGTAAGGGATTGCTGTACTAATGTAGCTATATAATGAAATTTGTAAACAAACTAATAAATTTAAAAGTAAAGCAAGTAGATCAGAAAATACACAAAGAAAAAAGATCCCCCCTTTCAGGTTTGTTACTTACATTAACTGTCCTGCTGTTTATATAATAGGAAAATTGGAAAGCTTAATTTAAACTGGAGAAAAATTGAGCTTTTGATTAGTATATTACATTGCTATATATTTAGTACAGGGGTGGGCAACCTTTCAGAAGTGATGTGCCGAGTCTACATTTATTCACTCTGATTTAAGGTTTCGCGTGCCGGTAATACATTTTAACATTTTTAGAAGGTCTCTTTCTATAAGTCTATAATATATAACTAAACTATTTTGTATGTAAAGTAAATTGAGGTTTTAAAAATGTTTACGAAGCTTCATTTAAAAGTAAATTAAAATGCAGAGCCCCCTGGACTGGTGGCCAGGACCCGGGCAGTATGAGTGCCACTGAAAATCAGCTTGCATGCTGCCTTTGGCATGCGTGCCATAGGTTGCCTACCCCTGATCTAGTATAACTTTTGCAACATACTTAATATAAGGGAAACAGTTTGACTATATTTTCTTGTCACGTTTAAATGGTATTAGCTGTCATTTATTTTATTTACCTTTTCTGGTTTTTAATCTTAATTTTTTTATCTTTTGCAGCTGGCTGCAATAAAACTTGGCCGATATGGAGAAGATCTACTGTTTTATCTCTATTACATGAATGGAGGAGATGTATTACAGCTATTAGCAGCAGTAGAGCTGTATGTTCAAAATATTTTGGCCAATTTGGTAATATGATAGAATGACAGTTTACTGTAGTAATCATGTAGTAAATCTAAAATTCTGCTTTCCAGTTTACTTCTAAAAGCTAGAAAAGCTATTTTTAACCCCTAAAAATAGAGGCATGGTCTGGGCACAGGGCTGTAATCCTGGAGCTCCTGAATTCTAATACTTACTCTGGTACTGGTTCCTTTCTATAGTCTCTCCATTTGTAATAAAATGCACCTGCCCCATATGGGTTTTGTGTTGCTTTTAAAGCACCCTGGAGACAAAAAGTGCTACATAAATGCCAACAGTTGTTAAAATTAATGGTATGGAGAAAGTGAATATGAAAGTGTTATTTACCCCTTCACATAACACAAGAACCAGGGGTCATCCAATGAAATTAATGGGCAGCAGGTTTAAAACAAACAAAGGGAAGTACTTCTTCATACAGTGCATAATCAATCAGCCTGTGGAACTTGTTGCCAGGGGATGTTGTGAAGGCCAAAAGTAGAACTGGGTTCAAAAAAGAATTAGATAAGTTCATGGAGGATAGGTCCATCAATGACCAACAACTAAGATGGTCACAGGTACAACCCTGTGCTCTGGGTGTCCATAGTCTCTGACTGCCAGATGCTGGGACTGGATGACAGGGAATGTATCACTCAATAATTGCCCTGTTCTGTTCATTCCCTCTGAAGCATCTGGCATTGACCACTGTCAGAAAACAGGATACTGGGCTAGATAGACCCATTGGTCTCACCTAGTATGGCCATTCTTATGTAACTATCTAAAAACAAAACAACAAAATGGAGGACAATAAACGTTCAGAAAATGGTTTGCTGCTGGAATAGGCCAACTTCTTACCGAGCATGGCCAAGATTTTGGTCCTACCATTAGGACTGTATTTAATAAATGGTTATATTGAGCAGATAAGTAGGTGTTTTATGGACTTGATTTTATGTCTTACAAAGTTTTTGTGTGTGTTTTTTTTTTTTTTTGGAATAGTGTAAAACAATATCTGCTTGAAAGGGTGTGTGTTTTGTATTCTGAAATCAAAGCAACTAACATTCAAAATTCTTTTTCCTCCCAATTAAAAATGAAAGATTTAACCGTGATTGGAGATACCACAAAGAAGAACGAGTATGGATCACCAGGGCACCAGGCATGGAGCCAACAATGAAAACCAATACATATGAGAGGGGAACATATTACTTCTTTGACTGTCTTAACTGGAGGAAAGTAGCTAAGGTATTTTTTCTTCCACTGTGCAGATTTTTAAATCTATCAACCATGTATTTTTAAAAATCTTTTTTTAAAATCCCCTTTTTTACTGTATGTATGTGTGTGTGTAAATATTCATTCTGTATCCCACACACTGGCTTTCTGACTTTAATTCTGATGTAGGAGGGAATAAGAATTTCCTAAAAACACTGGTTCATTACTGGAGGGGTGGGGGAAGGAACTGTCTTCTCGATCTCTTCAAGAGGTAGAAAAATGCAGAATATCATTTTTCAATAGTTCTAGTTAAAATCCAAATACTTCGTTCTGATTACTGAGCTATGGAGTAATTACTTCTTGCCATTTAGAAGTTGGGCATGCAAATACTGTACTTTGTTTTAGAACATTAAAAACAGAGCACAAACCTTTATTTTCAAATTAAACCATTTCTCCTTTATGGTATTCCCTCCACAGATGCACATTGTAGGAGATTCGTGCTTTGTCACTCGAATTACAGAATCCTTTCATATTAGGAAATATTTTGGGGCATATGCCAAAGCTCCTCAGAACTAGTGTTCTTGGCCATAGGGGGGTGTTCAACACAAAAAATATCTCCACTTCTGTTCATCTTGCTTTGTTCTTCTTTGGCGGACAAAATCCAGCCTCACTGTGTACAGGATCAATGTCAAGATTTTATAGAATTTTATTTTTCTCCAAAAATGTAGTTATCGGTGTGTTAGTAGTTTCCTTAATTTTAAGATCTTTTTATGGGAGTTTTTTTCCTCACTAGAATTTGACTATCAACTGTCCAATTCCAGAGGAAGCAGCGAAGATTCTCACTTGCAATACTCTGGCATTATATTTACTTGAACACCAAGGGAGGAACTGACTTCCATTGTTGTTATGAGATGCTGAGTGCTTTTATGGTATGATGCATTCAGAACAAGGTGATGTCTTCAGCGCTATCTCTGGCATGAGTTTAACACCAAAAAAATAAAAAAAGCCACCCAAGAACCTTACACTAAATGCAGTGCAATTTATTGGATCAATGGTCTCTCAAGAATTCACTGAGAAGTTTTGCATTTTTATTTTATTTTGTCATGATAGGGTCATCTGGATATAGCATGGGTTTACAATGTTCAAATTTAAATATCTGATCTGCTACAGAATAGCTTTTTATTTGAAGTCCACATTTCTTATTCATCGAGGAAAAGGGAATATATATGCCTTTCTCCCATTTCCTCTGTTGTTTCAAAGTTGATAGGTCAGGCCCACAGAGATCTTGATATCTTCAGCTCAGCAGACGTGGATCTTGAATATTAGCCCTTTTCAAGAATCTTCCCTATAACCTATTATCAGATTCTTTATCTCAAGAAAGAGGGCAAGTATTTCATCCAACTTGAGATTTCCTTAACCTGAAAGCCTAATTGCAGGATTGTTTGTTGGTGAGTCATTGCACTTCTCTGTGTAAATCACATCTCTGCTGTTTGGAATCATGAAAATATTCTTCTAAGCAGCTATATGTCTGTAGGTGAAAGTATTTTCAGGTTTAACCCGAGTCTAAAGGGGGTAGTTCCATTTTCTCCCCTGTAGCAGTTACCTTGAATTTTCTGTTACCACAGTGGACTCAGGTTTGTCTTCATCTACATATAGTATATATAATAGGTTGTCTCTGACTACCATATTAATGTGCAAGAGTATTCAGTATTTTCAGATCCCTCAATAAAATGGCTTCTTATTAGTCTGGTGAATGTGAGAACATCTAGTTCTCACAAAGTTTATGGAATCTTTTTTTTTTTTTTTTTGACGTCTTGATATGTTATCTTTTGCATCTGTAGTTAGGTTTTGTTTTGATTTTTTGTTGTTTTTTGACTGACTAACACAGACGAACATTTCCACACTTCAGGTTTTAATGGCAAAGCTGCCTTATACAATTTTTCGTACGGGCAAAATAATTGTAAGGCCTCAAACAAAATTGGCCTAGATGAACTTGGATTTTTAACTGAATTGGTTGATTTCTTTATCAGTTTTTTTTCTTAGTCTTAGGTATGCTGTCAGTAATGCTATCCTACATGCCTGAGACGTTCAGAGAGGTATTACCTTTTACCTTAATAGTGGGGGAAAGGCCCTATTGGAAATCTACAAGGTTGTTTCTCGCTTTTGACGAAGAGTGAAGGCCAAAACCTTTCCGTTATAAATGGATCATATTATGTATTCAGACATCCTATGAGCTTATTTGAATTGCTGTACCAGAAAGAATAAGTGCCCACTCTGCCACAGAGGTAGCAGCCTGCATAGCTGCTATTCACTATATGCCTGTAGTAGAAATTGTAAAGTTGCTTCTTGGAGCTTGATTATTCCTACTTTTAGAAAGCAGTATTCTCTTTGCAGAATGTAGATCGGATGCTGTATTCAGGAGAGCAGAACTTCATTCTTTTTGACTAGTGTACTCCTCGTCCTTCTTCCAGGGGATAGGTAGGCTACAGCAGTGTCAATGAAGAAAGATTACTTTTACCAGTAGCTGTTGCTCTCCCAAATATATTGTCTCTGCAGATCCATACAGTTTCTCCTACCTCCTTCAACTTCACAAATTGACAATAATTGTCCACTATTAGGGAGGAACTGAGGTCTAGTTAGGGAAAGAGGTAGAGCTTTTATACCTTTTCTAGAATTCTGGATCCAAGGAACATGCAAGCGATAGTTTTAACTTATTGATTTCTTGTTAGTTTGGTGCAAAATATACCAGGCAAGCTGAATATTGATGGAAGGGGAGCTATGGAGGACTATGGGGAAAATTTGCTTTTTTGAGCAATGGAAAAATAACTATTAGGCTAGCTCTTACTATCTATGTGTAAAACTCATCTAAGACAAGTGGGAATTTCAGGCACAGATGGAGGGCAAGTATATGTCTGTGTAGTAAAGTCTGTGTAGTAAAAATGCGATCTCTAATATTAACCTTTGGAGTCAGAATTTCCTAAGAGTTTTAGGATAATAAGGACATGATTAAATTTAAATGTTTTTAATATGAAGGGTTAGTTGTCCAAGTGACTATACTTCTAAATCCCATTAGAAAAATTAAATTCCAGGGCAGTACAAATATCAAAAACCGTGGAGAACGTATTCTGATCAATTGCAACCACATGGAGTCATTTTTAAAAGATATTTTCCTTGTACTTTGTTTTACTGTAACAGATACATTATTACCTAATATTGAGAATATCAGTTTGCCAGAAGAGCATATTAATAACTGCTACTTAATTGATCCATGGATGTGGCTTTACTGCAGTCAGGTTAGAATTATCTGCAATAAATTACCATCATTTACATCTGTACTTTAAATAAATTATTTTTTCTAGGTGCTTTATAATCTTTCCTCTTGTTTTAATGTATAAGTGCATTCTTTGGATGATATTACTAAAAGTGCCAGACTGTTTTTTTTTAAATATAGGCTATACTTGCAATTTAATAAAACTCTGTGACAACATCCTAGACTGGTTTTAACAATCTAATAAAAAGGATTATACATAATCCTACTCCGTGAAATAGCAAATAACATTAATTTAATAAAGAATGAGTGTTACTGTACATTCACCTTCCGTAACAGACTGAAAAAAGAAATGAGTGAAAATTGAATAAGCATTGAGACAGCATCCTAGATTGTTTTGAAATTCAAATTAAATGAATTCTCCATAGACATTTAGTTAAATAGCCCAAGAACTTGAATAATGAAGAAGTTTACTTCATATTCACTGTAAACAGAAATATTAAGGAAATGTTGATCACAACTATGATATGCTTATGGCTTTTCATCCTATTCCATGTAGAAAGTACAATATTGTTAGAGAAATTTTGATTTTATACTGAGCAGGTAAAGCAAAAGAATACTCACTGTATAGCTTCCTCTGCTGAAGCTGCTGGGGTGATGCTGAAAGGCTCAGCAACAAGAGACAGGAAAGTGAAGACAATGAGACCCAGCAATGCCGCCAATGATTACACATTACTAAAAGAAAATTCTCTTAACTAAAATTTTATAATTTCTCTATTCAAAAATGAGGAACGGTGATCCCTGTTAAGAAACAAAATTAAAACCCTTGTTTTATTTTTCCTTCCTAGAAGCTTGAATTCTTTATGGTAGCGAAATGTAGACATCAGAAAACGTATTCTTTTTTTTTAGCAAGGGATGCTGCCTATACTAAATATCCTTTCAAATATTTACGGTTAATATTTAAATATTTTTTAATTATTAATGGAACAACATTTAACTTAATGACAAAGACATGCTATAGAGTAGTAGGTTCTAGTTCCTAATTTCTGTTTGGGTCTTTTGTGTCCATTTTGTAGCAAGTATTGTTTCTAGGCAAATTGAAAACTGTGTCTAGTAATGGAACTTCCAGTGTTTCCCTTGGTAGACTGATTCACAGTCCAACAGACTTCATCATTTTTCCTACATTTAGCCTGTTTAGCCTACATTTGCCGTTGCTCTCTTTTATTCCATTAATCCTCTTTAAACAGTTCTCTTCCATATTTGGTGTTCACACCTACTAAATATTTTGTATAAATACATTGACTGCTGTGACATAACTCACTCTTTGTGACTGTAATCAGAATGACACATGAAAAATAAGATTCACTTCACAGAAAATTTCTTTAGCGTTGGATATGCTTTGTGGGATTTTCCCCCCTAAGTATGGAATCCCTATTCTTGGTTAATTCAAGGTATTTAAAAAAATCATTGTTTCCAAATGAAAAATAAAAGCAATTAATTTAACCAATGTTTGCTTAATAGACAAGCTGGAATTTTTCCATTTCTTTGTATCTAATAAATACAAAAATGATCAATGCAGTTGTTCATATCCAAATCTATGATGGCCACTACTAACTAAAGTGAAACGTAAAATAACATGTATGAAAGTATTTTTCTATGTGCAATAAATACACTACTTTTTGGTTTTCAAAAATATTTGGTCAGTGAATTATTTCCCCCTATATTGTTAAATATAATAACTGTTAAGTGTAATTACACACTCTGAATGTGGGATCTTTTAATACTTCAGCATACCTGAAGCAGCAAAAAAATGACTGACAAACACTGTTTTAATGCTTACAAAATTTGCATCCTATAGGTGTTAATATTTCCTAAAAAAATCTGTCACAGTAACAAATCTCAATCCATATGGCTCTAAAGGAACCCTCATGAGCCAGTAAGATTCCTTCCTTTAGACTCCAGGCATTAATTCAAGTGGCCGCTCTCTACATGTAGTCTTGAATGCACTCCAGAATATGTGAGGGTTTAACATTCACCTGTTTCCTTGCTTAATAAGTTTTGTTAAAATAGCAATTCCCCAATTGTAGTCCATATACTGGTAATGATCTGCAGAGCCTTTTCTGGTCATCTGCAGAACATAACACTCTGAGAATCATGAACTGGAAGGTTGGAGAGAAGGTAATTTGAGGGGCATTTTTCTTATTTCAAAGTGAAAGACAGGAGAATTTCAGAGTTAAAGACTCTATCTTAAATTATACTCCCAAGAACCATGTGTGGAAGTGTTTTCCCCACACTGGTATCCCTTGTTTCTCTTCCCCCCCCACCCCAAAAAGAAAGAGAGCTCATTACCCCCACCCTATCCATGGACATGCATGGGAGGGTGGGGTGGAGTTTACCCACCAACACTAATACACTGGCACGCTATATTAAATATTTTCCACCTCAGGTCCCCAGGAGCTGCCACAGCCAGGAAGCTGGGGTGGAGGATGGGATGAATGTGCGGGCCAGAGCCACAGTAGGGAGACAAAGCTTTCATGCACATGGCCATGGTCTTGTAGATGCTGCTGGGATTCTCGAGGTTTGTGGAGAGCTTTATTTGGGGGATATAGATTCAATTAATTCTCAGCATGATTCCCTAAATTCCCTCATTACCATGGTGAATTTTTTCTCTATGCCAGGTAACTTTGTTTCCCCTTAAAGATCAAAGGCCTGGGATTCAGAACTCCTGAACTCTAGTCCCAACTCCTGCACTGATTTGTATTCTAATTCATTTTACCCATCGGTAATAGAAATAATACTGTATTTAACTACCTCCCAAAGGTGTTGTGAGGCTTTATTAATTTTTTCAATACTTTGAGTATGTTCCTCAGTAAGAGTTGACATAATCTCTACCCAGATAAGTTTTTAGAATCTGTAGGTGGTTTGTTTTTTGAGATAATAAGCTCAATAAATTACAACGCTGAAGGCAGAAGTGTTTATTTAGCCCGGGATGATCATTACTGAGTTATCAGAAAGTATCCTTAAAGTATTGTACTAAATTTTCAATTCACTTTTTGAATGCAAATGCAATGAAAGGGGCTTGGGGAGCTGTCAAACTACTAAAAGGTTAAAAAATGATTTTTTTTAAGCCCAGTTTGATGTATATTTTTGCATATACCCAAGTTGTATGCTGAAGATGCCAATGTGAGAACACAAATTGGTGATCACAATTCAAGATCATGCAGTGGAATTGTAATAAACGCAGAGCACTGCATATTCATAGCAGAGTTGTCAAGAGGTATTTAAATGGTAGGTATCCCAGCAATCTGATTCGTCATGGTTGCTAGCCATTTAGAATATATTCACATACTTGAATGGCTGGAATATTTTTATAATTATTAAGCAAATCAAATGCCCACATAATGCAAGGAATTGTATAAATGAGAAAGAAACTCTGCATTTATGAATTAGTAGCTGTAAGAGCCTCATACACTGGCTGAGCATTATTAATATTCAGTATAATGGTTTATAAAGTGCTTTGAGGTCTTTAGAAGAAAGCCACTACTGAAGTGTAGTGTAGTAGTAAAGAGCTTCTATATATGGCTCAGCAAACCTAAAGGAAGGATGGATACACCTGAAGTTTAACACTTCACCCAGCTATAAACGGTAGTGGAATGCTTTGTTACATCTGTATTGGGAGCATAAGCTTTCGTGGGTAAGAACCTCACTTCTTCAGATGTAAGTGAGGTTCTTATCCACAAAAGCTTATACTCCCAATACTTCTGTTAGTTTTAAAGGTGCCACAGGACCCATTGTTGCTTTTTACAGATTCAGACTAACACGGCTACCCCTCTGATACTTTTACATCTGTGATTCTTAAGTCGATTTAAATCTCCTTACATGGTGGTTTATTCTTCTTACATTTCATATCATGAAGAAGAAACCTGGCCTAATGGTATTTCTGACTAATTTGCGTTCCACCAACAGTTGGCATGGTGATATGCCACAAAATACCTCAGAACTCAGCGTTGTGGCATCTAAAGTAAATCTTAGGAAAGATCTTTTGAATTGCTGAAAAATAGCTTTACTAAAAGTTTAGTTGACTTACCTGCACATTTGTGTCTTGTCTGTATGTTTAATAGTTTTAAGTGCTCACAACTAGGTTTCTGAAGCTAACTTGCCATTTAAAAAATGGGTAAGACGGTGCTATTGCAGACACTGCACTATATTATATTGATTTTTTTTTAAATAACTAACTATGGTCACAAAAAGTGTATTTTTTGCCTCATTTATATAATAGGAGTTAAATCAAGCTATTTCTAAAAGCATCATTTTATTTAAAGAGAAGTTGCTCGTCATGGATACAGACATTTGCATATGCAAGGGAAATATCAACAATTAAATAATCTTTTTTGTTTAATTGTAGGAGTTCCATCTGGAATATGACAAATTAGAAGAAAGGCCTCATCTGCCATCAACCTTCAACTACAACCCTGCTCAGCAAGCCTTCTAAAGACTTCCCTTTTCTTGGGGTATGGCTGTCTCAGCACAATACTCAACATAACTGCAGAACTGATGTGGCTCAGGCATCCTGGTTTTAATTCCTTGAGGATCTGGCAATTGGCTCATGCAAAGGGTCACCATTTGAGGTCCTGCCTTACTAATTATGTGCTGCCCAACAACTAAATTTGTAATTTGTTTTTCTTTAGTTTGAGCAGGGTCTGAATTTGTTTTTGTTTATTTTATTTTATTTTTTGCCAGCAGACAAGCTTGGGTCTAAAGACAAGCGAATACACTGTCAAAAATTTACCACTTAGTTTCCAAAATGTAAAAAAAAAAAAAAAAGCAAAAAGACAAAATTAGACAATTTGCATTGTTCATTGTAGCACTATTGGTAATAAAAAATGTTTGTGCATTTTTATGTGAAGATCCTTCTCGTATTTCATTTGGAAAGATGAGCAAGGTCTGCTTCCTTCATTTTACTTCCCCTTATGTTTTTGAAAGGCAGTTTTCGCCAAGATTAATGCAAGAATATCTGACTGTTTAGAAGAAAGATATTGCCACAACCTCTGGTTAGTTTCCAGGGTTGTGTATTACTGAGCTTCATCTTTCCAGAATGAGCAAAACACTGTCCAGTCTTTGTTACAATTTTGTAATAAATGTGTACATTTTTTTTAAATTTTTGGACATCACATGAATAAAGGTATGTATGTACGAATGTGTATATATTATATATATGACATCTATTTTGGAAAATGTTTGCCCTGCTGTACCTCATTTTTAGGAGGTGTGCATGGATGCAATATATGAAAACGGGACATTCTGGAACTGCTGGTCAGGGGACTGCTTTGTCGCCCTGTGCACTAAAGGGCCAGATTTTCAGCAGCCAAGGACATCCATACCCAAGTGAATGTGATGGGACTTAAAGAAGTGAACTGAGACAATTCACTCTGGCTGTTTGAACAGCAGCGTTTCATAGGAAGAGAAAAAAAAAAATCAATCTTGTATTTTCTGACCACATAAAGGCTTCTTCTCTTTGTAATAAAGTAGAAAAGCTCTCCTCACTGCAGTGTTGACTTTGATTTGAGATTGTGAAATCATTTCTTCAACAATGAAAAATGAAAATAACTGTTGAAGTATTAAAAATATCAAGCTGTACAGTGGTTAAGACACTTACATTGAAGAGTCTTTTAGCTGCTGATAAATAATTTAAGAGATTATATACCTTTCGTCAGTAGGCCAAAAATTATGGTCAATCTTGTTTTCACATTAAACAAACTAATACAAAATAGAAAATTATTTTTTTTTGCAAATGGGGTTGGGTAACATTTGAAATGATAGAAAAGCTTGTATTAAAATACTTTTCTTTTTGTGATGGGTTTGTTGGTTTAGAATTAAAAGATCCTAACTCGTCACAGCTTTACTTCCAAGCTGATATTTTACCACTTCAAACAGACAAGTATGTTTCATTTGATGCATATGACTTCCTGAGGCTCAGACCTCAATAAACAAAACCTGAATACACCATTTCTGGAAAGTACTGTAACTGTTCTCTAGACTAAAGGAAAAAAAAAAAAACCAACCTGGGTAGTGTGTGTCCCTTATTTTAATGTGACAGCTATTTTACGTTCAACAACTTGTGGACTATATTACATCTGATGATGCAAACTGTTTTTAAAAAAAACCTGCGGTTACCAAAGCAAGAAAAGACAGCAAAACAATGTCAGTGAATCTTTGATTTTTTTTTTTTTAGTTTTTAACCTATTTTTCTATGTAGTACAAAAGAGTTTGTTGGCATTTATCATATAATGTTTGGAAATTGACCAATAATGACATTGCTGTGTTTCTGTATCAGGTGTATAGCAACTTTAAATTCTACATTTTTATATGTATTTTGGGATAAGAGAGACATAAAAATATAAAACTACTTATATATCATCTTTTTATTATTTAAAGCAAACAACTTTCTCAATCTGAAAGGAAAGTGATGGTCATAATTTAAATGGTTATAAACACTGATGAAAAAAAGTTGCCTATGATTTTCCCTAGCTAAGAAAAGAATCAAACATTTAACTATTAAGAAACAAAAACTATAAACTGAGGAATGATATATTGAAAAAAATCACAACAGTTTAATGCTCACTCATGGTAAATATTTCTAATTTTAAAAGGGCCTGCTTGGACTTCAAGATTTAGGTTTTTAAAAGTATCTTAAGAATACATATAACTTTAATTTAGATGTGATTATTTGTGGTCTAATATATTTTTTCCTGCACCATATCAGTCTTGGTGAAATGAACAAAGGTAGAGTAAAGAGCAAGACAGTTAGTGAAATTAACAAAATAAAACAAAATCTTACATGCTGCAAATTGATGACATTTTAAAATCAATCATTAATCTGGAATTGGGAATGTAACCGCATCCTCCAAACGGTGACTTTTGTAAAGACTTTGCATTCAGTTACACTAATTCAGAAGCTTGATGTGCTTAAAATTAATATCAAATACAATGCACAAGTGTCAGTGCAGGAACTGATGACTTATCCTTTCCAAGGGAATAAATGATTTGGCTCATTTATCCTGCTTCTTAGTGATTAAAAAAGGGGATACAGAGATTTGTAACTCCTCAGTTATTTTAGTTTTGTATCATGTTGTGCCAAACTAGGAGAAGGAACTTTGAATACAAAACAAAAGATATAAAACTTGAAGTACTCCAGGAACTATTACAGGGCTCCTTAATAAAAAGCAGAACAGTTTAAAAAAAAAAAACTTACTGAAAACATTTTTGGTGACTGAATTGACTTGGGATACTATGGTTATATCTACATTTCAATAAAAGACCCATGGCACAGCCATGGCTGGCCCGGGTTAGCTGACTTGGGCTCACGGGGTTCAGGCTACGGGGCTATACAATTGCAGTGTAGACGTTTTGTGCCTGGGCTGGAGCCCACGCTCTGAGACCCCGCGAGAGGGGTGGTTCTCAAAGCCCAGGCTCCAGCCTGAACATCTATCCTACGATTTTTAGCCCCACAGCCTGAGTCAGCTGCCCCAGGCTCTGAGACTTGGTACTGAGGATATTTTATTACCCACAGGATAGGTCTACAGTGTATGTCTACACTCCAGTGTAAGTCCAGGATTTGAACTCAGGCTCAACCTAACCCCTCTTCTGTCGAGACACACATCACACTAACACAGGCTCCCAGGGTGGGTGGAGGATCCAAGCCTGAGTCAAGCCGGGACCCAGGATTCAAGCCCCAGTTGCTTTGCAGTATAGATGTAGCCCCACTGGACTCATGCTCTGGGAGTCCACCAAAAGTATCCCACTGGCCAACTTTCTTTGTTCTCTGGCAGTCAAGTTTTGATAGACAGTCAAGTTTTCCCACCCTGCACCATGAACAAAGGCTAGAGCAGCCACATTTTGGGAGGGCCCAGCATAGTGTGGTGTAGATGCTGAAGCCCCAGGTTGGGACCAATGGTTTATGAATTCCTAACCTGAGGTTACAAATGAGTGTAAATGCTCAAACCCTAGATTAAGAAACCCAGGGTCTGCTAACTTGAGTTCTAACCCGGGCCTTAGGTTGCAGGATAGGCATACCCTATCCTACAACGCTCTGGTTTGTTGTATATCCAGTGGCAGCTAATGTACAAAAAACGTTGAAGAGGATTTTATATTCACTATAACATTATTATTCTTGGAGTAAAAAGGTTACTATCTTCAACTATTTTCATTTAAGTCTTTTTCTGTAATTACATGTAGCCCTCTTTGGACCGTGTGCAAGATAAGTTTTGAGTAGCAATATAAAACTGGCTTTCTCAAAACAGTTGGAAATATTTAGATCTTTGAAGTGTTTCAAAGACATTTCATAGAATCATAGAATATTAGGGTTGGAAGAGAACTCAGGAGGTCATCCAGTCCAACCCCCTGCTCAAAGCAGGACCAATCCCCAACTAAATCATCCCCAATCATTATCAAGCCTGACCTTAAAAACTTCCTAAGGAAGGAGATTCCACCACTTCCCTAGGTAACCCATTCCAGTGCTTCACCATCCTCCTAGTGAAAAAGTTTTTCCTAATATCCAACCTAAATCTCTCCCATTGCAACTTGAGACCATTGCTTTTTGTTCTGTCATTTCTAGAGTTGTGGTTTTGTTAATGCTTGTTATAAAGCCCTCTTCACTGAAACAGATGCAGAATTATTGCAGTTTATTTGGATAATCACTTCTCTGTTGGGGAAAAAAATTAAATGGACATTACACACTTGTCTAGAAATAGTATTGAAGGGACTATTCAGTTAGACAATTATTCCTGC
Source organism: Trachemys scripta elegans (assembly GCF_013100865.1). NCBI lineage: Eukaryota > Metazoa > Chordata > Testudines > Emydidae > Trachemys > Trachemys scripta. Next base: position 64,256,071 of record NC_048298.1, read on the forward strand.
CTTATCTCAAACCACTGGGCCTTTCCCAAAACTGAGTTTAAAAACAAGCAATCTTAGCATTCAGTTCCCTGTCTGAGTTTTATTACAGCGATGGGTCCTGATGCTGCAAATATTTACGCATGTGAGTAACTTCATGCACTTGAGTCTTACTGAACACACATGTAGTTCCACTGAACGTGTGAGGCTACTCACTGTATACGGTTATTCATGTACAATATTTTGTCTTAGATACCAAAGCTGTCTGCCGTATGTATTTTAGTATTAGTGACTGACAGATTGCTGATTGACACAGTGTTATCCAGCACAGGAACTTATAGTCCTGCTGCTATTTTGCCATACATTATGTGCAATGTTGTATCTTTAGATCAGTGCAATTGATTTGAATTTTTATAGATTCATAGAGTCTAGGACTGGAAGGGACCTCGAGAGGTCATCAAGTCCAGTCCCCTGCCCACATGGCAGGACCAAATACTGTCTAGACCATCCCTGATAGACGTTTTCTAACCTACTCTTAAATATCTCCAGAGATGGAGATTCCACAACCTCCCTAGGCAATTTATTCCAGTGCTTAACCACCCTGACAGGAACTTTTTCCTAATGTTCAACCTAGACCTCCCTTGCTGCAGTTTAAGCCCATTGCTTCTTGTTCTATCCTTAGAGGCTAAGGTGAACAAGTTTTCTCCCTCCTCCTTATGACACCTTTTTAGATACCTGAAAACTGCTATCCTGTCCCCTCTCAGTCTTCTCTTTTCCAAACTAAACAAACCCAATTCTTTCAACCTTCCTTCATAGGTCATGATCTCAAGACCTTTAATCATTCTTGTTGCTCTTCTCTGGACCCTCTCCAATTTCTCCACATCTTTCTTGAAATGCGGTGCCCAGAACTGGACACAATACTCCAGCTGAGGCCTAACCAGAGCAGAGTAGAGCAGAAGAATGACTTCTCGTGTCTTGCTCACAACACACCTGTTAATACATCCCAGAATCATGTTTGCTTTTGTTGCAACAGCATCACACTGTTGACTCATATTTAGTTTGTGGTCCACTATAACCCCTAGATCTCTTTCTGCCGTACTCCTTCCTAGACAGTCTCTTCCCATTCTGTATGTGTGAAACTGATTTTTTTTTTCCTAAGTGGAGTACTTTGCATTTGTCTTTGTTAAACTTCATCCTGTTTAACTCAGACCATTTCTCCAATTTGTCCAGATCATTTTGAATTATGACCCTGTCCTCCAAAGCAGTTGCAATCCCTCCCAGTTTGGTATCATCTGCAAACTTAATAAGCGTACTTTCTATGCCAATATCTAAGTCGTTAATGAAGATATTGAACAGAGCCGGTCCCAAAACAGACTCCTGCGGAACCCCACTTGTTATGTCTTTCCAGCAGGATTGGGAACCATTAATAACTCTCTGAGTACGGTTATCCAGCCAGTTATGCACCCACCTTATAGTAGCCCCATCTAAATTGTATTTTCCTAGTTTATCGATAAGAATCATGTGAGACCGCATGATATTCTTATCATAGTTTTTTACAGTAGATAATCTTATTTCAAAGAAACGATTGACTCAATTTTCAGAAGATTTTGTTTAAAATAAGCAAAGAGTCCTATACTGTAGTTATGTATCAGAGGGGTAGCCGTATTAGTCTGGATCTGTAAAAGCAGCAAAGAGCCCTATGGCACCTTATAGACTAACAGACGTATTGGAGCATGAGCTTTCGTAGGTGAATACATTGTGTCATGCATCATACATGTCATGCATCCGACGAAGTGGATATTCACCCACGAAAGCTCATGCTCCAATACGTCTGTTAGTCTATAAGGTGCCACAGGGCTCTTTGCTGCATATACTGTAGTTCGTATTTAACTGAAGTTCTAAAATGTGCTGCATTTCAGTAACAAGAGCCACTAACTTTGAATTATAATTTTTTTTGTACTGACCCGGAGGCAATGCTGAAAGTAACTCTGGAAATCTTCAATACTTTTGTCTCTATAAGTCTGTTTAGCAGACAACTAGATCCTGGCATTGATATCTAGTTGGTAATGACTCAACGGTTCAAACAAGTTAGTCAGTTTCTAAATAAAATTGTTTTAAATATATTAAACTATACTGGACACATTTTAAATTTACTTTTTTAGTGATCTCCCAGTAACTTTAATTAAAACTACTTCCACAGGAATGTGTATTTACACTGACTGAAATTGAATGCAAACTTCATTGGCAGTCTACCTTATTCAAGAAGGGGAAGTGTGATGCTAATTAATGAATGAGCTGCATAGTTTTGTATTCCAAATAACTAACTATATTAAAATTGCATAGGTTAAAATAGTTAAACATTTCAGAAATAGCTTATTCTTTGGATACCATACTTCCCCCCACATTTTTCTGAAGGAGGATACGCTCAGCATTATGGTAATAGGAGTTTGAGTTGCCTACAGGCTACTGTACCGTAACTTTTTTCTCTGGGATTCTCACTTGAGACTCTTCACATAAGGTGAGAATTTGGGGGATTGGCTATTTGTATCCCTCCCTCAGCATTTTGGGGGCATCAAAAGAGTTTACATCTAGGCATTTGAATAATAATGAAGTTAAATTGTACAGATTAATTTTTAAATTGTGGTTTGAATAACCTCAGTAGATTTAATTTGCCCTTTAAGAACAGTCTACTATTGGAGTTACTTTTCAGCTTTTTTAAGTAAAGTTAGATTTAGCTGACACATTTTTCTTGAATGTTATGAAGTAAACTGACTTTAAAATCTAGTACTACAAGTTGAATAAATAAAACATTTCAACTTGAACTTGTTAGATTTTTATATGCCCAAGTTTCCTATTTTATTTTACATAAACTTATCATGTTTTATCTGTGAAGATGTCACAGAGCATTTCAACAATTGTTTTATTGTATACAGCTGTTAAAAAGTCTGCACTGTCCACTGTACAAGCAAACTAGCAACTGTCACATTATATGCTGCTTCTTTCATATGCCTGTGCATTGTTGCTGATCAAGAGCTAATGAAAAGTTGGGCACTTGTGTTGACATGTTTGTGAGAAGAAGGGAAAAGTGATGCCTCGTTTTGTTCCTGAGCCCTGATGGTCACTTTTTTCGAAGGTATGGGATGAAATCTATATATCTCATGTTTACAAATAAACGAACTGCTTATGGTATCATAAGCATTGCATTCTCTATAGCCTTGCTTCACTAAGCTTATCTACATGCTCCTAAAAATTGTATTGAAAGATTTCAAGAAATATGGCAAGAGTTCAGTCAATCTAGTATTGCAGAAATACCTTTATACATTATTAGTCCAGGCACTGTCTATAAAAGCCTCTATAAATATTTACTATTTTCATATTCAAGCTTTGACTTAAACACCAAAGACACTTGTTAATGAAATTGTCCCCTCTCATGCTTTAGGATTATATGGTAAAAAAAAGAGTATACGTAGAGGACCAGTTTTTTCTGTGGCACTGCTTTGGATAAAGAGGAAGACCTTTTCTTTGCCATTTACCTTCATACCCATCTATCTGTGATTTGCCTCCCCTATAGTCAAAGTTCAGTTTCTCAGATGAACCAATCAATAACTGTCTACATAAGTAAGATGCCCATTTCAGTTTGGCTTATACAAAAGATTGTATTGGCCGTTGTAAGAGGGATGAACTAAAACTGAAGTAAGAGGGCTACACTAAACACATACACTTTGACAAATATTACAGGAACCGTTGCTGCTGCTTCTACAGAGAATTACAGGAAACTACACACAGAAATACAGGTTGCTTAACAGAGCTCATTCTACCCAGTTGCCCATAGTTGTAGATTGTCTCAAACAGTCTTCAGATGCCAGAAAAGTGCACTCTACTTTTCATATGAAGATTTGTCTGTAGAATGCAGTCTGTCCACAAATTAAAAAGACGAAATGTATCTGAAACTGTTGAGTAGTTAATGCTATGTGAGATTTTCCAGTTGTCAACATACATGGCCATATCAGTAGATTATCAATTGGAAATATTCAGTTCCTCCAATTTTTGAAAACATGTCTATTGGCCTCTCCTTAATACTCTTAATAAATGCAAACAGCTTGAGGCATATTTGAATTAACACATTCACTGGGCATTTCCAGCTGTCTTTCCAGTACCAAAAGTGTAAAAATTATAATATAAAAAGAACAGGAGTACTTGTGGCACCTTAGAGACTAACAAATTTATTAGAGCATAAGCTTTCGTGGACTACAGCCCACTTATTTATTAGAGCATAAGCTTTCGTGGACTACAGCCCACTTCTGAAGTGGGCTGTAGTCCACGAAAGCTTATGCTCTAATAAATTTGTTAGTCTCTAAGGTGCCACAAGTACTCCTGTTCTTAATATTTTCTTAGTGTCCCTGAAGTGCTAATAAAAAGCAGTCTCTTGTGTATTATGTCCCACTAGCCCACACCAGCACCTTTGCATGCTGAGGTTAATAACCTTTATTCTGGGGTTGACTTATTGCTCTAGTGTTTCCAGAGGCAATCAGCTTTTACAGTTGGATGTCATAAAAAGCTCACAGTCAATTACTGGCTTTTACTTCCAAACGTCTTCATTCATACATCTACCTATCAATATGTCTAAGAGACAATGGCTATTTTAGATGTAAATGTAATCANTGGCACCTTAGAGACTAACAAATTTATTAGAGCATAAGCTTTCGTGTACTACAGCCCACTTCTTCGGATGCATACCAATAAATAAGTGGGCTGTAGTCCACGAAAGCTTATGCTCTAATAAATTTGTTAGTCTCTAAGGTGCCACAAGTACTCCTGTTCTTCTTTTTGCGGATACAGACTAACACGGCTGTTACTCTGAAACCTGTAATTATAATATAGTTAGACATCTGAAAGGATTAAAAACCTGCACAAATTAGATATACATTTCATAGTTAATGTTTACCTTTCTTTGTTGAACATTTTAATTTACTTATGACTAGTGGAACTTTATTAATACTTACCTATCTATTTTCAAAGTGCAGTATAAATGTTAACCTTCAACACTGATTTGATTTGGACCAATTGGACAAGATTACTTGTGCTACCACTCAGGCAACTGTCCTGCAATCACAATCTGTACAGGTGCACCTTCAGCCCTTCAGAGGGACTGCAGAGGTGCTGGGGCCTGCCCACGCAAAGCCCCATTGAAAGTGCAGAGCTCTAGCCAATCACAAATCCTATGATTGGGGCATTAATGATTGTATATGTAACTTCTTCTGACCCAAATAAAATGTATGGAATGTAAGTATTTGTAGAGCCCTTTGTAAAGGTAAAGGGCCTGGTAAGTGTTCAGCATTATACTCCATTCTCATTTCACCACCTTCTGAAGGCACATTTGTTCAGTGAGCTAAAGTTATCTGTAAGTGGTTTTGCAGTACTTGCAAGACAAGAAATAGTGTTCTTTTACCAGCAGGTTAACCAATGTAATGGTAATATATGTAAGAAAAAAGGCTTCAAGATGAAGAATTGATTAAATGTGTGTAAGTTAGTTTTGTTTGTTTAGCAGGTGGATGAACTGAGGAATGTATGCAGTTTTGGTACAATGAAAAGGATGATGAATCTCAGAAAGTTAATATCCCCCTTACATGCAAAGACCCCTTGTCTTATAACGACTGAGTACAGAACACATGGATGGGTATTGATACTGGAAGGGAGCAGGGGAGGGTACAAAATTGAATACCAAATGTAAGAAGGTTCCTATTGCGAATTGTTTGAAAGGGGAAGACTAATAGGGGGAGGGTTAGTCATGCTTTCATATAAGAACAACACAATGTAATGAGGTAATCAGGAGGCTGAGGAACAAAGAATTTGTCAGCATGGGAGCTGTCCTTTTGGAAGGTAGACATGACAGGTAATAAATCTATGAGTTGTTAGGGACCAGAGGGCTGGATGCAGACCACATAGGGTTTAGAATCATTGTAAGAAGTTTTAGTATTTTACTTACATACACCTGCACACAAAGAGCAGCAATGTGGTTCACAAGAGAGCACCATCCCCCAAAATGCTAGCAGTGCAGAATGATTGTAGGAGACCGATAATGATAAAAACCAGCCAAAATGAGGAGTATGTTAGAAATATAAAAATAGATGGCAGCAGATAGTATGAAGAACTAAAGACCGCAAGCCACCCACCTAGGATTTGAGTAATTTTCCTGAAAAATATTTGATTATAAACATGTATGTGATATACAGGAGCTAACCTCTGGATAAAGAGTGCAGTGGTGCAACTGTGGATAATATTCAATAGCATTTATATTCATATCACAAAAGTAGATTCTTGATAGCCTTTGTGCCAAATATTGCTGAATATAACATTTGAAGAACTTATGGATCAACTTATTTGTAAAGGTTTGACATATGAGAGAAGTGACAGTGAAAAGTGACACTGCTATTCCATATTTATTCTGATTACTTCTGTATTTTGTCCAATGTACGTGTCACCTGAAGAACTGTAAGCTCAGCTTCTGCTCTGGAATTACTCCTGCTCTGTTTGTATAGAAGTGCCTACACTAAAGGCTATGGAATCAGAACAGGTGAGGTAGGAGACAATTGAGCATGCTCTTTCACAGCTGTATCTTTAGGCAATGCTTGGTCAATGTAAATTTGTCAGTGAGCTATTCAATAGGTCTCTGAAAACACCCAATGCCTTTTGCAAAGAGATCAATACTTGGGGTGTGGGGGGGAGGGACAGTCTATAAATGTGCAATCCCCTTCCCCCCCTCAAAAAATCTGGAGTTTGTATGAAAATAATTGTCATTTATCACCATCTACTCTTCCATATTCTGCATAAGTGATTGAAATGCTCCTGAAGACCACATTTCAAACAGCTGATCTGTCAACAACATAGACCCTTGAATTGGATTTCAGACCAGATACAGCACTGAGATGGTGCTGATCAGGACTGTAAACTTCATGGTTGACTTGGTGATTTGGGAGGGTAGAAAGAATCGCACTGCGCTGGCCCTGATTGTTAGTCTCATATTGTAACCCGCTCAAGGGGATACCCAGAGCTGTGAACCACTGTATTGCCTCTGTACCGCAGCAAGTGAGAGATTTGTCCAAGACTAGAGTGTATCAGCTCCTTACCACCCAGTCTGTCCACCTCTCCAGCAAACTCCTCAAGGCTCTCTCAGCACAAACCTTTGCCTAGCAAGTAACAATCAGTGAACTCCAGCCCCATGTTCAGATTTTTCTCTGCAATACACAGACTACCACTGTGCATTCACAGAAGATATTAAGTTTGCTGCTCTGATGAAGCGTCAGATCAGTTTATTAATTTAACTCAGGTAAATACACACAACCCTTTAAACACAGTACTGAACTGGTTAACAGCAAAAGTAAAACACGTTTATTAATTTTAAAAGATGGATTAAATGATACCATGCAAAAGAGATGAAAGGTTGAGAGGGTTACAACCAAATAAAAGTGAAAACACACATCTAAAAGATTACAACTTAACCTAGCAAGATGCAGTCTATTCAAGCAGGTTTTTCTCACCCCCTAGTCTCCTTTCCTGCTTTTCATTGGCCAGGATGCATCACAGAGATCAAATTGCTTGATTTCTTTGTCTCCTGAGGGGAAAGATAAAGATGGAGTCTCTCTTAGTTCCTTATATCCCCAAAGGAATGTCTTTGTTTTACAAGTCAGGAAGACCTCCTGGGGATTCAGTCTCCTATGTCTCTTTGGGGTACAGAAGCCATGTTAATTCTCTCTCTCAAGTTCAGGATCATGAGAGCCCCTGCCACTTCAGCTCAATGGTTTTGTTTACTGCTAATATGTAAATTGAGGTAAAGTCACATTCTTTTGTCTAGGGTAGACCTGTTTATCACCTTTACCCAGGCTAGGCTGTCTTAGCCATGTTTTTGTAATATAAGAATGGCTATACTGGATCAGACCAACAGTCCATCTAGCCCAGTATCCTGTCGTCTGACACTGGTTGGTGCTAGATGCTTCGGGAATGAACAGAACAGGGCAATTATAGAGTAATCCTCTCCTGGCATCCAGTCCCAGCTTCGGGCAGTCAGAAGTTTAGGGACACCCAGATCATGGGGTTGCATCCCTGACCATCTTTGGTAGTAGATGGACCTATCCTCCATGAGCTTATCTAATTCCTTTTTTAACCCAGTTCTACTTTTGGCCATCACATCTTCTGGTAACAAATTCCACAGGTAGACTGTGTGTTGTGTGAAAAAGTGCTTCCTTTGGTTAGTTTTAAACCTGCTACCTATTAATTTCATCAGGTGAGCCTGGTTCTTGGGTTACATGAAGGGGTAAATAACACTTTCCTATTCACTTTCTCCATACCATTCATGATTTTATAGACTTTTATTCTATCCCTCCCCCCACCCAGTGGTCTCTTTTATAAGATGAACAATCCCAGGCTTTTTAATCTCTCCTCATATGGCATTTGTTCTATAACCCTAATTATTTTTCTTGCCCTTCTCTGTACCTTTCCCAATTCTAATATATCTTTTTTGAGATAGGGCAAGAAGAACTGCATGTAGTATTCTAGGTGTGGGTGTACCCTGGATTCATACAGTGGCATTATGATGTTTTCTATCTTATCAATCCCTTTCCTAATGGTTCCTAACATTGTTAGCTTTTTTTTTTTTGACTGCTGTTGCACATTGTGCAGCTGTTTTCAGGGAACTATCCACAATGACTCCAAGATCTCTTTCTTGAGTGGTAACAGCTAAATTAGAACCTATTATTTTGTATGCATAGTTAGAAATATTTTTTTCCAATCTGCATTACTTTGCACTTATCAACCTGGAATTTCATCTGCCGTTTTGTTGCCCAGTCAACCATTTTTCTGGGAACCCTTTGTAACTCTTTGCAGTCAGCTTTGAACTTAACTATCTTGAGTAATTTAGTATCTTCCAATGTTGCTACCTCACTGTTAACCCCCCTTTCTAGATCATTTATGAGTATGTTGAACAGCACCAGTACAGATCCTTGGGGGACCCTACTATTTACATCTCTCTACGAAAACTGACCATTTATTTGTACCCTTTTTTTTCTATCTTTTAACCAGTTATTGATCCATGAGAGGACCTTCTCTCTTATCCCAAGACTGCTTACTTTGCTTAAGAGCCTTTGGTGTGGGACTTGTCAAAGGCTTCTTGAAAGTTCAGATACACTGTATCCACTGGATCACCCTTGTCCACATGCTTGTTGACATCCTCAAAGAATTCTACTAAACTCGTGAGGCATGATCTTCCTTTACAAAAGCTGTGTTGACTCTTCCCCAACATATCATGTTCATCTATGTGTCTGATCTATTTTTACTATAGTTTCAACCAATTTACCTGGTACTGAAGTTAGGCTTACTGACTTGTAATTGCCACGATCACCTTTTTTAAAAATTGGCACTAATTTAGCTACCCTCTAGTCATCTGCTACAGAGTCTGATTTAAGTGATAAGTTACATGCTGCTGTTAGTAGTTCTGCAATTTCATATTAGAGTTCCTTCAGAACTCTTGATGGTGACTACCATCTGGTCCTGGGGACTTATTACTGTTTAATTTATCAGTTTGGTCCAAAACCACCTCTACTGACATCTCACTCTGGGACATTTCTTCAGATTTGTCACCTAAAAAGGCGTGGGAATCTCCCTCACGTTCGCTGCAGTGAAGACCAATGCAAAGAATTAATTTAGCTTCTTTCTAATGGGCTTGTCTTCCTTGTGTCTCCTTTAGCACCTTGATCATCTAGGGGCCCCACTGATCATACCAAGGGAATTCATAACCTTCACATATTATGTTAGCATATGCATTTTACAATTATATTAATAACTAGCATGGTGTTAGCTTTCATATGTTACCTCACAAGGCATATTTTGTACAGATACTATTGTAGCAGTGTGTAGGGTGTGAATACAGATGTGCCTAGGGGGACACATACCATAGAGGTTTGTGATGACTGCTACTTCCTCACCTCAAGAGCATCCACTCCTAGTGTCCTGCACTAATCACCCCTGTTCTTCCTATTCAACATCTATATTTAATCCCGTAGAAGAAGCTTGTATGTACTTCTGCATATTGCTGGTACTGATGATGTAACTTCACATCAGGCACGGCCCCGTTACTCAACACTGCCAGTGCCTGAGTAACAGTAAAACCCATATTAGTTATATCCAGGGAAGACATGGGAAGTGAGAGTGGAAAGAGGAAAGTGTTTTCAAGTACTAGCCCTAATCATAACATTACCCTTCTTCAAAGGTGTCTATCCTCTGAGCACCAGTGTAGATGGAGTCTTGGGGGTCCCAAAGGACTCCTTACTGGCACCAGTAACTAGAAGCGCCTTTCAATAGCTGCAGCCAGCCATGAGACTGCCCTTTTTCTGCTCTGGACCTGGCCACAGTAGTCCACATAATTGTCACTTCCAGGATCAACTACTGCAATAAACTGTATGGGGTTGAAAGCAAATACCATGAACAAGCAGTGGCCAGTGAGACAGGGTAATGAACTTGCTACCCTGGATGCCTCACTGACTCTATTCGCAGGCTGTATTAACAACTGGATCTTCAGTGGGGTTGGACCCATCTGGGGCAGGCTACTTTTCTCTGTGACTATAAAGCTACATTAATCAGAAACACTCGATCTGACTGCACTTAGAATTAAATTTACATATGTACCCCATAACTACTCTTTTTGCTGGTCTGCATGCCCCCATAACCACCCAGAACTTTTTACCAAGCAGTCACTTAAGGTACTGCACAAGGAAGGAGCAGAATTTGACACTGGCAGACCAGGTGCCAGCTCATGCCAAGGTTCATAGGCCTCACTTAATGCTGATAAAGGCATAGCTGGAAACCATCTGGCTCAACTGTGTGTTAGCATTGATAAAATAGGTGTTAGATTTATATATGTGTATTTGGACTTTATGAAATGTTTGATGAGTTGCTGCATGCATTAATCTCACTTATAATATCTGTATACCATGTTATAAGGCAGGCCCGGCTTTAGGAAGTGTGGGGCCCAATTCGAACAGTTTCGGTGGGACCCCAGCAGAGATGACTTAAAAAAACCCAAACGTAAAAAAAAGCCTTTCATTTCTTAGCAACTGGTTCCCTATAAAAAGTTCTGATTTAAGGGATGTGCCACAGTACGTATTTTTTTGTACCAATAGGTTACCACATGTCTATATTTTTAAAAATTAAAAATTCCTCCCTGATGGCAATTTAAGAACCAAAAAGCCTGGCATGTCCGGGAAAATATGGATGTATGTTAACCCTACCTAAAGTTCTTTTTTAAAAAGATGGGCCTGAACTAGAAATGAGCTCTGTTTCACAAGTGTGGGTCCCCGCCACTCCCTGGGGGTGTGCCGGTGTGCACATGTGTGGGTCCCAGCTGCTCCCTGACCCCCTCATTGAAGCAGGTGTGCAGGGTTACTGCCCTGGGAACTGCAGGGCACCAGTGGACATGGGGCTGGCTGGAGGCAGGGCTGACTGGAGGTAGGGTCTGGCTGCAGGCAGGGCAAGGGGTGCGGGGCTGGTTGGAGACAGGGATGTGTGGGGTGGGTTGGCTGGCTTCAGGCAGGGCCGCTGGGGGGTACAGCATGGGTTGGCAGGGCTGGAGACAGAGGAGTGCGGGATTGGGTGGCTTCAGGGAGGGGGGTGCGGCAGGGGTTGGCTTTAGGGCAGGGGGTGCAGGGCTGGCTGCAGGCAGGGCAGGGGGTGCAGCAAGGGCTGGCTGTGGGCAGGGGGTGCAGGTAAAGGGGGTACAGCTCACCCTGTACGGTAAGTGCCCCCACCCCCACCGGGGTAGCAGCAGCAGCAGCCCAGGGCTCGGGGGCTATTTAAAGGGCCCGGGGCTCCCCTGCTTCTACCGCCCCAGCCCTTTAAATAGCCGCCGGAGCCCTGGGGAAGCGGCAGGGCTCCGGTGGCTATTTAAAGGATCGGGGCGGCAGAGGTAGCTGGAGCTTTAAATAGCCCCCTGAGCCCCACAGCCCTACCCCAGGGCTCAAGCAGTGGAGCTCTGGTGGCAATTTAAAGGGCCTGGGACTCCAGCCCCTGCTTTAAATTGCCCCCTGGGGAAGCCAAGCCACCCTGGTACAGCGCACCGGCTCTTGCCGGAACGCTGTATAGGGGCTTGGGCGCAGGGCCCTCTTAGGGGAATTGGTTGAATCGGCCTAAAGCTGGCCCTGTTATAAGGTAATATTTAAATGTTTTGCTCTAACTATAAAAGTGTTTGCTGTCCCCCACAGTCAGGAGAGAAGTAATACCAAGTGTGAAATACTAGTTTATCACAGGAGGGGTCATTTCCTGCTCCACAAAAGAAGCTCTGTAGACACTAGATGAACCAGTGTGGAAAATCAGTGGACAAAGGACTTTGCTTATTGCTCCCCGCACACCCCTGAAGAGGGGATGTACACAAACCCTGGTCCTATCACAGTTTGACCTGGGGAAAGGGAATAAAAATCCCTGTCAAGAAGAAATTATCCCTATGCTGCTTGGACTTCAGGAAGAGGGCAAGACTTCTAAGCATAAGCAAGGGATCCCCAGCTGTTTAGCATAGTTAGCCCTAAAGGTCATATAGGCCTTGAACATTACAGCTGCTTCTATTACATTTTGAAACCTAAGACTGTAACTCATTGGTGTGTATGGTTATCTGCTTTAATCTTGTAAATAACTCCCATTTTTCCTAGTTAATAAAACTTCAGTTAATTATAGGATAGATTACAAACATTGGTGAGATCAGGGTGCACTTGACCTGGGGTAAGTGACTGGTCCTTTGGGACTAGGAGTAAACTGAATGTTGTTGTGATGTTTGGTGTAAGGAGGGATCGTCTATCACAGAGGTAGGCAACCTATGGCACGCGTTCCGAAGGCGGCACGTGAGCTGATTTTCAGTGGCACTCACACTGCCCGGGTCCTGGCCACTGGTCCAGGGGGCTCCGCATTTTAATGTAATTTTAAATGAAGCTTCTTAAGCATTTTAAAAACCTTACTTAACTAAACTATTGTTGTAAAGTATGTATTATAGACTTATAGAAAGAGACCTTCTAAAAACATTAAAATGTATCACTGGCCCACGAAACCTTAAATTAGAGTGAATAAATAAAGACTCGGCACATCACTTCTGAAAGGCTGCCGACCCCTGCTCTATCACAAAGACAGGCTTGTCTGAGTTTGAGCGGTAAAGCGGTTGTAGTGCTTGAGGAGTTCACACTTGATTTTTGGTTAAGTTAGAGAAATCTAAATATAAAACACACCACCAGTTTGTGGTCTCTGCCCTGCTTCTTGGCAGTTTGCCCTGAGGTTGTCACTCAGGGTTGTTTGCAACACCAGACAACTTGACACCGAGAATGGTGTCTAGAAGATAAATGTTTGCTGTTTTGCTGCAGTATTATGCAAAAATAAAATGCTTTTTTAATTCCACTTTTGCTTATAGCTACTCAAATGCACACGCTTGCTACAATTTTCTGTAGCAGTACTTTCTTTAGCAGGACTTGGTTTTTCCCAGTCTTTGTTTGTGGGCCTTCCTGCTAATGAATTTATTTCATCATTGTCCTTGACTTACCAGGCTTCTGGACTGTCACATTTTTTGGCAGGGTACAACCTATGTTTAACTCTGGTTGCTAGGTTTTCCTGTGGAGTACACGCTGGACTAGAACAGATTTGCAAATAGAAATGTTTCTCCTGCTGATTTCACATTGACTCAGCAGGATCACTTTTTTTTAACTTACTTGAATAAGACTTTGCTTTTCCGACACCTTTCTAATGCAAAGGACGTAATTAATCTCACAAATTGGAGGAAAGCTGAAGCCTGGTTACTGGAAAACAGTAACTGCTACTTCTACCAGTTACATCAGGCAATCTGCTCTGCAGTGGAGTTGCTGTGGGTGACCGAAGGTAACCTTAGACTTTCAAAAATTGTCAAAATTGTCGTTCTAGCATTCCTGCAGTTATGTTCTGAGCACAGCCCTGTAAAGCATTTTAATTTTTGAAGCTGAGTTTGAGCTGTTAGAAAATCAAACCAATGCCCATGTGGCTGTGTGAGGGGGAAAAAAAAAAGGGGGGGGGGAACACACCTTAGCAGCTCTGATCTCCCTCCATCTCCATGTTGAGTGTAGGTAAGGTGAAGGGCAGTGGGCATGTCCACAACTGTGTGTGTGTATTTCTCCCTCCCAACAGCAGGTAGGTCCTTTTGCTGCTGAATCAGCAGAGGAACACCGCTGAGGGGGGAGGAGTGGGTCTGTCTCATGATCCCTCTGCCCAGCAAGGAGTGCCACCACTAGGGTTGCAACCCCTCAAGAATTAAAGATGAATAATTAAAAATGATGTCATGTGATGAAACCTCCAGGACTCCGCCCAGCCAAAGTTGGCAACCCCAGCCACCACCCAGAGGCTCTTCCAGCGAGGTGGAGGAGGGGTGGGGGTTGTTCTCCTGGGCAAACGCTATGTGCCAAACCCTACTCCTGTGCTTCTGGCTGTGCCGCCAGCCCTCAGCCTCTTTCCAAAGCACCGTGTGCAAAGGCCGCCGGGCGCCCAACGTGCTTCGGAGCGATCAGCTGAGCGCTCTCACCCCCGCTGGGGGTCGGTTTATGTAGCTGGCCGCTTGTGCGCTGCCCTGAGATTAGGCGCCCGGGGGAGACATTCTTGTAGCCACGCTGATTGCCTGGGCCGGGCTGCTCCCAGCTCGGGTCAATCACGGGCTCAGCAGTCCCGCTTGCCTGACAAGGCCAAGCCGAGGTAGGACTGAAGCCCTCCATTGAGCTCGAGGGGGCTGGTTTCTGGGCCCGTGCGCTGAACGCGCCGCTTGCTGCTCGGGGGGGGGACGCGGAGGCGCGGCCCGGATTGGAAGCTGGGTCCCTCTCCAGCGGCAGCGCTCCGCACCCGTGCGGCTGGGCGGGGCCGGGCTTCGAGCCAGCCCAGCATCGCCGCCGCTCAAAGCGCTGAATGAAAAGTGTGTCGCGGCTGAGGCTGCTCCCCAGCGGCCCCTCCTCGCGGAGGGCTGGGTTCCAGCGAGTTACCCACACACGTGCGGCGCTGATCCCGCCGTCTCCGCGGCCCTCCCTCGGGTGGGGCTGGTGTTCGCCCCCGCTCAGGAGCGCCTTTCGATGGCATTAATCCGGAGCAGTAATCAGGCGCTTCCTGGAACACGTCTCCGGGGGCAGATAATCCCGGGCCAAGCTGTCCCGAGAGGAGATTGCCTCGCCCGGGGGCTGGATCAGCCGGCTGCCGCGGATCAGCGGGGTCAGTTCTGAGCAGGCGAGTCTCGCAGGCATGAGGGGCTGCTGGGGGAGCAGCGAGCGAGCTCCCGCTAAGCGGCTTAGCCCCCGGCAGATGTTGTCAGGCTCCCAGCCAGCCCCGATCATTGGCGGAGAGAGAGGCCGAGAGGTCCGGGAAACACCTCTAGCTCGGGGGGAAGAGGAGGGGGCTTGCACTGGTGACTGGCACCCTCCGCCTTGCACTATGCGGGGGGAGTGAAGAGTTGCACGGCGGCGTCTCGCCTCAGCAGGGGAGCTCCAGACCCCCGCTGAGGGGAGCTTGGCAGCTGGAGTGGAGGGAGTTTGTCTCCGATCGCCCCCTTCCTCCTCCTCCTCTCACACCCTCTGCTGCTCTTGCTGCCAGGCTGGGGCAGCGCTTGCCGGTGGTCTAGCGGGAGATGGCGAAAATCAGGGTGTCTTACGAGTACACAGAAGCCGAAGACAAAAGCATCCGGCTCGGCTTGTTCCTGATCGTCTCCGGCATCGTGTCGCTCTTCATCCTGGGTTTCTGCTGGCTCAACCCCGCTTTGCAAGATTTGCAAGGCAAAGCTGCCAACTGCACGGTGCTCTCGGTGCAACAGATCGGGGAGATGTTTGAATGCACGTTCACGTGTGGCACGGATTGCAAGGGCACCTCGCTGTACCCCTGCCTCCAGATCTACGTCAACAACTCCGAGTCCAACTCCAGGGCGCTGCTGCACCAGGACGAGCACCAGCTCATCACCAACCCTAAGGTAAACTTGTGCCAGGGAGAGAAGGGCAGGGGGAGGCCCCGGGGCGCTTGTAACGTCCCAGCTGCGGAGGCAGGGAAGCCAGCTCGTGCTTTGGGGTTTGTCTCCGAATCCCGGGGGTGGGGAACTCACACGGACACTGGATCTAATGGCCTGAATAGCAAAAGCAGATCAGCCACTCGCGTCCTACTGCCCCCTCTTTGCTCCGGCTGTGCCGCCGCCTGTTGCTAGAGCCCCGCGCTCCTGTCAGTATCTGACTGAGACGCTGCAGCCTTTGGAGCCTTTCCTCCTCCCCGCCTGCTTCGCACCCGCCTCCCTAGGACAGCAAAGTTTTACCTCCAGAGTTAACTTCTTTCGTGGCTAAGCTCGTCGCCCGGTCTCTCGCAGCTCCTCTTCCCGCCCCCGGCATGGCCGGACCTGCTCACAGGTTCTTTGAAAGCGATCACAGGGCTAATGAGAAGAAGAGCCCGGAGTTAATGTTAATCGTGTCCAGTAAAAGAGCCAATAATTGATGGGCGCTTGAAGCCGCGGAATCCATCAGGGCTGCGGGGATAACAACGCCGGGTTTGTGGCTGAGACCCGGTCTACCAGGACCGCCACACACGGCCAGAGAGAAACACCATTGACAACAGATTGCGACCTGCCCGGGTGCAATCTATCCCCCGGCTGCTCGGAGAGAGAGGGCAGGGGTCCTGAGAAGGAGGCGCGCTGGGGACAGCAAAAGAATCGCACTTAGTCAGCTGGTTTGCGTTTCCTTCGCGGTTATTGTAGATGTTTAGAGCCGAGGTTCTTCCTTCCAACCCGGCTGCTCCGTATTTAAGGAAATCCCCATTCCAGGGAAACGATTGAAAAAGCTCCCACTGTGGGAGAGCCAGCTGGAAAAGAAGTTAAACGCACAACTTCAGCAACTAGCAATTAAACAAGAAAAATGATGTGGAAGGGAAGGCCAGTGTATTCTTTGCTTTGAGAACATGCCGGTAAGATTTAACCTTTGCAACCCCATCTTTAAACCAACGAAACAAAAAAACGTTCTCCTGGGCTCTGAGGTGTGTTTCTGTGGCTATATTTGTAAAATACGATTCCTGCCCTTCCCGTTTACCCTAAGTGTAGTAGCTAGCAAAGGAGTTGAACACTTTTTTCTAAGTTGGCACACAGTTAATATAAGCAAGTGGAAGGAAGGGTAAAAAACCCACAGCTATTGCAGAGAGGTAAGCATTGAGTGTGTATTTATGCTATGAGAATTACTATCCCCTTTTTATATTTCAAGTGCTACAAAAGCAAATGCTTATCTTCATGTTTTTGCTTTAAAGTTTTTGTCTCTTACGTTCGGCTCCTACTTAAAAGTTCCTGATTTAGATTAGCTGGCAGGCTATAGTATGGTGTGATTCATAGCTATGTCTCAAAGCTGCAAGTCTCCAACGCATTGTTGTGCATAAGAATACCATTGTGGATGAACAAAGGAGTGCCAAATATTCAAGGGTGTTTAATGAATGGGTACCCAACACTGAGCATGGAAACCTGGAAGTTAAATTTAAAACGTAGAACACTAGGGGTACATCTACACTACAGCGGGGAGTCGATTTAAGATACGCAAATTCAGCTACGTGAATAGCGTAGCTGAATTCGACGTATTACAGCCGACTTACCCCGTTGTGAGGACGGCGGCAAAATCGACTTCTGCCGCTTTTTGTCGGCGGCGCTTACTACCACCTCCGCTGGTGGAGTTAGAGCGCCGATTCGGGGATCGATTGTCGCGTCCCGACGGGACGCGATAAATCGATCCCCGAGAGGTCGATTTCTACCCGCCGATTCAGGCGGGTAGTATAGACCAGGCCTAGGAGACAAGAAACAAAGGTGGTGCATGAAGAGTTAAGTACATCAAGGAGAGAGTGAATGAAGTGTGTCTACTCTGCTCCCTGAAAGTCTACACTGTGTCAGTTACAAAACACAAAAAAAAGTTTTACTTCAGTGCTAACAAAAACATTTAGGATACCGATTCAGCTATGCATCAAGGGAAACGTAAAGAATCTTGAAGAAAATCTGGAAAATGTTACATCCATGAGCATGGAAAGTAGGGAGCTCTGTCGGTATTCTTTTAATGTTTCTCTTCATAATGTGGCTTAATCCACAGCTTGGTAATATGTGCATGCTTGGGATATTTTTGGCAATCAACCTGTTTGTCTCCTGTATCTCTTGGAGCAAACACAAGAAGTCATGCTTGACTACTCTTCTTAAGCAATGGCCAAGAGATTAGAATGTCTGACGCAGTCCACAAAGGACATCTACTTAGTGTGTTCAAGAATTCTTCAGACAAGGAGAGCTGCAACAGACTTGAAATTTCTGGAAACACCATTGATGAACTAAGGTAGTATAATATAGCACTGCCATAAGTGAGGTAAGTACCTCATTTTCTCAGTACTAAATTAGTTGCAGACAGAAGCTTTGAGGAACTTATCTGAATGAAGGATACAAGAAATTAAGCAAAGAAGATTCAGGAGACTAAAGATTTATTACACCTGAACTGCATGGGCCGTTTTCTGTGAGCTTAATTTAGGGATCCAAAGTTACGATTTGAGTTAAGTGAACATTAATAGAATTCAAGTTTGTTCTTCAATAATGGTCTCTGCATCAGCTAGGAAAACTCACTGAAGCCATGATATTCATTTTTGAAGTGGTTACGCACCATTACTTGGCAAAAGTGTTTGTTTTCCTGACATTGCTATGGATCCAAGTGTGTGTTTGAGAGAGGAAGATTTTAAATTTTCTAAAACACCTACTTGGATTCTTTTATCTTCCAGATGGATTCTAGGATGGCACCAGGGTAGATCTCAGAACTGCTGGATCAATGCAACTAATCAGAAAATAGGAAATATACAAGAAAACTGTGTTTTAGTTAATCTATTACTTTTTTAGTGGCAAATGGCTTTTAGACAATTTTTGCTTGTATATTCATAAATAACTTGATCTTTTATGTCAAATTTGAACAAAATTATAGAAATAGGCATAGCAGAAGCTCAACATCACAATTATTATTGCTCTTATGTATTTTTACAATGTCCAAAAGTGCAAGGGACTCTACAGAACAGGATCATTAGCATCTTGCCTCAAAGAGCTTATGGTTTTCTTTAAGACAGCAGAAAATGTTGTTTTTAAGCAAGCATTGGTCAGCAATGTTTGCATTCTAAATATTGCAGCAGAGAACTTGAAAGTGAAACTGACTGAATAAAAACAGAATTGTTGTTTAATATTTCACTCTTTTAAATTTAGTAAACTAAGATGTTGAAGTACTGTTTAGGTAAAATGAGGAAGGAAATTTATTTGAAATGTGATTTGGCATCGACCCTTCAATTTTTTGTAGTGTGTTTTTTATAAAGCACTTCTTAATGAGTAAGTCAATTTTCCAGCATTCTGGTTGACTGGAGGAAATTTTGTTCAGTATAATTTATCTTTACAAAAGGGAGAAAGTTCCTGAAAATCTGACAGAATTAGTTTGCTAGAGAGAATGAGAAGTTAAAGTGCAGAAAACTTATAAGGGCTTCTGTAACACTTGTGATATGCTCAGCCCAAAAGAGTAAACTAGGATCACAGTAGGGATAGTACAAGGGTGAACTACTTCAGTGGATGAAGAACTTGACAGAGATTGACTTGTTGGGTAGCCTAGGAAATTCTATCTTCTTGGTCTTTCTCTATTTAATAAATGGGGAACAGTAATATTTGATTAGCTCACAGGAGTGTTGTGAAGATTAGTTAATGTTCATTCAGGGGTTGCAAGATAAAGGACCAAAGTATTTAATCATCCTAGGACGATGATGGAGGGAAGTAATTTGGAGGAAGGCATTCGAACACTCATGTTTACTGCCAGTTTTTGTTTATGCCCTGAAAGGCAGAGGGGATGGCAGAGGGGCATTGCTGTACATGTACATTGGCCAAACCGGACAGTTTCTCCGCAAAAGAATTAATGGACACAAATCTGACATCAGGAATCATAATACTCAAAAACCAGTGGGAGAACACTTTAACCTGTCTGGTCATTCAATGACAGATCTGCGGGTGGCTATATTACAACAGAAAAACTTCAAAAACAGATTCCAACGAGAGACTGCTGAACTGGAATAGATATGCAAACTAGACACAATCAACTCAGGATTGAATAAGGACTGGGAATGGCTGAGCCATTACAAACATTGAATCTATCTCCCCTTGTAAGTATTCTCACACTTCTTATCAACCTGTCTGTACTGGGCTAGCTTGATTATCACTTCAGAAGTTTTTTTTCTCTTACTTAATTGGCCTCTCAGAGTTGGTAAGACAACTCCCACCTGTTTATGCTCTCTGTATGTGTGTATATATATCTCCTCAATATTTATTCCACTCTGTATGCATCCGAAGAAGTGGGCTGTTATCCACGAAAGCTTATGCTCTAATAAATTTGTTAGTCTCTAAGGTGCCACAAGTACTCCTGTTCTTTTTACGGATACAGACTAACACGGCTGCTACTCTGAAACCTGTCATTAAACATTTTAAGAACCTTATTTACTTTACATGCAACAATAGTTTATTTATATATTATAGACTTATAGAAAGAGACCTTCTAAAAATGTTAAAATGTATTACCGGCACACGAAACCTTAAATTAGAGTGAATAAATGAAGACTCGGCACATCACTTCTGAAAGGTTGCCGACCCCTGACCTAGGAAAAGCCCCTGAGTTATATTTAGGGCTCTATCAAATTCACAGTCCATTTTGGTCAATTTCACAATCATGGGATTTTAAAAATCATAAATTTCATGATTTTGGCTACTTAAATCTGAAATTTCACAGTGTTGTAATTGTAGGGGTCCTGACCCAAAAAGGACTGGGGGGGGGGGTTGCGGTACTGTTTCTCTTACTTCTGTGCTGCTGCCTGCGGAGCTGGGCCCTCAGTCAGCAGCTACCACTCCGGCTGCTCAGCTCTGAAGGCAGCAACGCAGAAGTAAGGGTAGGGTGGCATGATATGGTATTGTCACCCTTACTTCTGCGCTGCTTCTGGTGAGGCGCTGCCTTCAGAGCTGGGCGCCTGGCCAACAGCCACTACTCTCCAGCCGCCCAACTCTGAAGGCAACACAGAAGTAACCTTGCGACCCCTCTGCAACTCTCTTTTGGGTTATCAATTTGAGAAATGCTGGTCTCCCCCATGAAATCTGTATAATATAGGGTAAAAGCACACAAAAGACCAGATTTCACTGGGGGAGACCAGATTTCACAGTCTGACGCGTTTTCCATGACCGTGAATTTGTTATGGCCCTAGTTATATTACATTGTAGAACACTGACTTTGCTCAAGCATCCACAGAGGACAGTATTTTCCAGGCCCCTTTACTTCAGATTCTTTTTGGATGTTACCCATTAGATAAGCAGCCCCCAAAAGGGAAAAAAAGGCTTGATCCAAAGCTCCAACAGAGGCTGCTTTCATATTACAGCCACTGTTGAAATCAGCAGAGGCACTCCAACTGGAGCTCTCATCTTAGTCTATCAGTGCACTGATTTGTTAACCTTTGGTAAGACCCTCTTTTTCCTCTGCTCTCCAAGGCTGTTGAGGATGGGGTTGGCTGAGGTGGTATGTTGATGGGCAACCCGTTATTTGGTTGGTGATTTTTAGTTTATGGGGCTAGGCAGGCAGAACATTGTATGAGCACCTATAAGTGTAGTTTAGAAACTTGAATAAACAAATAAATATACATCTACATTAGTTTTGCTTAAAATTTTTATTGCATCTTAAACTTCCTTAGTCTCTTATTGTGGCATATAGGCTGCTGCTGACTGATGCTAATTTACTAGATGACAGTAAGAGTAGAATTTATATATGTCTAGTAATTTAATTAAACTAAATTTAAGGCATAGAAGGAAATGCTCTTCAATTATTTTACCTACTTTTAGAAACTCATGTCAAAAACTAAAACAAAAACCTGAGTTTTGGTTTGGCATAATAGTTTACTTTAAAAGTAGTGACATACATGGTTTGTGTCCGTAGCAGATTATTTTTTTAAGTTTAATGTCTTTGTCTTGGGGCAATAGCTTCTTTTTAGTTTTGTCATCAAATATCATAGGCTTTTAAAAGCTTTCTGAATGTTATGCTAATCTAGAATAGCCTTATTAACAGATTATAAGTGTGGTTTAGTTTAATGATTGTTCATTCATAAAATATTCTTGACTAAAATCGGACAGCTGTGTTAACCCCAAATGTTTTTATCAAAGTTATGGTTTTCAGCAGTAGACACCCAGTATGTTAATCGACTGGGTATACTCTTATTAACCATAGCAAAAATCCTGAACAACTTGTTTTTAATGGTCTTAAAGTTTATTAAAAGATCCTTTATTTTCCTTACCTTGGTTTAATTATTCACTAGGGTATTTGTACCTTCTGTATGAATCAGTAGTGTGAAAAATGTGTGCTTTGGTCTCATTATAAACTTTCTACACAACAAAACTGAATTAGTGGCAACCTAGCCCTTCAGTCCTTTTGGGCTGCAAAAGTATTTTCTAAATTCTGTAGTTTAGCATTTGAGCTTAGATTCATAACTTCAGATATCTATATTGCCATGCTAGCAAGTATTGTATATTTTGAACAGAGATCTCCTCAAATTTTCTCCAACCAGTATGTAATAAAGTAAAAGTTGTATTGCAGGGAATAATCATACAATTGCACAATCCCAGATTCATTTTGATTCTTAAAAGATTAGGCAGCTGGGTCAGAGTAAATCCAGAAATATGAATGTAAAATACTGTATAGGATTACAGCAATTTAAATGTTTGTTTTCAGTGTGCCTGATTTGTGGATGATGGATTTTTCAGATTAAATTAATTATAATACTTATCATAAACTTTCTTTAGTTGCTCCAATATCAATAACCATTTTCATGCCAAAGTTTAACAGCTTGGGGCATTGGAGACCTTCCATATAAAATACAAGTACAAAAAATATCAAGACTTAGGCCTTCTGTACCATTAATCAAGCAGAATAGATTAACTATGGAGCCAGGATCCAGTACCAGTTATGCTGCTGCTAATCCCAAACTCTGAATTTATTGTTAATACATATAGTGCAGAGTGCCAAAAAATACATTTAGTTGTGTAAATTTACAATGGAATATGTCAGCTTGCAGCTAAAAAATAAATTGACATCTGCCTCCTTACTCGTTTGTTTAGAATCATTTTTTATCTTTATGCCTGCAACTGAGCATGATGCAAAAAATAACTTGTCTGATTTATACTTATTTTAGAAAAGATCCTATGTGAATGAATACATGTGTTTATCTTTAGCTATGTATAAAATATAGTGTGTGTGTGTGTGTCTGTGTGTGTGTGTGTATATATATATATATTGCACACACACACACACAAATTGTCTAGATTCTTCCTGGCCATGAAGGTGGGGGTGCCGTAAGTGGCTGGGAAGAAGGAAAGAAGTAAATAGCATGCCTTGCCCATATAATGGCTGGATAGAACTGCTCAAGAAAGCTCAAGGATAGCTCACTAGTTATTCCCCCATGTGTACAATGTTCCAGAAGGGGATCAAGTGAAGGATTAGCCTTAGCCATGACTTGTATACTGTGGGGGAAAGAGGATGGAGTATGCTGCACCACCCTAATATTGGGCTATACCAGGGGTGGGCAAACTTTTTGGCCCGAGGGCAACATTGGGGTTGCAAAACTGGATGGAGGGCTGGGTAGGGAAGGCTGTGCCTCCCCAAACAGCCTGGCTCCTGCCCCCTATCTGACCCTTCCAAGTTCCTGCCCCCTGACTGCCCCCCTCAGAACCCCGACCCATCCAACCCCCCCTGCTCCTTGTCCCCTAACCGCCCCCTCCTGGGACCCTCCGCCCCTAACTGCCCCGGGGACCCCGCCCCCATCCAACCCCCTGCTCCCAGTCCCCTGACTGCTCTGACCCCTATCAATACCCCCACCCCCTGACAGGCCTCCCCGGGACTCCCACACTTATCCAATCCTCCCTCCCATCCCCTGACCATCCCCCAGAACCTCCGCCGCATCCAACCGCTCCCTACCCCCTGGGACCTCCCGCCCCTTATCCAACCCCCAGCCCCCTTACCATTCCGCTCAGAGCAGCATGTCTGGCAGCCGCGCCACCCAGCTGGAGCCAGACACGCTACCTCTCTGCTCGGCAGGAGCGCGCAACTGCGCTTCCCAGAGCTCTGCCCACGCAGTGGTGTGACTGCGGGGGAGGGGAGACAGCAGGGGAGGGGACAGAAGCTCAGGGGCCAGGCAGGACGGTCCTGCGGGCCATAGTTTGCCCACTTCTGGGCTATACCAACTCAGACAACTATCTAGGGCATAGTGTATTACATCACCAAAAAACTGCACTGAAAACATTAAGGTTGCAAAGGTCAAGCACTCCAAAATTAGGAAATGCTAGAATTAAGGTCGCCTGTGCAACCTTAACTTGGCCCTCTTCTGTATATGCATTATGGTACAGTCTGTAATTGTATGATCACATACCATTTGTTTTACACAGGGCCCCTGCCTCATTCAGTGCACAGGATGGACTGTGCGCAGAGAATGAAGCAGCTGTTTTGTTTTTTTATTTCTTTATATTCGTTATTCAGTTTGTGGGCCCAGGCCATACTTAGTGCACACATCCAAACCCTGCACTGGATACAGAATTATTAATTTCCTTATGATCTTTTCACCACAGTAGCTGAGCCTAACAGCCATTAATGAGTTTGTCTTCTCTGGACTCTTGTGAAGTAGGTAGGGTTTTTACAAATGGGGAATTGAGACACAGTGAGATTAAGTCCATTAATTTTAGGTGTTTTAGTGGTTGAATGCCCAGCTTGATACATCTAGGGCTTGATGTTTCAGCGTACTTAATAGCACTTTATATGTTCAAAGCACTGTACGGACATTGGCACACCCCTATAAGGCATGTAAGTACCCTCTCCTCCCAGTTCTTGCAAGCATATTGTCAGTCTCCCATATCCCTTGACCCGTCCAACCTTCCCCTGCACTTCTGTCTTGAACACTGATGGTATGTCTAGGCTGCCTTTGGGAGCAAGTCTCCCAGGCTGGGTAGAGAGACTCATGCTAGTGGGGTTTGAGCTAGCGCACTAAAAATAGCAGCATGGACTTGCAGCTCGAGCAAGAGACGTGGGCTAGCCACTTGAGCTCAGATCCATGGCATAGGGTGGTCTTGAGAGCCTGAGCTGCAACATCCACACTGCTATTTGTAGCGTGCTAGCTCAAGCTCTGCTAGTGTCAGCCTGTTTATCTGGCCTAGGAAGCTTGCTTCTTACTGCAGTGTAGGAATACCCTGAGCTGCTATGTGACCAGGGGCAAGTCACTTCAACTCTCTGTTCATCCTCTCTGCCTGCCTTGACCATTTAGAGTAAGGCTGGTCCAGTAGTCAGCATGGTAGCCAGGGAGTTTAGAGATGTGAGTTCAGTTCCTCGCTCTGTAACAGAGTCCCCTGTCTGATCCTGGGCAAGTTGGTTGGTTTCTGTGCCTCCATTCCCCAGCAGTAAAATGGGGATAACAGCACTTTCCTACCTCACAGAGGTGTGGAGAGGATAAATACATTAAAGATTGTGAGGTCTCAGATACCATGATGAGGGTCATATAGTTATGTAAAACATATAGTTACGTGTGGCTTTGGAATCCGTCTAATTCTTGGGACATTAGTCCTATTTGTGTATTGTGCTTTTATATAGATTGTACAAGTACCCAGAACATATTTAAACAAATTTATGCTTCACACTCTACATTCATTCACTTGCCATTTCTCTTGCGTTGTCATCATTGGCCTACAGGCTGGAGAGAACTCACTTCAGAGCCTTTCAGTTCTGCTCCTTAATTCATGATAAGGTGCCTATTGAGCAGGGCCAGCTCCAGGCACCAGCCCACCAAGCTTGTGCTTGGGGCGGCACCTGGAAGGGGGGCGGCGCGGTGCGGCACTCCGGCCGCCGGGGAGAGCGGGGCCCCGGCCAGGGCTTGCCGCCCTCCCCCCGGCACTCTGGCCGCCGGGGAGAGCGGGGCCCCGGCCGGGGCTTGCCGCCCTCCCCCCGGCACTCTGGCCGCCGGGGAGAGCAGAGCCCTGGCTGGGGCTCGCCGCCGGGGAGAGCGGAGCCCCGGCCGGGCACTCCGCCCTCCTCCCAGGGCTCCGGCCACCCTTCCCCCCGGCGCCCTCCCTCCAGCCGCCGGGGAGAGTGGAGCCCCGACTGGGGCTCGCCGCCGGGGAGAGCGGAGCCCCAGCTGGGGCTCGCCGCCCTCCCCCCGGCGCTCTGGCTGGCCTCCCCACCCCCCACGCCCTCCCTTGCCGCGCTGGGGGGGGGGGGAGGGCAGCCGGAGGCTTTTTTGCCTGGGGCGGCAAAAAAGCCAGAGCCGGCCCTGCTATTGAGTGATACATAAGGTATTGCCTTTTTTCAGGGATGCAGTAAGCCGCCCCCAGAGACCATATCAAGACTCTCAGCAACATCTGAACCTGCATGTGAACCTCCCACATGACACTGGAGCACACTCTAACTGATCAAAATACCAGTGCAGAGAACCATCATTTTATTAAGATAATTGAAGAGCGGCTCAAATGGGAGTGTACCTATTGTCATGTGCCAGTTACGAACATTAATATATAGGGCCCCACCAAATTCATGGTCATGAAAAATGCATCACGGACTGTGAAATTTGATCTCCCCTGTGAAATCTGACTATTGCAGGGCTGGGGGCACCCCAGCTGGCGGCTTCTACTGTGGGCCAAGCTCCAGTTGCTAGTCCCAACCCGGACTGGGGAGGGACGGGACTTCCTCTTCCCCTGCAGGGGTTGCTCCCAGAGCTGGGTCAGACTCGCTTCTGAAAATCTCCCCCTGCAGTAAGCTCTGTGGCTTCTAGCTGGAAGCCCAGCTCTGAACGCAGTGCAGAAGTGAGGGTGGTATTCAACCCCTGACCTGGGCGGGAGGCTGTGGCCCCAGCCGTCAGGCTCCAAACTGGGCAGGAGGCTGCTGGAGAAATCCGGATGTATGGTAACCCATGCTCCCATGCAACCCTCACTTCTGCGCTGCTGCTGATGGTGGTGCTGGCTTTAGAGCTTGGCATCTGACCAGCAGCTACTGCTGTCGGGCTGCCCAGCTCTGCTGGCAGGGGTGCTGCTTTCAGCGCTGCAGAAGTAAGGGTGGCAATCCCACGCCCCCCCTTACAATAGCATTACGACCCTCCCCCATACACACAATCCACTTTTGGGTTGGGACTCACGGTTACAAAACTGAAATTTTAGATGTAAACATCTGAAACCGTGAAACTGATTATTTTTAAAATCTTATGACTGTGAAATTGACCAAAATGGACTGTGTATTTGGTAGGGCTCTACTAAAATACCTGTACGTACTCCAAGCTTTTATATCTGTTCCCTAACACTTTTATTGAATTGGATCCCAAGTCATTTATCCAAACAAAGCTTTGAAATAAGGGAGGAATTTCATTAGCTGATGCTGTGTAACTGAGACCGTAGTTGAATTATATAATCTGATATGTGCTACAATACATTGTAGGATGTGTGATTATGGAGCCGTGCACCAACAGAACTTCCAAAAATCTCTCCACTTCATTATCTTCATACTCAGTGCATAGTTTATCCTTCAGCTCCATCAAAACTCAGATAGGACTAAGGTCAAGGAAGGTGGGGTGGAAAACTTCCACCAAAAATGGGCATTACTCCTTTTGTAATAACGCCACACATTATCATAAGATATCCAAAAATCACCTTTTTAGTTTCTAACACCTTAGATATATTACTTGCTAATTAAGAGTATTTGTGATTTCATGCAGTATGTGGAGGGTGAGGGAGGGAATTTTGCATTTAGCTCTATAAGCAATTATCTAACAGCAAAGCATGTGGGTCACTCCAGATTAATCAACCCACTTGGAGTACTCATGTCAGTAAAGGCTGCAGAATCAGGACTGACCTTTATCTAAAGGCTACCCATTCGTTTGGGGGATGCACGATGATCAAAGCCTAATGATAGTTTTCTGACTCAAAACGCAAAGGCCTGATCATTCCTTCGGTGGCGCACACAACTTCCATCGGTTTCTGTGAGGAATGGACAGGATAATCAGGGTCCTTGATTTCAGGTAAAACACTCTCTAATTTTAGTAGAAACTAGAGAATTTACACTGAATCTCCTTTATCTGATTACAAGTGACAGCACTGAAAAATACTCTATTTGGGGAAGCCTTACTGCCTCATTATAGCCACTATGCAGCATTCCCTTTCTTGCTCATGAGCAATACTGCTGGGAAGATACAAACAAAATACAGGTACAGAAGTACTTAGCAAACTGCATAAAACTATGGAACCATTACAGCACATGTTATAAGGTACTCAGTGATGGTGAGCCCTTTGTCCCAGGAGACGTGCCGTGATGGCCACAAGTCGCTGTCTGCAATATTCCAATGCTATTATAAAATGGAATGTCCTAGCAAGGTAATTAAAAAGGGAAGGAAATATGCAGGGGTGGGCAAAAAAAAAAAATCTAGCAGATAATCATGTTGTGAGTTTAAGTTTTCTCTGGCTAGTCTTCACTGAACACAATTATCAGCATGACTCCAGCTATTTAAAACACAACACTTTCTTCTGAGAAGAGTAGCAGTACTGTGATCAAATAACTGGTGCAGGAAGACATCCTGTCACAGCTTAGAGGAAGTGATAGAGCAGCAGAGCAGGAGACTTCTCTCTCTTATTGGGCATCTTTTGTGTGACATTTTCTTAAAATAAAAAACTGTTCTCCATAAATGATGGTCCCCATCCTGCTCCCCTTGAAGCTGTAGAGAGTTGCCATTGTCTTCAATGGAAGCAACAGGCCCAATTTTCTGGGATGTTGTGAAGGAGGTCCCGAAAATTCAACTTCCACTGGAAGCTGAGAGGCAGTGTGGTCTGGTGGATTGGACTGACCCTGGGCAAGTCACTTTACTTCCTTCTCTAATTTCGTTCTCACCCTTTGTTTGGCTTGTCTAAGTGATCTCTTTTGTGCAAGGACTGTCTCTTACAATGCATTTGGACCTTGCCTAACACAATGATGGCCTGATCTTGATTGGGACCTGTAGGCCCTACAAATAATTAATAATGCTCCAAGAGTTGCTAGGTAGGACAAACTTTTCTCACTAATGCTGTATAGCAGGCACTAAGAGGTAAGCCTCTCAACTGATTTCCCCCCCACTTCTTGAATTGTATAGTACAAAGATGGCAGCAGTTTCTCTAAAGATCTGGCAGCAGGGCAACAAGTATTTTACTGACTGTCACGGTTATGGGGCAAATCACACTTCAGACCCCAGTTCCTCTTAAACCTGCCTCCAAAGGGGTGCACTTCATTGCCTTCCACCCTCTCTGGGTGGAGCCCTATGGTCCTACTACTCCTAGACTGGATCTCGGGGCTGTCGGGTAACACAGGTGACAAGCTCAGAGGCTGCAACCTAAACTGGGTTTGGCACTGTGACGGTGCACCCCGTAAGGCTTCATGGAAATATGCTTATGAATGTATCTGTATGACATAACTGGAATATGTTTTATGCTACATGTGCCATGTAACATATCTCTGTAAAGGTTATCATAGAATCATAGAATATCTGGGTTGGAACGGACCTCAGGAGATCATCTAGTCCAACCCCTTGCTCAAAGCAGGACCAATCCCCAGGCAGATTTTTGCCCCAGATCCTTAAGTAGTCCCCTCAAGGATTGCACTCAGAACCCTGGGTTTAGCAGGCCAATGCTCAAATCACTGAGCTATCCCTCCCCTGTTACGATCCACTTAATCTATTCATCCTATTTGTATGCATGTGTCATTGTTGTATTCAAAGTTATGAATATTGGCTGTGTACTTGCTTGATTTCTAAGTAGCCTTAGTAAAGCATTTGGTCAGCTACTTGAGAAAGGAATGTGCAAATTAAGTGCCCAATCAAGAAACAATTAAAGGACAATGAATCTCGGAAAGCTCCAATCCACATAAGTCTACCTGAGGATGTTCAGGATAGCATGTAAACAATGGCTGCTGCCTGTAAAAACTGAGTTATGCATGGACATGTGACTTGCCCATGTAACTCCAAAACTCCATCTTGGAGCTGGACTTTGCATAGAAGAGAGGAGGGGGTCTCCACTCCACCCACAAGAGAAAGTCTACTTAAACCCCTAGGAGACCCCTTTATTTTGTCTTCAGCTGGCTCAAGAGAGAGCCTCTCCACCCCCAAGGATACCTGAAAGAAACTGGAACAAAGGACAGTAACTACAGGGGGTGTGAGTGATTGCTGGACCCAGACTAGAAGGAGACTAGTCTGTAAAAGGAAGCTTACTGGAACACCTCTGAGAGTGGGATTTTGTCTGTATTCAGTCTTCTTACTGTATTAGACTCAGACTTGCTTGTTTTATTTTATTTTACTTCACTTCGTAATTCACTTTGTTCTGTCTGTTACTACTTGGAACCACTTAAATCCTACTTTCTGTGTTTAATAAAATCACTTTTTACTTATTAATTAACCCAGAGTATGTATTAATACCTGGGGGAGGGGGCAAACAGCTGTGCATATCTCTCTATCAGTGTTTATAGAGGGCAAACAATTTATGAGTTTACCCTGTATAAGCTTTATACAGGGTAAACGGATTTATTTGGGGTTTGGACGCCATTGGGAGTTGGGCATCTGAGTGTTAAAGACAGGAACACTTCTTAAGTTGCTTTCAGTTAAGTCTGCAGCTTTGGGGCACGTGGTTCAGACCCTGGGTCTGTGCTGGAGCAGACTGGCGTGTCTGGCTCAACAAGACAGGGTGCTGGATTCCCAAGTTGGCAAGGAAAGCAGAGACAGAAGTAGTCTTGGCACATCAGTTGGCAGCCCCAAGGGGGTTTCTGTGATCCAGCCCATCACCGGCACTTTCTAGCCCTTTTTGTCTTGGAGCCTGTAACAGCTGATGAGAGTGACTCAAAACCAATTTTTTCAGAACAAAGCACTATTTAGTCATTCACCCAAAGGCATGTAGCACACTGAACAAATGGTATAAAACAAAAAGGCTATACACATATTTCCCCTTACCTGTATCTTCATATTGGTAAGCCCCCTTCAGCCGAGTTACCGTCATCTGAGGGTTGGAAGACACAGACTGTCCTGCTGCAGCATGGTCTCTGTGTCTCATTGCATTCCTATCAGTGCTCACTGATGCTCCTTGAGCAGCTGTCCCCAACAACTCAGTCAACCCCCTTTACTCTTTTAAGCCTTGGATGCTTTAATGGTTTAGTGTCCCCTTTGATCCTGGCCTCAGGAATGGGAAGAGTAAACCTTACCAGCCTGGTTGGGGCCTGGCTGATTGATGTATTCCCCATTGTTTCCTCAAGGACCCCTGGTATTCTCTGGACATACCTTATCTTTGCCATTGTTTTGTTGTTACCTATTTGTTTCCCTTCTGCCATCCTCCTTTGATTTAATGCCTTGAACTCACGCAGGATAATCCCAACCAGGTGAACTAGGGTGCATATGATATTTATAAAAAATAATAGCCATTATTATCTCATTTGGCAATTCCCATCTTCAGAATTATAGTAGTGGGATTGGTACAGGTGAGCCATGTCAATTTAGCCAGATTGAGAAAAGAGGAATTTCATGCATGGAGGGTGGAGGAGGGGTGGACTTTCTCCCCAGGAAATCGTGGTGGCTCACTTTTCCTGTCAAACACTGGGATGTGCCTGTAAATTTCATCCAGCAGAGAATGCAGCAGACCCAGACGATGACAGAATGGTAAAAGGAGTGACCTCCAAACTTCTTCAACAGAGCTCAAATGCTACACCAGGCAAAAGGCATTACTGCAACAGAATGAACATAGCCCAGCAGGCAGCACAAGCACACTCCTCCTTTCTCCTCACTCCCATGGCAGGGGCCTATGCTAGTTCATGGCCCAAAGAAAATCTCCTAGCTTCAACCAGAGTCTACGCAGCCTGGCAGAAAGGCGCAGAAGCCTCATGCCCAATAACCCTCATAAATAGAACACGCCCTGCTATCAAGCTAACAAGTCTTAACCCTTCCACCAACCAGCAGGCCCTAAAAGAATTCTAGTGGATGTGGTAGTCCTAAAGGTCACTGCCAAACAAACTCCCAAACTGAATTATTGAACCAAGAAATGTTGTGGGCCAAGGGAACTGATTTTAAATTTGAAATAACAAAAAGCAACAAAACACTTGTTTTCTGTTTCAGCATCTGCAGAACAATAGTCATTGTGATGCTACTTATTTCTAAAAATACAAACCTGAAAAAGAATCTTAGGGTAGGATTCTCTTCTCAGCACCAGGATGTGAAGAGCTCTACATGACAGCAACAGCAAATGTGTTGCTGTGAAAATGGGGGTGCTTTGTTATGAAAAAGGCAAGTTTTAACTTGAAACAAACGAGTGAGAATTTGCACTTTGTTCCAGGTTAGAATATAGGAGTTTATCAAAAATAAGTGTGGATGCTGACAGAAATAACCAAGTTTTACTTGATCAGATTGATGAATACCTAAGAACTTGTTTTTACCTGCAGAAAATTCACAGTGATATAATGGAGACAGGCTTCCAGCTCTGTACAGCGTGAAGTAGTTCAATGGTAGAGTGGAAGCATAAGCTCACCGATGGGATGGAAGAAAAGTGCCCACCAGCCATCTAATCAAGACCCTTTCCTCACAGCTGTGTTTGTTTTCAAATGAGAGTTCTGAGGGAGGACAGACCCTTCCTTGTTAGTTGTCCTTTCAGGTTACTATAGAGAGACCTGCACTAGGACTTCCCCTGAGCCTGGGGTTCCTGTCTGCTACCCCTACAGAAGAGTGTGTAAATCCTATATCCGGCTTCCTGTTGGTCACATGGTTCTTCCTAGTCATATGTCCTGTGACTACAGCTCCCAATTTTAAAAGGGACACAGGTCATACCATTCACACTGTGCTATGCGCATGTGAGTCCACACTCAGTACCCTCTCGCAGGAGGGAAGGTAAATAAAAATGTTTCCACTATTGCTTATGTTAACAAAGCAATGTAAGTGTTTGTAGTGCTACCTTTGCCTATTGAATTTCAAAAATGAAAGGGTGAATTCTCTCTCTCCTGGATGGATGGGATGCCTATTAATGACAAGAATTATGCTTGTGCACTGAGGTATAAATATTTCTCCAAAGGATAAACTGTGGTACTAATTCTAGTAATATGTGTTTAAGGTATAAGCGGTACGAAGGGAGGCATTGTGATTAAATACGGGCCTGGGAAGCAGGACACTTGGTTCTGTTCCTCTATGACCTGCAACAGGTCACTTAAGGCCTGATCCAAAGCCCACTAAAGTCAATGGACAGACTCCCATTGACTTCAGTAGACTTTGAATCAGGCATCTGGGCCCCAGTTCAGCAGAGCACTTAAACACATGGTTAAATCCTGTTGACTTCAGTGTGATTTAAGCACGTGCTAAAGTGTTATGCTGAACTGGGATTTCAACATCCTGTGCTTGTTTCCTGCAAACCTTGTATTTATTAATGTGGGGGTAATACCTATCTTTTGTACAGCATTTTGAGATCTGTTGGTGAAAATTTGACATTTATTTATTTTATTTATTTATTCTTACATTGTTAAACGGAAAGTGTGATTGTACATGTCGTAAATGTTTGTAATGATTTCTAGTTTTCAAAATATGAGTACAGCTAGCTAGAACCCCCTTGAAAATTAATCCTCTCCTTTTTGTCTTTTTTTAATTTCAACATGTGAAACATTAGCATGTTTCCTGGAAAGATGGAGGAGTGTGAGAGAGAGAGAGAGCAGGTAGTAGTAAAGTTAGTAAAGCACATAGTAAATCATTCTTTTGTAACTGATCATTAAAACATAAATATTGAGCAATTAATGATCATCTAACTTTTTGTTCCCTTCTGTTTGAAGACTTGCATCCATACGTTCAGTCTTTATCACTATGTGTGAATTTGGTGAGGAAAATCCAGAGAGAATGTTGTCTTGTATTGTTGAGTACAGAAATAATTCCATTTTGGAAACTGTTTTGACAGTGTTCATACATTCCTCCCTGTGAAAGAGAAAATCAGAAGAATTCTGAAATTGTCACTCACTGGCAGGAATACTGGAAAGTGGAAGTGGGTTCACAGCCATTTACGTGTTATTTTAACGAGCATCTAAGGTAAGTCACTGCCTACATTTGCATAGCTAGAAATATTTACAAAACCTTTCCATTCTCTGCTCTCCATCGGCCTTGTTTGAAGCAAACTATTTGAAAACATTTTATTTTGATGGTAAAAAAATGTGTGAGAGAATTCTCATTGCTGGTGAACAAAGTATTTTTAGTTTTTTGCTGTTGAATTTTTTGGTGACACCAAAAGGCAGTTGCCCCAGAAAAAGTTTCACTACATTGCAAAAGCTGAGTTTGTTTTGCTACCAAAACTGACAAAATCCTTACTTGTAACAAATTTGTGTTTCTTCCCAAAAGAGGGAGGAATTCTACCATTTTCACTGTGAGGAGTTGTGTTCATGGAGGAAATGAGCCTTAGATTTGATTAATGTATGTTCACACAACTATCACTTTTCATTCTTTCATACTTACAAAGTGGAGAGTTGTGGCTTTAGGCAACTCTACTTAGGGAATTCTTCTTCTTTCTGGATGTCTTTGTATTTCCCATTAGCAGTAGTGGGACTTATACATGTATCAAGGGATAGATAACTCTCTTAGCTTAAAGCAGTCAATTTACCTCCGCATATATTTTCCCTTCTCAGGTACATGCATTGATTATTGTTCTTCTCTTTTCCTGTTTGTCTGTATCTTTCTGGTCATGATGTGTCCAGGAGTAAGTGTTATACATCCTTGGTGAGACTGCATCTGTAAAACTGCACCATGTCATTACCAGAAATGTACAGCCAGATTGCTTTTCCCTGAATTCCCTCCAATGAAAAATGACTATATATCTGCTGGGATGGGATCTGCTTTTTGTAATCTGCTGGTTCTTATCACAAACTTATCTATGGTTGTTTTTGGATGATGGAGATTTTTTTTTTCTTTTTGCTACAGGTTATGTACTGTGGCTATGTGACATACATGATGAGACTGAAACACTATCATTGGCAGATAACTCTGAAACTATAGAAAATGATGGTGATCTTGAAGTTCGATAGTCTTCAGAATCCTGTATGTTGAGGATGGATTCTCCTAAACAAAATAAGTCAATGCAGTTATTTAATTATTACAATACTGCTCATTTAGTATTACTCAGTGCATTCACTGACACTCAGTACTACTTAAAAGGTGAAATTGTAAAAGGAAAATCTGCCTATTTCAGCTATTTATTTTTTATCACAACTGCATCTAAAATGATAATACCATAGAATAACAACTATATTTTTTGCTCAAACATGAGAATTCAAGAATAGTCCAGAAAGGACACAGGCAGTCCTTAAGAAAGAAGTATGACATAAAAAAGTTTACCAACCTAAAGCTCCTGCATGTTCAGACATGTTCCTTTCATCATCTTCAACGCAGCTTCCTCCTAAGAAGGAACACTTCTCATGATGTTGTTTCATTTGGGCAACATGGCCTTGCATTTCTTTGTTGCACTGTTTGCATTTTGCACACATGCCTGTTTTACCCACAGGTAGAGGAACTTCATTAAAATATTCCCAAACTGGGTCTCTTTTATGGCCTGCTGCCATTATAGGTTTTCCCTTCTAGTGAGAGAATGCCTGTTCCTCCCTTCTCACATTTATCTCCAGACGACTTCTCCAGATCCTGCCCAACAATCTATTCATTGAACTTTTTGAAACTTTGCACTTTTAGAGAGAGGTAAGGGATTGATTCTGTGTACACAAATTTGCAGAGGGACAATAGGGTTGAGGTCTGTTATTTCTCACCTCTATATATTATTTATTTAAAACATTTTTGCTGTTAACAAGCATGTTATCTCTAGAGACACAAATACACAGTTTGAGAACTGCAAAACTAAGCATCTCTGATGGTATCTTCTAGACTGAGCCCCATTGTGTAGATAGAAAGATTAACCTGAATAATTTATACAGAAGCCCCCAGAACTCCATAAAATTGGGTCCCTAATCCATGAATTATTGGAACTCATTTACAAAACTTTTCTTAAACATTATATGACTATATTGTCTCATACTATAGAATTAGAATTTATAATCCCTATTCCATGATGAGATGTCTTTGAGCTATAATGTATCTTAATTAAAACTATTTTTAGATAGGTTTTTTCCTCAAAAAGCATTTTATCAAAAAATTTGATTTAAATTTTAAAAATCAGATTTTTTTTTTAATTTAAAAAAAATCATTGATTTTTATCCACCCTGATATGAATAGTGTGGGTTAGGCCCTGATCCTGGAAGTGCTTAACCCCTGTGCTTACCTTTAGTACCATTGGCATCAATGGGGTTCTTCACGGGAGTCAAGTTAAGCATATGCATAAGTGTTTGTAGGACCAGGGCCTAAGGGAAGAAGGGGACCCAATTCCATAAATATTTGAAGAGTGTAAACAGCAAGAAGAAGGATGGATGGATTAAAGCAGGATCTGTGGATTCAGTTCATGGGCTGGAAATGGGGATCTTGGTCTCAGAAAAGTGTCAGAGACCTTCCAGCTGATTCTCTGAGCTAAAGGCAGACCTCAGACTGGAGTATGCACTGAAGCCAGAGTGCTGGCGCACAAACACCTTCGTTCTGTGCTATCTCACTGCACTGACTTTCATTACTTTCAAGATTGTTCACCACTAGGGTGCTGCTTCTTAAGATAACTGCATTTTATATTAGGTTAAATTTTATTGACAAGTACCAGAGATGCATTATAGTTTTTTGCCTTTGACATTGCTCTTCTTATTGATCATACAGCAGAAGGAGAGTGTGATGGGTTCCACCCGGGGTGCCACCTGGAACTGGGTACCACTGAGCCCTCTGACCCACCAGCCTGGGCTCCCTCTCACACTGTGCTGCTGTGACAAGTTACAAAGCCCTCCAAGCTTGCACTTTCACCAGAATTCACACAGGTAGGGACACACCCAGCTGCAGTCACATGCAGGTTCTCTAACCACCAGCGTCCCAGCCTAGGACACCAGAGCAGTACCGTCCTGCCCTGGTCAAATCTGGCCAGTATATGGGTTTAAAACTTGGTCTGCCTCTCCCTCAATGTGAAGAGGACCATGCACACTTGTGGTAACCAAGCTGAGATTTTCCCCAGACACCTGAGTCAAACGCACACTGGTTTGGATTAAAACATAAAATATGTTTATTAGCTACAGAAAGATAAATTTTAAGTGATAGCAAACAGATCAAAGCAGATTACCTAGTAAATAAAAACCCCCACAAACTGAGCTTAACATACTAGATAGGTAGGGTATGAGTTAGCAGATTCTCATCTTGAATGATAAACGGGCTGGCAGATTCTTAAGGCACAAGCTGCCTTTGCTTTGCAATTTGGGTTTCCCAGGTTTTCATACAAAGGCTAGAAATCCCTTTAGCCTGGGTCTATCACTTCCCCCAGTTCAGTCTTTGTTCCTCAGGTATTTCCAGGTGTGGTGTTGTAGGGAGAGTGAGGTACCATCATGATGTCATTTCCCTCTTTTATATCTTCCTCCCATTTCCCACAGTTCCTGGGGTAATCCTTGTGCTTGTGTGCATTTCCTCAATAAGCCATTAACATTGTTTGGCCTTTTCACTGTTGTACCTGAAAGACTGCTGGTGGGTGTTTTCAACCTTACAACATGTTTCAGTAACACATAAGTAGCCAAACTTCATAACTTCACATATAATGATAGCAAATACAATCCAACAATATATTAATGTCTAGCAGATCAAGACTTTTAGAATGATACCTCACAGGGCATACTTTGTGTAAAACATATCCTAATTACATGACAGTGGGAATAAGGGGGTGCCAAGGGATCACACAGAGGTTCACAACAAAGTGGTTTAGAGATGTTCAAAGTGCAAATAAACTCACTAATACAGCATTGATCTGATCGCATATCTTTTCGTTTAGAGACAGGAATGAGTTTTGAAAGGTCAAATACGTAGAAAGGGAAATGCTTGGTTGGGTATATTATTTTTAGGTTTTATTTATCTAATTAAACAGGTTGGGAAGCAGAAAAATACATGAAGAACAAAAAGAAAAACGTAGTTCTTGATTTTAAAACGTGAATGTGTGTAATTTTTGTTAGTCCCCGCCTCCCCCCCCCCCCCATGTGTGGAAGAGCTGTTATATGTTGTTTGTACATAGTATGTAAGTATATAGATATTATGGTGGTAGGTCTTGTAGAAAACACTATACATTTGTTTGTGAGATTCTATACCCCTACACTTTCAACTAAGGTGTGAGAACTTGCAGACCCTCCAAGAGGCCTTCCCATGGAAACCTGATAAGACTTGACATATTCATTTTTCTAATTTTAAAAACAAGCACAATGCCTGGCACACCCGTTTAAAAAAATCTGGTCTTCTTTATACATCCTAAAGAAGCAAAAAGGACACCCACCCATATTATGGATTTTTCTTTTTAAAGCCTATGTAGATCTCCTTTAAAATATTGCTAGTGTGTGTTCACACGGATGCAGAGCTGCATGACATAATGCAACATCATCAGGTATTGTAGAAACTGCAGCAGCAGCACACAGTAACATTACATTGCAACAGCTGAAAATAAATTAAGACTTTTTTTTATTGTCCTGCAAGCCAATTTTGCAAGATGTGGGACTGCTGCACAAAAATAAGCATTGTCTTGCACATTGGAAGACTAGTGGCAATGCTGGGGCTAGGATGATCATATCAAAATAATAGCGACAGACGAAGGAAGATTGTTTGTAAGTGTGAGAATAGGTGCTTAGGAATTCATAAGATACTCCTGTCTCACAATTTGCTTCATTAACAACATATGATGCTCATTAACCATGATGTACTTTTCCATTTCAAACAAATAAAAAAAGCCAACTACAATAAACCAATTACCTTTTTTTTTTTTACTGCTACTAACAAGTCCTGAAGGGTGCCTGTCACCTGTCAAAATGTATGGCAATGACCAGTCCTTGTGCCTGGTCCAGTTGGTAGCACTTGTCAGAATTTGGTACCTACTGTGCCGAGGTGGACAACTGGTGAAAGTAGCAAACTGATATGGATGAGTGAAACTGATCAGGATTTAAACCAGCGAGGATAGCCAGAAGAACAGTCGTCCCACACAAGGAAATAATAGAATAGTGTCTGGGGTTATGTGGGCAACTGAGATATCTACTATGTGGGTGATTTTACTATCCCACCTACATATTTAAAGATCTGGAATTAGGAGGGGCAGTTATTTATCATTCTCTTGCTGAGGAGGAACACCACTATGAGTGAAGGAAGAGATCACCCAGCAAACAAGAGAAGGAGTTGTGTATGTGGGCCACAAACTACATAGCATGACACAATCAAGACTAACAAGAATCTGATTTCCTCTGTCCTGTTTGGTCTTTCTCTGTGCTCCCTCAACCTCCCACTACCACGTAAGCATAGCACTCCTCCTTCTCTTCCCATTATTGTCATTCACACCTTATGTATGTCTTTCTGCCCCCACTGCTACCCTTTCCTGTTTAAGAAGAAAAGACTCACTAGAATGGACATACTG
Source organism: Trachemys scripta elegans (assembly GCF_013100865.1). Classification (NCBI taxonomy): domain Eukaryota; kingdom Metazoa; phylum Chordata; order Testudines; family Emydidae; genus Trachemys; species Trachemys scripta. The sequence continues at coordinate 64,295,642 of NC_048298.1, forward strand.
GGTCAGACCAATTGGTCCATCTAGCTCAGTATCCTGTCTTCCGACAGTGACTGGTGCCAGATGCTTCAGAGGGAAATAATAGAACAGGGCAATTATGGAGTGATCCATCCCCTGTTAAGCAGTCCCAGCTTCTGGCAATAAAGGTTTAGGGACACCTAGAGCATGGGGTTGCATCCCTGACCACCTTGGCTAATTGCCGTTGATGGACCTGTTCTCCATGAACTTAGCTAATTCTTTTTTTCAACCCAGTTCTGCTTTTGGCCTTCACAAGATCCCTTGGCAACAAGTTCTACAGGTAGACTGTGCATTGTGTGACGAAGTACTTCCTTATGTTTGTTTTAAACCTGCTACATATTAATTTCATTGGGTGACCCCGAGTTCTTAAGTTATGTGAAGGAGTAAAAAACCCTTCCTTATTCACTTTCCCCACACCATTCATCATTTTATAGTCCTCTATCATATCCCCTGCCCCTTATTTATCTCTTTTCCAAACTGAATAGTACCAGTATTTTTAATTGCTCATATAGAAGTTGTTCCACATCCCTAATCATTTTTGTTTTCCTTCTCTGTACTTTTTCCAATTCTAAAGTATCTTTTTGAGAGGGGGATGGCCAGTACTTCACGCAGTATTCCAAGTGTGGGTGTGCCTTGAATTTATATAGTGGCATCAAGATATTTTCTTATCGTATTATCTGTCCCTTTCCTAATGGTTCCTAACATTTTGTTAGCTTTTTTTGATGGCCGCTGTACATTGAGCAGATGTTTTCAGAGAATTATCCACGATGACTCCAAGATCTCCTTTATGAGTGGTAATAACTAATTTAGACCCCATCATTTTGTATATTTACTTGGGATTAGGGTTTCCAATGTGCATTACTTTACATTTATCACCATTGAATTTCATCTGCCATTTTCTTGCCTAGTAATCTAGTTTTGAGAGATCCTTTTGTAGTTCTTTGCAGTCTGCTTTGGACTTAACTATATTGAGTAATTTCATATTGTCTTCAAACTTTGCCACCTCATTATTAACACCCTTTTTCCAGATTGTTTATGAATATGTTGAACAGTATTGGTTCAAGTACAGATCCTTGGGAAACTCTGCTATTTACCTCTTTTCTCCATGAAAACTCACCTCCTACTTTTTGTTTCCTATCTTTTAACCATCTACTGATCCATGAGAGGACCTTCCCTCTTATCCCATGACTGCTTACTTTGCTTAAGAGCCTTTGATGTGGGTCATTATCAAAGGCTTTCTAACAGTTCAAGTACACTATATTCACTGGCTCACCCTTGTCCACATGCTTGTTGACACTCTCAAAGAATTCTAATAGATTAGTGAGGCATGACTTCGCTTTACCAAAGTCGTGTTGATTCTTCCCCAACATATTGTGTTCATCTATGTGTCTGATTATTCTGTTCTTTACTGTTGTTTCAACCTATTTGCCTGGTACTGAATTAGGCTTAGCAGCCTGTAATTGCCAGGATCTCGTCAAAAATTCAAGAATCGGTATATTCTCTGCCCCACTCTACCAGCTGTTCTTTTAATTTTCTCTGTTTCCTTCCCCTAGTTGTGTGGCTCCTTTACACCTTCTTAAGCTCATATTTCTGCTCTTTTAGGGAAAATTATTGAACTTGAAGGGGATTTCAAGCAGTGGATTTAATGACAGCTTCTGACACCCCTGCTTCCCCTTTACCATAGGAAAGGTTTCTCGGTAGCTGCTTTATTTTTCTAATATGTACATGCAAGTGCTTCATGCATGGTTTGTTAGTCACTAAAATGCACATTCTGTTGGGGAGCCAATTATCACAACAGACCTCTGAACTTTTGAGCCTTGTTCATCGCAACTACCACACAGTTGTACCCAGACATATATGGGAATGTGCTTCCATTAGCGAACAAGACTTTATATTTGTCTGTATCTAACCTACCATATACCTATGTCTATGTATCCCAGGACCAACTCCATAAGTGTGTAACTTTTTTTCATGATGTTTTAGTGGGTAGTTGCTTTTTTCCTAGCGGTGCCTGTCTCCTCTCTGGGACCCCAGTGAAGTAGAGAAGTATTACTGTCCCGATTTTGCAGATTGGGAGCTGGGGCACAGAGTGCCTAAGTGGCTTTCACTGGGTCACACATGAAGTCCGTGGCTGAGCAATGAATCAAGCCTAGGTCTCTCATGTCCCAGACTAATGCCCTGACCTCCAGGCCATCCTTCCTCCCCTATTATAGTATTACGAGCACAGAAAAAATTGCATAAGAAAATGAATAGTTTAAAGGATCAAATCATCAGTGTCAGTGGAGGGGCACTTTGAACATTTCCCCCCCTCCCCCCCATGACATCTCTTGTCTGTATTTGTGTAGCTAGGGAAGCGCATGGGTGGGTGTGTTTACATGTACACATACAGGCACATCGCTGTCCTGTCAATTCTCTCCCATCAGCATAGCTCCACTTTCCCACTGCACGTGCCTTAGAGCCAAAATTTAGGATTTTATGCCAACATAAAAGAAGTACGTCGACTCTTGCTGAACCCTACAGTGAGTTGATGCAGTAGTGGGAGTGTTTAATTCTAATAATTGGTACAACCATGAGTGCTGCCAGTAGACCCCACTGTAATAAAGCACTGTAGTAAATCGGCTCTATCCCCCAAGCCAGACAGGATCGTAAAGTCAGGAGTGGCATTACGAATGTTTTCCCCAAGTAGAGTTTATTACTTACATTTATTACAGAATCTCCTATAAGAGGCCCCAGGGATTGTAAACATTTTACTTTCCTCAATCTGCATATGTATTACACATTTATTAAAACAAGCCCCCCAAGTCCTTTGTACACACAACAGATTTATTCAGTGAGTGATAACTGGAACATCTCTGTGTGATAATTAAATAGCCTTTCTTCAAGATTAGTCTCATCCCAGGCTGATTCTGTGGCCCAAGGATAACCAAAAGCGGAGAAGAGTTGAAATTCTACCTTCATGGACAAATCTCAGAACAAATCACTAATGACATTTTGATATTGGATTAATTTGTCTAATTAACTCTGATTCAGATCTTCTTTCTAAAATTGTTGCTTTTTCCCTTATTTGTTTTCCTCTTTTTTTTACATCATATTTCTAGGCTTCAATTATTATGTTTTACTTAAAAATGCAGTTTGTTAACAAAAGTCACTGTTGGAGTCGAGCTCCTAAAAGCATGACTCCAGCTTCAAGTTAAATCTTAGCCAGCTGGTTCCATAGGGCCAAGTTGTGATAGCCTTACCCACACTCAGAAGAACCTTGCTCCAGTAATAGCCCAATTTGATTTTAGTGGGGCAAGGTATTACTCAGTGTGAGGAGGGCTATCCAAGTTTGGCCCTTAGTGATCAGTTAGCTTGGTCATTTGGCTCAGTGTTTTCAGGGTAGGGATCACCAATCCAAGTTTTCAAGTCTAAGGTACACAGTTCGTAAAATTGTTCTGTTCCCATTAGCTGCAACATTTCCTCTGTAGTGTAAACTCCATTCCTTTACAGCCACTTTTTGAGATGCTTTTCCCAGCTGACTTGCAAATTCAGCATCATTCTTGTTGCTCTTTTCCTGAGATTAAGGTACACCCCCTCCAAAGGCCTTCGGGAAAACATCTACATCCCCGTTCCTCTATTTGGGGACCAATTTATAATCCCTCTTGTATAGAGAATTGACGTTTGGTTTCCCATCTCCACTTACCGAGATGCTGGCAACACAGTCTCTTGATTTCCCAGCTTGTGCCTGCACCACTTCTCCCTATACAGAAGCTAATTCTCATATGCTGTATGCTCCTTTTGACACTTGGCAAATTTCTCTCTCTGCGGTTACATTCTCTTTTCTCCAGCTGGAGCATATCCCACACCAGGTTCCAGCATTCCTGGATGGTCCCCGTCTGCATCTTTAGTGGTTGTGAATACTCTCTTCATTGCCTGTTTCTTTCGTCAGGGTCTTCCTGTTGCTCATCAGCTTCCTGCTCAGTTCTTTGGATCCACTTGGTTTTCTGGTCAATACATCTATTCCTCTCCTTAATCCCTGATTTTGGAGTATTTAATGGCCCATCTTAACCTGGTTGATGACTTTCAAGGTGTGATGGAATGCACTCTTGTATTCACACCCTCCAAATAATTGTAATCTTTGTACAAAATATGCCTCATAAGATATCATATCATTTGAAAACTAGTATCAGAGGGGTAGCCGTGTTAGTCTGGATCTGTAGAAGCAGCAAAGAGTCCTGTGGCACCTTATAGACTAACAGATGTATTGGAGCATGAGCTTTCGTGGGTGAATACCCACTTCGTCGGATGCATGTAGTGGAAATTTCCAGACGCAGGTATAAATATGCACGCAAGAGTGAGTCAGGCTAGAGATAACGAGGTTAGTTCAATCAGGGAGGATGAGGCCCTCTTCTAGCAGTTGAGGTATGAGCTTTGAAAACTAATAACTTGCTGGTCAGTAATATCATGGTGAAATGTGCATAGCAACATTATATATATAAAGTTATGACCATAAGCTGAAATCATGACTGAAATGTGTTTACCAGACAAGTCTGGGGAGTGGGTAAACCTGTTTCTCAGAGACTAAGGACAAGCTGACCCCTCTAGCCAGGTGTCATCAGAGCTGATGGGCAGTCACTTGTCAAGTGGCCATTCTTTGGCAAGGAAGGAGGGCAGGAACAAAGATCTGCATCTTAGCAAATAGCACCATGGAACCTCTTTCACCAACAGACTCCTTGACACCAACCTCACAGCAGCAGTGAACTTTATCTAGGGTAACCCTCAGGAAAATACATTTCAAAGGGTGACTGAACTATAAAAGTAAGGGGCAAAGCCACTCCAAGGTATCTCCCCCCCCCCCCCACCCCCCAGAAGACACAAGGAACAGCAGTTGGACTTTGGCATCAGATCCTGGCCTTAGAGTTTGGTCATCAGTGTTACTGGAAACACATGGTAAGGAGCCAAGTCTACTTTGTTTAGTTTTAGTAGTAGGAAGCATTTTATTTCTCTTGTAACTATTTCTGCCTTTAATGCCTTATACTTGTACTCACTTAAAAGCTGTTTCCTTGTAGTTAAATAAACTTGTTTTATTCTTTAATCAAAACTAATCCAGTGTTGTGAACTGTGTGAGTAACTCCATTTAGGGTAACACACTGTTGTATATCGATCCCCTTAGAAGGCCGACTGACCTAATATACCTGGACTGCCCAGGAGAGGAGTGGACAGTGCAGAACACACAGTTTTGGGGAAAATTCGAGAGTGGGAGTGTGTTGGGGTCACCCTGCAGGTAGTAACCCAGGCTGGTGGAAGCCAGAGTATGGCTGGTGTGTTACTGACAGACTGCTGGGGTCAGCATTGCTGACCCAGGACTGCAGCTGTACACAGACACTCAGGATGTGACCTACATGCTGTTTATGAGTGGCTTGCTTGGGAGCTACACCAGCAAAGCATTGCAGGGCAGGGATGACACAGCCCTTCACTGGTCTGGATTGCACCCTGGCATGTCATACAACATATCTCGCATTTGCAGCTCACAGTCCCATTGACAGAGTGCCTCTGTCAGCTGCTCTTTGTTTAGGTTTTTATGCTGAGATTGAGATTTCTTGCTCTGCTTCGATCTCTGAGCTGTTGCTCCTTTTTAAAGTCTTCTTTTGCCCTCCTCTTAATCTTACCCTGGAAAGAAAGAAAGAAAAAGGGGGTTTCTCTCTTATTCCGTGCTCTCCACCCACACAGTGTCAGCTTGTGCCCACCATTTCCCACGCCTTAGGACTGCAGCCTGACAGGGCCACACCTTCTGGGAGAAGACGCCATAGTCTGGACCCCTTTTGACCAAGAATCCCAAGCAGCGTAGGCATCAGGCATTCTTCCTTCACTGCCCCTTCCTGAAGGCTGAAGGTGGCCTCAGCTCTTTGAGGCAGTCTGAGTGAAATCTCCAAGCAGCCTCAAATCAGGGTGGTAGTAAAACCAGAGTTTTTTGAGAAGGGGAAGTTAAATTAAAACTGGCATAGGCCCTGCCTATGTTATATTTGACTTTTACCAATACTTTGTTTCAAGCATTATAATTCTCTCCACACCCCCATGCCCAGTGTGGTCAAAGCTAAAAGTTAATGAGTTAGAATGCTTAAATTACATTTTAAAGTAATTACCCCATTTTGATGCAATTTGACACCTGCATATTAGAGTACTGGTTTATTGTATTAAATGATCATTTTACCGCTTTTCGTAAGTCACGCTCCGACATTGTTACATTGTGCTATCTTTCACTGCTTTATATGATAACCTAAAATCCCAGACCATTTTTATCTGAATGGGTTTTTCTCTGCAAAATACTTCAGATGAAGCACCCTGGCAGAATGCCATGAATGTTAATCATATATTTGCAAATTAAAGTGGTGGATGAACTGGAATGATCCACTTAATCATTTTCTACCGCTGTTACAAATAAAATGACATTATTGTTTCCAGGTCAAATGCCTTCCATTGAAGGATGAATTGATGCCTGTTTGATATATATAATTTATTCCTCCTCTCTTTCCTCCCTCCTTTACAGACCAGATGATGTGCTGCTTAGGCGTACCCACGATGAGACGGTCCTCTTGCATTGCTTTCTCTGGCCTCTGGTTACTTTCCTGGTAGGAGTCCTAATTGTGGTCTTGACAATCTGTGCAAAGAGCTTGGCCATCAAAGCAGAGGCAATAAAAAAGAGGAAACACTCATAAATGGAAAAGTCACTGAAGGAAAAGGAAAAAGTTGTAAGAAAGTCGAAAGTGGCAAGTTCAACATACCTGCACCTCTAGTGCACCCAGACATGCCCGTTGCCAGGGTCTTATCGGGCTTTGGTGTTGCTGATGCCTGAGGATTATTCTTGGGGACAGCTTTATGAAATATCAACTAATTGCTTCTTCTGCTATGACAGTAAACAAGAATATTCCACCAAAAGATTCTAAACTGCACCAAATATGCTGTACTGTATTAGACTAAACTTGAACAATGGCTAATTTATCCAGGTCTTAGATGTACTGAGGGACAATATCAGAAAACCTGAAAGGTGGTGAATTTCATCTTTGCAAAACAATCTTTGTTGTTAGTATTTGGTATTAGATATTTAAAATATTATATACTTTATCATAGACCGTATTTCTGAAATAATAAAGGATGGTGGTTTTGGTTTTTACCTTTGTTCAGTTCAGTTTTTTTAATGTAAAGTTCTAAAGTAACATATTCCACTGATTTTATTTTTCTTCACTGTACTGGAGAGTTTCATTTTGAAATTGACATTTTAATTTGGGTGTAGACAAAATTCTTCTTTCATCCTCAGTTTTTTATCTTGCAAAATATTAAGATCCCTGAGGAATTTTTCTCTTGTAACTGGAAAACAAATAACTGATTTTTATTTGAAAGAGGAAAACAGTGCTGGGAATAATCCTATTGACTCAATAGCATTCAGTCCTTAGCAGATCTGTAGTATTCTGTGAGTTATCCTATTAGCGTTATCGGCTTCACAAAGTGGTGATATAAACCACACACACATTATTTTGTAGTAGAGATCCCACTAAGATGCTGTGTGACACTTCTAATCACATACACCTCTACCCCGATATAACGCGACCTGATATAACACAAATTCTGATATAACGCGGTAAAGCAGTGTTCCGGGGCGGAGGGGGGAGGCTGCACACTCCGGCGGATCAAAGCAAATTTGATATAATGCGGTTTCACCTATAATTTTTTGGCTCCCGAGGACAGCGTTCTATCTGGGTAGAGGTGTACTTAAATTAGAAAGTTCTATGAGCCATGCAGTCACTTTACATCACTTTGTTCAAGTGATGGTTAAAAGAATAAGATCTCAACTTTTTACAGGCCCTTAGTGCATGTAACTAAACTACCATTGTCACAGTCACTCCATTGCTGTGTACAGCGCTAACAGTCTCAGCAAAAGGATGTTTTTCAACATCAAAAATAAGATGTCGTAGTAACTGAATAACTCAATATCTACTTTCCGTATCTTACCCTGCCATTTCCAACTTTCAGCATCGTAAACCTGAGGGATATTTATCCTAGTTGAGTTAGAGAATAAACGTAGGAGGCACATTTTAGTTCAATGCAAAGCTGTCTCTACCTTTGCCACAAGTCTTATTAATGAGATTCCACTTTTCAGTATGTTTCTGATGTTCATCATATGATAATATAGTAGATTTTTAACCTTCATTAACAAGTCTGCAACTCTAAACCTGCTTTTTATTTTTTTAATCTCTGCCGTTCTTAGTGTTGATTTAAATATAGAGATCTAATTTGTTGCTTCCGGGCTCATTTGACAATTATCTGTAGAAATGTTTCCACAAGAAAAAGCCAACGACTTTAAACCCTAGGAAACGTTCTGTTGTCATAAGGTGATTCCCATTGTCTATTATCCTTTCAGTGGTTATTGTATAGATAACAATCAAATATTCAAATACGTTAATAGCTTTTTATTTTGGAAATTAGCATACAATGTGGACAGCATGGGGTAGGACCCAGGGCTGTGATTTAGTAGGCCTGCAGTCTATTCCTAGTTCTGCCACTCCCCTGGTGTTTGATCTCTAGGATGTCACTTAATCTTTCTGTGTCTCAATTTCCCCTTCTGTCAAATAGGGATAATGTTACACTTCTCAATAAAGTGCTTTGAAAGCTAGGAGTGAAAAGTGCTATATAAATGGTGTATACATTATGCTCTGCTCAAAGACTCATTCACCGGGAAGTGTACCTTTTATCATCCTCCTCCTTTAGGTACCGTCTGAGTCTGAGGGGGGGAAAATTGCCATGATGAATGGAGGTTGTGATTTTTTTTAAACTGCCTATGGAAGTTTGGCACCTTTTGAAAATACAAGCCTGCTAGTTAGCAGAGGACATATCTTTTTATTCAGTGACAGTGTCTAGATTCCATGACCTCTGTTTCATGTGCTGCAATCCTGTTGCCTTAGCAACACACTACCTTAGCAACAAACTGAACCATTCCATGGGTTTTATTGTCACACTGCAAATCAGAGAAAATTGCTGTCTTTGGGCAATTTTGCCATTTGAGTGAAATAGTGGCAAGCCCACTTTATATATGTTTCCATTGACACCCACTGGGAATGACTCGCTACAGGCAGTCTATATAATCTTCATTTGATGCACATTAAAATATCTTTTTTTTTTCCAAAGGAGATAGAAAAATGTGGTGAGATTCATCCAGAGTTTGAGGCAGCAGCTTGGTTCTCATAGATCCAGATTAACTAAATCCTCTCTATCTTTGCTATAAAAGTTCTTGTGACTGAATTCTGTGGCTGATTCCCTGAGCAAAGGTAAGGCATGAATTGAATCCCTGTAGTCAAACTGAGTTTGTTCGGACATCACAACTGTAAACCAGCTAGAATTGTGACACCACTGGGAGTAAATCACAGTTATCAGGATGATACTAAATCACCTTTCATCTTGCAGAGCAGTTGCAGCATGAGTAAACACAGAGAATTCAATTGGAAAGCAAAGAAAGGCAGTAAGTCTTTTTCCAGCATGCTCTACAGGCTGTGGAATAGTTGAGGAAAGAATTAATTCTTCTATCACAGTCTTTGCGCTGGTGATATAGAAATTTCCATCTAATCCCTACTCTTGATGACTGCCTCTCAGGATTTCCTACCTTAAGATTGTTTTTATTGATTCCCTATTGGATTAATACAGGAGTTCTCAAACTGGGGGTCAGGATCCCTCAGGGGGTCATAAGGTTATTACATGGGGGGTCGTGAGCTGTCAGCCTCCACCCTAAACCCCGCTTTTCCTCCAGCATTTATAATGGTGTTAAATATATAAAAATGTGTTTTTAATTTGTAAGGGGGGGTCACACTCAGAGGCTTGCTATATGAAGGGGGTCACCAGTACAAAGGTTTGAGAATCACTGGTTTAGTATATTTTCCAATACTTGTTGCATATTCTCCAGAGATCTCCTGCTAAGAAAGCATCTAATTTTAAGCAGATCAGACTGGTTCTCCATTTCAATCAATATTTATATTGCCACTACTTTGAAGGACTCTGGTTCATCATGCTCTCCAGTGCACAGCTTTATAAAAAATGTGCATTCTCTTTCATGTGCACCAGTTTGTTTATATAATATTCAAATCCATTAGCTTCTTATGCTTATTTTTTATAAACCTCATATGAAATGATTTGAACATTGTTTGTTTGTTTGAGCCCATCTTCTCTGACATTGTGTTTTGCATGTTTTTGTAGTTGTAATAAGTTAATAAACATTCAGAGGTGGATTAGAAAAATTAACTGCTATGTTAAGAAGCTTAACTCGGTTTACATGAGCAGGAGAGGCATTACTGTCTGCGTAGCATTCAAAAGTAAACATGCACACTCTGTAGTGTAAATATAGCCCGTTTTGAGTAAAATGTGTGTTCTGTGCATAATGGGTTGGAATTTGAGAGCATAGTCTGTCTCTTTAAGGCTGGGTCTCTGCTCAAAAATCAGCTCTGGTGAGCCAGCGGGAGGTTGCAGCAGGAGTTTGAACTACTTAAGCAGTGGTCTGTGTGAGCTGTGTTGCCTTGGGTTGTTACAGGGTTACCCAATAAAGAGTTCCGGTTTAGACAACATTCTGGTCTCTTGAGTGTAATCTCTGGTGAGGGAGGACTTCACTAAAGCTCACCAGCAGAAAAAAAAGTGGCATACACCAAAGGCCTGAGCTATAGCCCATTCCAGTGGACTGCGAGCTGGGCTCTAATCAACTGAAATGTGATAGCCAAGCATTACAACAAAACAGTCATCTGGATATTCCTACCTTCACAGAGTGGTTAATTCCTTTGGTGAGAATTAGACACCATAAAGATGATGTGACTGGATTTTCTCAGTTTCTAATGCTGTGGAAGTATAATGGAATTTTTAAAGCTGCTCTCACCTCTTTTGTCCTCTTTGCCTCAGCTCCAGACATACAGAAATTATCCTTCCAGTACCATATATGTACACCTACAACTGTGAGGCATATCAAACAAATCTCTGCTTTTGGTACAACAAAGGGTCTATATAGCTTGCTTATCCTCCAGCGTCCAGATGACAGAGCAAAAGGAAAGATCTTGGTTTAATAAGAGAGATGCCAAAGGGAAAAATAGGTTAAACGTCTTTAAATCCCTAGCAAATGGACATTCTTTATAGCGATTAAATAAACTTCAAGAAGTGCAAGTCCCTGGCAGCAAGAGATGTAATTCCTATCCATGACACAAAGAGTAATAGATGTATTCAAAATGTTTAAATGTATACCAGTGAGGGAATAATATAGATGCTGGGATAGCGTGGACTGCATGTTTATAAAAGAAGTGGATTGCTAAAGATCTTTTGTCAGTATTGTAAATACATGTTTTTGAATAACAAATATTCATTTTTGCAAACTTTAAACTGTCTACAAATATTTGAGGGACCTAGGTGAAACAGAAGGAATTATCTAGAATAGTGCAAAAAGCATCAGGGAGGGGTTTATAATAAGTAACCTATTAGACTGTGGAATAGTTTCCCAAGAGAAGTGACCGAAACTTCATAGCTGAAGTCATCTAAAACATGGAGTAGGTTTGCTTCCATATTTAATTTCCATGAAAATCAGCAGTCCCTTTCCTCAGCATGGAGCAGCTGCCAAGCCTCTATTAAACTTAAAACAAAAGCCTTCCCTAATTTTGTCATCTAAAGAAGTTGTTAAGATGAAATGTCAGATTAACTATCATCTGTACCAATGGAAAGCATAAAAAACATGAACAAGAAAACCTTGGAAAGAATGATTATGTAATCAATCAAACTGTCTTGGAAGATCACAGCCTTGCTGAATGGCTCAGACTGGATGTTTATGCCTAACTGGGAGAGGGTAGGAGGGTGTACCATATGAACCGATGTTCTGATACAAAAGCGATTGTCTACATGTGCAGTGTTTAATTCAGTTGTATCATTCTAATGGAGGTTTGCAATCTCATACTCCAGAAAACCATTTTCTATTCATTATGCATACATCCTGTAAATTTAAATAGGGTTACCATATGTCCGGATTTTCCTGGACATGTCCGACTTTTTGGTCCTCAAATCTCCATCCGGGAGGAAATTCCAAAAAGCTGGACATGTCTGGGAAAATAGGGAGGGGGCGTGGGGCTTGGGTCTGGGCTGGAGCCGCTGGGGCCAGAGCCGGCGCCGCTGGGGCCAGCCGTGCTCAGCCGCCGGCCGGCGCCGCTCAGCCAGGGCTGGGGCCGGGCCGGAGCTGCTCGACCGGAACTGGGGCCCGAGCCGCTAGGCCCGGGGCTGGGAGTGCTCGGCCGGGGCCCGAGCCGAGCTGGAGTCGCTAGGGCCAGAGCCACTCGGCCGGGGCCGGCACGCTCGGTCGGAACCGGGGCCGGTGCCCCAGGGCCCAAGCCAGGCCGGAGACGCCGGGGCCAGAGCCTCTTGGCTGGCGCTGGCCGCTGGAGGGAGCCGCTTGGCCGGGGGGGCCGGACTGGGCCGCGCCTCCTCGCACCCCCCCACCGCCCCAGCCCCAGCTTACCAGCTGCCTACCTGCCTCAGGCTTCCCGCGAACATTTGATTCGCGGGAAGCAGGGGAGGGGGAGGACCAGGGGGTGGAGCATTCAGGGGAGGGGGTGGAGTTGGGGCAGGGACTTTGGTGAAGGGGCGGAGTTTGGGAGGGGCCGAGGCGGGGCAGGAGGCGGGGCCAGGGTCCCATGGAGTGTCCTCCTTTTAGAATATTAAAATATGATAACCCTAATTTAAATAGCTAATGAGAAAAGTAAATAGAATGATTCATCATACTGTATAACTGTATGTGAAATAAACATTTAAAAAATGCACAATCCATTTCCAAAGAGTCTGCAATGCATAGATTAATCATCCTGAAAATAAATTTCCCAGAAAGGCAAGGAGCCTAAGACTACTAGAAGCTTCTCTGGTCCTGTTTATATAAAAGGTGATCTGCTGAGGAAGAGTCTTTATTTTAATAATATACAGCAGTATAAAATATATGCCAAGCTCTTTCATAGTTTTTTGGATCATTCTGGCTTTGAGTTTCATTTGTTGCTCTCTAGAAATAGTATAGGAAAATCAATTCTCACAAGCTGGTTCGATGTCGCATACTAGCTTTCACAAATTGACATATTTCCTAAGCAAAGCAGTTTAAATGGACAGAATTCTCATGGTTTGAAGAGAGTTTCAGGAAGAACAGGTCTCAAAGAAAGTTAGTACTTTCATTTTGTTCTCAAAATCCAGGAATGCCAAAGCAGGGTTGTTCAGAGACCAGTGAAGTTTCCCTGTCTTTGTAACTGCAGCCTGAGAACAAATCCAGCCTGGGTGTTCTTGATGGTGGGCTGAAATAAGAAGCAATTTCTAGTCCTTTTTCAAGGAATAAGTAAATATTATAGATTGTGGTTTTTTTTAATTTATATAAAATTCATATGCAACCTTCTGGCTCTTGACAAGAGGCTAATATGCAAAGCCTGGGCCTCTTTGCAGGCAGTTTGTGGGGCTGCAAGCTGAGTTTTAAAGAGTATCCGTTTTAACACATGGCTATGACTTCCTTTGATTTTGCAGGATAGTATTTGCCAGCTCAGCCAAGCTTATTGGTGCCATTGTGAAATTCGCAAGTTAATTTTTGTAACTGCATGCCATAGGAGCAGTACCGTTTGCATTACATACCAAAGAGAGATTTGGTGGAACAGTGTCGGATTATTGAGTCCTGGGTTAAAAGACTGGAAGATGGGATTGGAGTAGATGATCTTAGAGATCTTTCCAGTGCCAATTGTGAGTGAAAAAGGAAAAACTGATAGTTGAGACCAAACAAAGACTGTATCAAAGGTAGAGAGAGGAAGATTTTGGAATCACTGAGCAGTGCAATGTCTGCTTTGATGAGAGGAGACTTAAAATTGGAGAGCCACCTCAAGTTCAAAATTGACTATGCTTGTTAAATGATCCCGTAAGGGAATAGAGTACGAGCCTTCTCTTAACTCAAAAATATCTGACAATTACTTCCAGTTGAATAATAACAAAGGAGACTGATATTGTGAGGCAAAGCGTGAGTAAGGATAAAAAAGAAACATTAATGAACTGAAGTGTTGTCATGACAATGGAACAAACAGACACTGCTCATTTTCTGGTGAGAGACGTAATTGATGTAACCCCCTGTGAACCCAATAACCCTAGAATGATACAGCCTAAAAGCAGTTAACCAAAGTCAGGCCAGGAAATATCTGATGTAGGCTAGAACCTTGCTGAATTTTGTTTTGAAAATCTAGGCTTCTGTTGATAGGAATGTATCCTCATGAGAGAGCAATCCGAAGTCTTAGGGTAAAAGAGAACCCCATATTAGAAATGGAGGAGAAGGATGGAGCTAAATGAGAATGCAATTAAGACTTGGGGGGCATCAGGACAGCAAAAAAGTAGACTCACTGCTAGCCCAAAAGGCTAAGGAACATATAGAGGACTTTTAGATCGTGGAGAAAAGAAATGCTAGACAGGATGTGGGCCCATTTAATAAATGAAAGTGATAAAATCCTGAATGACATTAAAATGGCTGAGCTGTTGAACTGATCCTTTAAATCAGTCTGTTTAAGAAAACAGGCCTGGACAGTCAGAATTAATGCTATTTATAAACAGCAGAGAAGACAATTGAATATACACCAGTCAGTATATTGATGTCAGATGATATGCATCCCAGATTGTGAAGATTTCCTAATAAATATACTGAACACTTGACAATTGGTTTTGAAAAGTCATGAAAAATTGGTATCAGAAGAAAGGAAAAATGAAAATGCCGTACCAACATTAAATCAATCCATCCAGATCTAGGAAATCTAGCTTCAATCCTAATTAAAATGATGGACCGTATACAATTAATCTGAAAATACCTCAAGGATAACAGAATCACAACCAGCAAATGGCATGGATTTATTAAGAAGAAATATTGTCCAATAAACCCGATTACATTTTTTACAGCCAACCTAGAGAATAATGGGACTATCCATGAAGTAAAACAACTAGCATTTTATACTGTGGTTCAAAATCTCATTTGAAAAATTAATTCAAATCAGGTTGGCTACGAGCAATGAAAGACGGAGTTCTGGCTGAAGAACTGTCAACACAAAGCAATAGTAAATGGCAAACATCAGCTGCATTAAGGTGTGTGGTGAAGTGCCTCACCAGCTTTTCTTTATTATATGAAAGGCAACAGAAAGAGCCAATTAATTGCATTTTTAAAGTCTACAGAATCTGGAGGAGTTTTGAACATCAAGTGATAGACAATACAAAGGAGACCACAACAGGTTAGCAATAGGAGCAGGAGATAAAATGCCTTTTATATCTTGAAAAATAGGAGCTAATAAATTAGAAGTGTTGGAGGAGGGATACAGCAAATACAGACGCAGTGGGAGGAAGCTACTTGGAAGGCAGAGATGCTAAAAGAAGAGCCGTGACTGATAGTAGACTGCAGAGTGGTTATGGCACAAAGCTAATTATACATGGTTCTGATGTAGAAGAATTGGTGTCTAGGACTGAAATCACCCACTTCTTGGGAAACCGAGTTGCCTTTCCAGTATATTTGCATATTTTATTAACGCCTTAACTCTGGATGTGGTTGTGTGTCAATTTTGGCATGTTTTTCTTTAAAGTGATACTGTTAAATGGGAGAAGGCAGTTACCAGAGCTATCAATTGACAGGTTAGTTTTAGAATAGTTCTGCATCTGGAGTTTGGGCAGGAAAGGTGTACATGGTTATCAGGATATGATGGATAGATGTTGGCTTGCATTTGCGGCTGATCAGCTTGTGTCTTTAACCGGCATTGATACTGCAGTTGCGTCTGTGCAGGTGGCAGAGCCCCATGACTTTGGTGCTTTCCCTGGGTTGCAGGGATCCAGCTGCAAGATTAAGGGGATAATGTTTCTTTTTCCAAAGGGTTTTGCATGTGTATGTAGAGATTACGCATGGCTGCGTGGCATTTATGTTTTACATTTCCCTGGGAGTTTTACTCAGTTTAATCAAAGAGCTCAGAACACCTTACAATTGACTACGTGGTTTAACACTTACAAATTTGAAAGCATTTGGATTTTTCTCTTCTTTTTATTTGAATATGAGAAGGACTCAACATCAGCCTTATAATGGGACCGTGAAAGCAACCTTAACTCTCCATAATCAAATAGCATACACCTGCAGAGTCAGGCCTGGAATCTTTGGTCCTCTAGCAACCAAATCAAAGGCTCTTCTTACCCCTTGTGTTCAAGGCGATCTCTGTTAACTGTCACCTCTAGAAGTGCTCTGAATTTGTTTCTAATCTGCAACAAGCCACTAGAGGACAACATATTTATATAGGTGTGAAATTCACCATGTGCAGTAGGCTAGCACAAGGCTTACATCCTACTTAAGCCCTACTTACACTTTTAAACAGAAAATAAAGTGGGAATAAGTGATGCATTGACTTTGTACTGGCCTTTTGCACAGCGGTGAATTTCATCCATAACACTGCTCTACAGCCAAAATACTTCTGAAATAAATGTAGTCAAACTTTACTAATTCTGGGTCACTGAGAATGAAAATGATGCTTAAAATTGTTGATTGGCTCTAGTTTTCAAGATATGCTATTGGGTCAGTATATACGACCCTTGACTTGGGAATGGCGGAGGATAAGTGAGTTATAAAGGGAAGGGATCTCAATTTAAACTAGAAATGACTAAAATACATCTTTGACTGGATCTATGAATAAATCTATGACTGGGTTTGGACAGTACTTGCTTTTTAGGCAAAACAATGAATGATGCAATCTGAAGCTGGTATTGCATCATACTGATATGAATTACATCATGTTATTCCTAGAAGTCATGGATGATGCAATCATAACGAAGCTTACATCACTCTGCTGAACAAATTGCCCTATATCAGCTCTAGAAATCGTACAGTGTCGTGCTCTCTTATTTGTCAGTGTTTGATTTTTGCAAAGGGACACATTTCTGTTTAGCCAAAGTGAGCAGAGATGCCTCGTACTTGTGTGAACAGTGCAGATAACTTCTGCTATGTTTGTGGTGAAGTGACTTTTGCATCACAAAAGCACAGTATAACCACTATGGTTAAGAAAGCCTATCACCTTTATTTTGGCTGCAAAATTGGAGATCAGGACAAGAGGTGGGCCCCACACATATGCTGCAACACTTGTGCAACAAATCTTTGCCAGTGGTTGAACAGGAAAAGGAAATCTATGCCTTTTGCAGTGCCAATGATTTGGAGAGAGCCAACAGATCATACCAGCAATTGTTACTTCTGCCTGGTGCCTCCAGTTGGGAAAGGTGTGTCAAAGAAGAAAAAGTGGACTGTGCATTATCCAAACATTCCATCAGCTATACGCCCAGTACCCCACGGAGAAGGACTGCCGGTTCCTGATGCATCAGAATCATTCTCACTTGAGTCAGATGAGGAAGAGGATGAAACTTCTGGTCCTGAACCATCAATGTCACAGGACCCACATTTTCTCCCATCCTCCTCCTCTGAACCACACCTCATAACACAAGGTGAACTGAATGACCTTGTCAGGGATTTGGAACTACCCAAGAGTAAGGCAGAGCTGTTGGGCTCCAGACTACAGCAGTGGAATCTCCTGGCAGGTGATGTTAGGGTTTCCATATTCCGTGACCGTCAAAAGGATCTTGTCTCATTCTTCTTCATGGAAGGTGATCTTGTAGCCAGCAACAACATCGATGGTGTGATGGCAGCCCTCAACATCGTTCACGATCCAGATGAGTGGAGACTTGTCATTGATTCATCAAAGACGAGTCTTAAAGCTGTTTTACTGCATAATGGCAATGTTTTGCCATCAATTCCAGTTGGTCATGCAGTCCATATGAAGGAAACCTATGACAACATGAAACAACTTTTGAGGTGCATAAACTATGACCAACATCAGTGGCAGCTTTGTGGCAATTTGAAGGTTGTTGCTCTCTTGCTTGGTCTGCAGACTGGATATACAAAGTACTGCTGCTTTCTCTGCGAATGGGATAGTCACGCAAGAGATTCGCACTACATCAAGAAAGATAGGCCACTACGACAGTCATTGGAGCCTGGGAGGAAAAGTGTTCAGCATCCACCACTTGTTGAATCAAGGAAGATTTTGTTACCACACTTACACATCAAGCTGGGTCTGATGAAGAACTTTGTCAAGGCCACTGACAAAACACAAGCAGTTTTCAAGTACCTCCGTGGAAAATTTCCAAGGTTAAGTGAAGCTAAGATAAAGGAAGGTGTCTTTGTTGGTCCTCAGATTCGTGAACTTCTTCGAGATGATGCATTTGACCATGCACTACGTGGCAAGGAAGACAGCATGGAAAGGCTTCCAGTTAGTGGCAATAAATTTTCTCGGAAACAACAAGGCAGACAACTACAGGTGGTTGGTGGAAAACCTCCTCAAGGCATACAAAAACCTTGGTTGCAACATGTCACTAAAGATACATTTTTTGCACTCTCATCTAGATTTTTTTCCACCGAACTGCGGAGCAGTGAGCGACGAGCACGGCGAGTGATTTGACCAGGACATTGCAACAATGGAGAAACGCTATCAGGGCAAATGGAGCCCATCAATGCTTGCAGACTATTGCTGGACAGTGACAAAAGATGCTCCATTTAATGAATACAAGCGACGAGCCAAGAAGCGCTGAGTAGACACTGAATAGGACTAAACTATGTACATAATAGTTTTTTGCCTTTTGTTTCATAATAAATTTTATTTATATAACCCTTTTGCTGATTTTTAAAGTGTTACATAAACAGGACAGGTGAAATATTATCATGTAAAGCAACCATAAACACATGAAGACCTAGGTTTACAATTTATGATTAAAACTCTACTATCTACACAATATACATAGACATAAAATGTAAAAATTTAAATATCTTAGAAACAGTAGCCAATCAGTTGTTTTAATTGTCATATTTGAATTCAGCACATCAAAATACATAATAAATAGCACATTTTATCTCTGAAGCAGACGACTTATCAAAAACTGTAGACCAGGGTAATGATTGCTCCTGTTCCGATTGAATCCAATGGCAGAAAACTGCCAACTGACATCCAAGAGTTCAGGACAGGGTCTCTAACTCCCATTGAAATCAGTTGGGACCCAAAACTATTCACAAAAAGAAATCATTAATAAATGTGCTCGATTATAACCTATTTTCCTAATTTACAGTAGGTGCAGGAGTTGTCAAGGAGTTTTCACTGTATGGGAAGTTTGAGCAATAACAAGCCATTTTTGAGCAAAACTGAAACAAAGAAAGTTAGATAAAAGTCTGCATTTCCAATCAGGGTTATATTGAATGACCAATTACTCAAAAATGGTTTGTTCCTGCAAAGTTTTAAGAAAGTTTCTCTCTCTTTTTACCTTTAGAGTAAATGTGATAGTTTAGAACCCATGCCAAAGTGATACGTGTGCAAACCTAGGACTTTATAATGGAAGCTGGTTGCAACTTTAATTATGTCTCTTAATTATATGGATTGAGAATAGTCTCATTTCCTTCCTTCCTTCATTTATAACGCACATCTTTCCCCTTTCACTTTGTTGTTTCTTTCTTAATCATACTGATCACACACACACACACACACACACACACACACACACACACTGAATGGTGTGGCAAAGATTTACCAAACTCCTCAACATTCTGCATTCATTGATACTGAGTTCTGTCTGTCTTGATAATTAGCTGTTAATCATCTAAGGCAGGGGCAGGCAAACTTTTTGGCTTGAGGGCCACATCGGGTTTCTGAAATTGTATGGAGGGCCAGTTAGGGGAGGCTCTGCCTCCCCAAACAGTCAGGTGTGGCCTGGCCCCCGCCCCCTATCTGCCCCTTCCTGTTTCTCAACCCTGACAGCCCCCTGGGACTCCTGCCTCGTCCAACCCCCCCCCCCATTCCCTGTTCCCGGACAGCCCCTGGAACCCCCGCTTCTGACCACTCCCCCGCCACCCCATCCAACCCCTCCTCTCATTCCTGACTCTCCCCCTGGAACCCCTGCCCCATCCAACCACCCCTTCTCCCTGACCGCCCCCAGAACCCCTGCCCCTGACTGCCCCCCGCCACCCCATCCAACCCCTGCTCTCATTCTTGACTGCCCCCAGGACCCCTGCCCCATCCAACCACCCCTCCTCCCTGTCCCGATTGCCCTCGTAACCCCTGCCCCTCACTGCCCCATCCAACCCCCCCTCTCCTTCCTGACTGCCCCCTGGGGACCCCTGCCCCCTGGTCCCCGCCTTCTGACCGCCCCGACCCCCTATCCACATCCCCAACCCCTGACCCCACCACCCCAAACTCCCCTGCCCGCTATCCAACCCGCCCTGCTCCCTGCCCCCTTACTGCGCTGCCTGGAGCACCACTGGCGGCGCTACAACCGCGCCACCCAGAGCACCAGGACAGGCAGCCGCGCTGCCCGGTTGGAGCCAGCCACGCCATCGTGCAGCACAGAGCACCAGGTCAGGCCCCAGCTCTGCAGCTGCATTGCCCCAGGAGCTCACAGCCCCGCCACCCAGAGCATTGCACCAGCAGCGAGGCGAGCTGAGGCTGCGGGGGAGGGGGAACAACAGGGGAGGGGCTGGGGGCTAGCCTCCCGGGGTAGGAGGGTCCCGCGGGCCATAGTTTGCCCACCTCTTATCTAAGGGCTCGCTTCACTATGGGGAGATTGACGCTGCTGCAATCAATGCAGCAGGGATAGATGAAGCGGGTCTAGTGAAGACCCACTAAATTGATGGCAGAGCGCTCTCCAGTCAACTCCGGAACTCCAGCTCTGGGAGAAGAGTAAGGGAAGTCGACCAGAGAGCGGCTCCTGTCAATGTAGCACAGTGAAGACACCGGAGTAAATTGACCTAAATTACGTCGACTTGAATAACGTAGCTGGAGTAGCATAATTTAGGTCGCCTTACCCCCATAGTGAAGACAAGCACTAAGACATTCTGTACCAAGTTGCGTTCCTCCTCATTGTATTGTTTCTCTATCTGCCATGTCTGTCTAATAATCCTCTTCCCTTAGGTTATGTTTTCTAGGTTGGTTATCAAGATGGCTGAGTTTTAGTGATGTCTCAGAAAAAAAAAATCAAACATCAAATTAGTGATTCTTTTTTAAAATTTGTCAAAAAATCTATTTTAACTGATCAATTTAAAATTCTATGCAAGCGTTATGCTTCACTGGTTTGCAGCGTTCTCAAACTGAGTTAAACAATGGCATTGGTAATATTAATTACTGTATCACAAAGAAATTCTGATGATTTGGATCTCTTTAAAAAAACGCATAATCTCAATTTAAAGAAGCCCTGCTACTACCGTGTGACACTTCCCAAGGGTACCCAGGTTTGCAAGGCATCTTGCTACAACCTGCCTTTAGCGTGAGGAAGCTTTGTGTATGTGTCAGCCTCCCAACTCCAGCCGCAGGCAACACAAGCACATGCAGGCTGAGCTGTCCCTCTACAGGTTAGCAACTGGTGCACCCCAACCCCTGAGCCCTCCGAGTGTCGCTGTGGAGTGCCCAGCCCATTTCACTGGACACCTGCCCTATTCACAGATGTGCTACTCCCAAAGGAGCAGAACACCCCAGCTTGCCAGTTTCACCTTAGAGCAAAAGCTCCATCTAACACAGCATTTTATATATGTATGTGGCTTTGACTTTGAAACTGCAGTATTCATAACACTAGCCAGGGGGGCACTCGCAGTCTCGTAGGGAATGAAGACAGTACGCTTCCTTTGCTTTTATTTTATTCCCTTCTTACCGTTCAGTCTAATGCTGCCTTTCCTTTTTTGTCTAATGATGTTTGTTACATGCACTGTATGACTCACACATTTGTCTGTTATCCCTTTTCTAAACATCTGCTGTTATTTAGCTTAGCTGTTTAAACTCTCTCTGCACATGAGCCTCTCTGAGACTGAAGTCAGCTTAGCTCCATCTATGCTAGGAAATTGACCTGCTGGTGATAATGGTTGTCAATAGTGGGTCCCATCTAAAACGGACATTGTTTTAACTACTGTTGTAGAGAGGGCAGAGAACAGTTTACAGCACCATTTCAGACAGCGTGACTGAAACTTGTGCAAATTGGTAGACTGTATGGGTCCTGAAAAGAGCTTTGGCCCATCTATATTCTTAACCCTGATTCTGAGGACCTGGTGCTGACAGTTCATGTCAGCAACGGGTCCGTTTCCTAGGCTGTGAATCTGGTAGACTTTTTTCTTTAATTTCCCACCAGTGCTGCCACTGGTGCAGCTCCATCAGTGGTGGAAGCCTGGCTGGCTCACTAGCATTTTAATCTTCGTACTTAGGTCTAGCTGACAAGGTGTTTTAATGCTGACAGATATGGGCAACTGGTTTACGCTAGCTCACCTGCTGTTGCTCTCCCCAATGGAACTATTCCAGTGCTCATATATGTAAAGAAAATCAGTCTAATGTCAAGAAAAGCTTAGAATGGTGGGGGAAGGGAGACTCTTTTGTATGCAATACGGTACCAGTATTTAGAGGTCTATAGTCCCTCTCTGCACAGAAGAAAACAAATGATAAAAGAGTAGTTACAATATAGATTTATAAATTTATTCCTAATGAATTTCAGCTTTATAAATTAAAAGCCCATGGAGGACCCAAGGAAAGGCTCACGAATTTACAGTCTCACCTTCAGAGCTGTACTGTAGCTTCTCCCACTTCATATTATTTATCCTCACTTGCTGGGCCTTTCCCTGGCTTTCCAGACTTACATGTGGTTTGTCCTTTGGCTCAGTGAGCTCTTGCTTTAAGAACCAATTTTCCTCTTTGTCATGACATCTGCCATGCCTTGGATGTCAGCATCGACTTCAAGCTTGGACCCTTGTTCTGTGCGGTCAGAACAAGATTTGCAACAGTACTCTGTGAAATGTGTGATTGATTATTCAGTTCTGAATATCAAGTTGGAGGCTCAAGGGCTATTAATTTTCTCTAGCAGACAACTATCACACAAGCAGCCTTTAATAAGCAATTCATTCCGTGGCCATATACCAACCAGATTGGAGAGCGTGGCCTGCAATAAAACTTTAAAATACAACATTACTTTGTATAGCATCTTGCATACCATCTGGTTTCCAAAACACTTTCCTGAGTTGCATAATTTAATTACACAGTTAAGTAATAGAGAAGAAACGAAAATGAGGAGGTGTAGGTAAGGGAATGTTTGTCTGCTGTGTGTGTGTGTGTATGTATGTGTATATATATATATATAAAAAAAACATTGTGAGTCAAGTTCTTCCCTTGGATGTGCATGCAAACGGATTTGAACTGGTGATCTAGCAGCAAAATAGGCCATAGCCCATTTATAAGCCTCTGAGCAATCCAGTCCTCCCAAAAATATAGTTTCTAATCCGCAGTTTAAAATATCTTGGATCAGATTCCCAGATGTGTCAGAGTGTGGCTTGGGGTTGAGGGGCATACGTGGCTTCACAACACCCTTTGGCCTTCCCAGTTCTTCCCCAATTTTCTTAGTCTCTCATGTGTGGTGTTCTGTCTTATAGTTCACAAGACATCTGCCTATTCTTTCCATAACCAATTGTCACTTGTATGCAATACCTTGTAATTCCTCCCTGCTTCACACTCACCATTCTGATTAGCAAATACATGCAAATTAATGGGAGATCACTGCTCCTTTATTCTACTTTTATTTTTAAAATCTACTATTTTCATTCTTTGCAGAAAGGGACAGTTTCCCCCCCTCTTCTGCGTCCATTTGCCATCATGTATTTATTATACCCTTGTATCTCTTTCCCCACTTTGTGTCCATGTTGCCTACCATGCTACAAATAATAATATGTACGTGCACAGTAGTTCTATACAATAGGGGACTTTTATTGAAAAAAACTAGTTTCCCGCACTTTCTGGTTACCAATTAAGGGCCTGATCCTGCACCCACTAAAGTCAATGGCAGTTTTGCCATTCACTTCAATGGGAGAAGAATCAGTGCTCAATTGCATATAGTCATTGGGGTTTTGTTGGTAATGCCAAAATCACAGCCAGTACTGAGATTTCAGTAAGAACGCATTCTCCTTGGCCTTGGGTTGTATGTCACATATTATTTCTAATTGTTCATGCTCTTAGCTTAACTGTTTTGTTATGTTGCATTGATGGGTGAAGAAAGCTCAATCAAAATGTCAATTTAAATATTGTTTGTGGAGGTGCTTTGGGGCTTTACCCATTGTCCTTTACTTGCCTCACCTCTCCCATCCCTGTAGTTCACAGGCTGTCTTTAGTCTCACTGAGCTCCAAATGAGGTATTTGAACTATGAATAAGGTGGCAGAATTAGGCCCAAAATTTCCTGATTGTTGCACTTTTCTTCATGTGGTCCCTGATTCAACAAGGCATTTTAGCCTCGTCCCACTGAGGCAAATGGAAATACTCACATGTTTAAGAACTTGTTAAAACAAGGCTGTGATGGGTTTTCTGCTCTTCCTATTGCTGTTTCCAACACTGTAAAGAGTGAATATTGTTCCCGCCAAGTTTGGCCAGATGTTGAGAAATGCTGCACATCCTCAATTCTCATTTAAAAGTCAGGGGGAGTTGAGAGAACTCAACATCTGCTTTGATACTTTTAGTTCTCCCCAACCTTCCTTGCATGGATTCAGTTTCTGTTAGCTCATTCGCTAAACGTCTGATACTCAAAAAATCTTTTTCTTTCTTTTGACTCCAGGCATCTTTCAGATACAGTGGTAAGCTAACTGGCTGGTTGCATTTATCACATCTTGAACCCATATTCTCTCATGTTGTTTGATGCTTTCTACATTGAATAACATTCTTTGTTACCCTGTGTTTCTTCATTTTTACTTAGTCTAAAATAACAATAGTGAAATCACTGTGACAGGCAATTAAAATGCCCCCAATTAACATGTGAACTTGTTTGTCTCTCTCTCTTATTTGCATTACATTTTCTTTCCCGGGCAGTGTGCGGCATTTGAGAAACTTTATTTTATTTTTCTACATTTAATTAGTTGTTAGTAATTATGTCTACGGTATAGCTCAGCTTACACTGAGATGTATTCTGGTACCATTACTACATAGTATATGATATGTGTTTTTCTTCAGGAAGGCATTGGCTTTCCCCTCTGTATTGCTACTAACCCCCTTGCTCTTTTCATATTTCTCTACTCGCAGTAGGATAGGAAATAAAACCAAATTGCTTTTTCAGGCCACAATCCTGTTCCCATTAAAGTCACTGGGTGTTTTGCCACAGGGCCCAGTGCTGCTTCCCCAGCATCTGTTTATAAAAGCTCTTCAGAAGATCTTCATAGTTTTAATCTATTAAAAATTTCAAAGTGAATTCTGCTATTGTAGCCCTACACCACAGCCCCAGCTCTGTGAAAATGCAAGCAAATGCAACTGAAATATCAGCCAAATGCATTCTCCACTCGCTCCTTTTTGGATAGTCTCTCATACTGGCTCACTCTTAAAGCCATCCATTTTTGTTTCCTTTCATTGCTCTCCTCCTGCAGGAGGGGTCTTCCTAACAACTAGCTCACTTTTTTGAGCCTTCATAGTCTTGCACTGCTCCCACATTTGTTGAAAATCTTTGATGCTTACCAGCTGCAAGTGGGTCGGAAGGATGGCCAAGTAGCTAGGCTAGCGTGGACTAGGCTGCAGGGAAACTAGGTTCAGTTCCTGTGTCAGCAGCTGACCTGCTGTCCTGACTTTGTAGGGACAATCCTGATAGCCGGGCTTTGTCATATATAGGCGTCTATTACCCACGTCCCCATTTTTCAGACTTGCTGTCTGGTTACCTGAGGTCAGCCACAGATTTCTCATGCAAAGTTGAGTAAATCCCTTAAACAGCTTGGTGTTTAGCTACTGTAGTTCTACTGTGCAGGGAGGGGCAGGTTGCAGAGCGACAGCATGGGGAGCTCCTATGTTCTTCAGAGCACAGAGCCATCGCGCCTGGGAGAAGATGGAGGGATTCTGGAGTGGGTAATTGTTTGGGTGTGGGGCTGTGACTGAAGGCACAGTGGGCTCACTAACCCTACACATAAGGGCTATGAGCTCTATCGATGCTGGGATTTAGGCATCTAAATCCAAAATGTAGAGCCTCAAAACCCCTGATAAGCTGGTGCCTAACTTGGTAGGTGCCTACGTCTCTGTCAGTCAAATACCCCAGCCGCTTAAATTTCTGAGTGGGTAGGTGCACCCCACTGCCTGAATCTTGACACCTGCCTAGCTCACACACAATCCAGCAGGCACCTACAGCTAGGTAAACCCCTGAAGGGCCCAATGAGGTAGGCCTGCTCTGAGCATCTCCACTAGATCATGCCCTATAGAGGAAGAGCCCTCCCCCTTATACCTAATAGCCCATGGTTAGAACACTGCCCCTGAATATGGGGGGGGCGACAGGTTCAAACATAGACAACTTGTGCCCCCCACGGGAGGGGGGGAGAGATGGGCACAATCGAACATGAAGATGTGTGACCACCCCACGTCTCCTCTGCCCAGTGACCCCCACGTCTCCCCCCGCCGCACCCAGCCTGGGGCTGCCATGCTCTTATGTTACCAGCAGGGGGTGAAGGGGGCTCTCTCTTTCTCCTGCTGTGCCTCCCCGAGCACGTTGGGCCATTCTCCCTGGCAGCTGGGCCCAGGCGGGGAGCAGGACGGAGCGCCTTCTCAAGCGGCCGAAGCCGGCCACTCCAGGTCGCTGCTCTGTGCGGCACAGCAGCTGCCTGAGAGAGAGATCTCTGCTGGGGCAGCAGCTCACGCCCCCCCCTTCCCTCCCCCCCGGCCCAGCTGCCAGGGACGGGCCAAATGAGCCAGAAACATGCCGGGGGAGGTGGGGGTGGGAAGACTCTGATTCGCTCAGCCTGTCCCCTGCAGCCTGGCCCAGGTGGGGTAGGCCTGCTGCCGCCTCTCCAGCCTGGCTCTCAGGCAGCCACTCTGCACAGGTGTGAGAAGTGACCTTCCAGCCTGGGCCCATCTGCCAGGTACAGGGGCCAAGTGTGCCGGGGTGAGGGCCCTTCCCTTCCTCTCCCACATGGCAGGCCAAGCAGAAAGCCCTGAGTCATCGGTGGGTTCAAGTCCCTACTCTGCCTGAGCTGGAGCAAGGGGCTTGAAGCCATGTTGCTCACCTCCTGGGTAAGTGCCCTAAGCACTGGGCTACGGGGTGCTGGAACAATTCATACAGCGAGGGTGCTGTGAGCCATTGAACCAAATTGTAAACTCTGTACATGATGGAAACCTCATGAAGCAGGGAGGGATGGGGGGAGAGGGAGGAGGTGGCAGAAGCACCCCTAATTCCAGCACCTATGCTGGGATATTCAGTTCATCTGCCTTGGCCCAATGCCTATTTGAGTATTTTATAGAATGTGAACTATCGTCAACAGGCAAAATGAGAAAGCTCACCTCCAACCCAGGTTATCATCTAGCCCAATGGTTAGCGCACTCAACTGGAAGCCCTTCGTGCAAGTCCCTGCTCCACCTCAGCCAGACTTAGGATTTGAATGGAGGGCTTGCATCTCATTGATGGGCACTCTAGCCACAGGGCTATGGGGCAGGGGTGGCATTGTTCACTGGAACTGAAAGCGTTTTTCCTTGAGTTAAAGTATGTAGATAGACTTTAAATGAGGGCATTATAAAGGCTTCATTAGTATAGGGTGACCAGATGAGAGGAAGAAAATATCGGGACACATGGGAGAGGTGGGGGGAGGGAGGGTCGCCGGTGGAGCAAAAAAAAAAAACCAAAGTGCTGCGAAATATCGGGACGCCTTCACTGACATATTGCCTTTGCCACGAAGAGGAGTAAGAAACAAGGTGTGTGACAGTCATAGCTCTGCCCAGGTTTGGTGCACCAGCTGCCATAGATGACAATGACTACGAAGGAAAAAATGACTAACCTAGACACAGGCCGAGTAGCGCAGCACAGGGATGAGAAACAGGCCACCTAGTAAGCAGCCAGGTGTGATGCCCAGGCTAGAAAGTGCTCCATCCTATCTCTATAAAAAGCTAATATGACCGTGCTCTGGGGCTTGCATTGGATTTTGGTAATATTTTCTCTGTAGGTGCCCTGTCCTGGGAAACCTACATTTTTAAAGTCCAGAAACAAAATAATATAGTCCTGCTGGGTCTTTTTCTAACAGGGATCTAGAGCAGCCCTGCTGTGTGCTAAAGGGTGGTGGGGTCCAGGGTCGGGGCTGCTCCGGGGTTGGAGCTACCGCCCAGCCCCACACACCAGCATCCACGTCGGGGCTGCTGCCTGACCCTGCAAAGCAAGAGCCAGGGTCGGGGCTGCCAGCCGGTCCCACATGGCGGGGGTCAGGGTTAGTGGCAAGGTTCAGGGTTGGGACTGCTGGCAGGCCCCGCATGGCGGGGGTCAAGGTTGGGTCGGGGCTGATGTCCGGCGCCTCACAACAGGGTCCGGGGTCCCTGCCACCCGGCCTTGCCACCAGGGGCCGCGTCTGGCTCCACTCTGTGGAGGGGTCTTTGGGCTAGGGGCACGGGGCATAGCAGTGTATGTAGGAAGAGGGTTGAGGGGGAGGAGAGAGGGGGCAGTGGTTCTCAACCTGCAGCCCACAATGATTAATAGGTTGAGACCCATTGATCTAGAGCAAGATTAAGCTTTATTCCTTTCTGCTACATTAGTGACGTTTGCCAAGCTATGGAACAGAGTGCCTTTTACCAGTGCCTCAGTGCTATTGGTTTG
Source organism: Trachemys scripta elegans (assembly GCF_013100865.1). Classification (NCBI taxonomy): domain Eukaryota; kingdom Metazoa; phylum Chordata; order Testudines; family Emydidae; genus Trachemys; species Trachemys scripta. The sequence goes on from NC_048298.1 coordinate 64,324,299, forward strand.
TAGATGTGTGTGGTTCAGCACAGTGTGACTGAGAGGTAAGCCCCGTATCTCATGCATAGACCTTCCAGCTGACTTTTAGGCCTCTCCACACATCACCTATGGCTACTGCTACCCTTGGAGCTGGGGAGAGGGGGTGCAACTCCGATCTCACGCAGACATGCTCACGCTAGCGCTCACTGTTAAAACAGATGTTTAGCTGCAGTTGCACAGGTAGCGGCGGCATGGGCTACCCGCCATGACTGCATGCCCATGGGGGGATCCAGGTGGGTTTGTACATGGGGGCCACTAGCTCATGAAGCCGCTGCCAATGCTAGTCTGGCCACACTGTTATTTTTAGTGAACTAGCTCAATGAGAGCGAGTACAAGTCTGCCTATGAAAGCAGGAAATCACACCCACTGCTTCGCGTGTAGCAGTAGCTTTAGCGGCACTGGTGAATACCAAATGGTAGCCAAATGTCACTATTCCCTTCAAATAAACAGAACGGCCTGTTCTTAACAGCAAATCGCAAATACAGGCCATCTCAGCTAAAATACTTGTTTGACTTACTTAGTAATATTAGGCCTGCAAGCAAAATAATGTCGTTAAAGGCAAAAAAGCTCGTTGTTAACTAGCATGGTTCAAATCTTGGTGTAAACTTATGTTGCTCCACTGCAGTCAATGAAGTGATGCCCATTTACATTAGCTGAGGATCTGTCCTAATTGGTACCGGTGCCTTGTGGCACGTCTATGAAAGAGCAGGAGCTCAAGCACCTGAGCTGCACTACAGCTGAAAAAATGACCTTTGGATAAGAGAGTGCACACTGGTTACTAATGGCCAAGAGAAAAGTATTTGGGAGGAAAAAGCAAGCACCACTCAATAGCATATGGTGTATGTACTTCTCTCGCTCACGCACAGTCGAGCAGAAAAAATTTAAGGCAACAGTCTTTGATGAATTTAATGTTCTCTGAAGACTGTCTCATTTAAAAATCAAACTCACTTATGACCTTTTCCCTAAACAGCGGGACAACACAAATCCATAAAGCAAAAGCAGTCAAATAGAAGACGAGGACATGAACTTAAATGAACTGTTTTATTCATGAACGATGTGTTAAATACACTCAAATATATTTGCTTTGTAGACTGGCGTTAAAAATATAAAAGTATACGTAACAAATACATAAATAAACAATAGTAGCATAGTTCTGTGCTCACCTAGTGTTTGTTAGAAACACAAATATGAATAATTATATAGCATATGAAAATGGAATATTTTCTGCAGCCATTTTTCTGAAACTTCACCCAGGCACAGAATTTATGACTTAAAAAAAATTGTTTAGCAATGTAAACTAGTGTGCCATTTGAGGACACTCTACAGTCAGCTACTTGACTTGACTTACTATATGGTTTTTAGCTTTCAAATTAAACAAAAAAAAAAAAGCCAACCTGCAAATTACTCACCCAGCGTTACTGATACTCTATACCACAGTTCCACACTAGTCCATAGTCCTATGTATTTTCTGCTACAGTCATTCAACAAGGCCAATCTTATCTAGTTCATTGATCTGCTAGGTCATGGGTAATAAGCTGCTTTTACTTTGTGCAGCGTGGTGCCACAGGAGTGTCACTACACCAGCTAGAAAGCGGCTGGGCACAGGACAACAGGCCACAGGGAGCCTGCTAGTGCAACCTCATCTGTAATTCAGAGATGCACCCTCCAGGGACAATGGGACCCAGAATACAATGCTCAGAAGGCTGTCGCTGAGCACAGGGTCATCAACAAAAATGACTGTCATCTTATGCTTCAGCCTATTCACACAACTGAATGTCCTTGAAGCATTGCCAGACAGGCAACTAATTGTATGCAATTGCGAGCCATGCTAGTTATGGCTAGTGCATTGTGTACAAAGACATGCAGATGCTGTAAGCCATACCTCAGTATTACACATGAATAGCTACAATCTATGGCTCTTGGACAAGTCACCGCAGATCACCCCCCCCCCCCCCGCTTTTCCCAGATGGTAACTCTCAGGCCATTGCCACGCAGTTTAGGAATAGTAACGTTGAATTGTACTTGGTCTCACTTTGCTGTCTATTGTTGCAACACTTTGCTTTCCAAGGCACAGCATCAACTCCATGGCATATTATGTAAGCTGAACACAAAGCCGCTCTTAGGTCTTTATGGGCACTACAGCTGAAGGGAAATTCTTTATGTAGCGGCCTAAGGAGTACTTTTTTTGGCAGGCATTTATCAAGCACCTTTAAGCCATATAAATAACTATAGCAGCAGATATAATTTATAGAGTTGCACTTTCATGACATCGTCACAGTGTGTCTATTGCAATCATTTATTTCAATGACCTAGTTGTAATTAAAAAAAATAAAAAAAACCTCTTCTCTAAATCTCTAGCTATGTTATATGAAAGTTTTTGCTAAAATAGGTAGTAGGCCTTGCATTGGTATTGCACAGACTAAAACAATTCATCACAATTGTTATTAAATACCTGTCAATCAAAAAAAATGGTTAACGAAGGGCCCAGTCCTGCAAATGATGATGTACGTAAGTGCCATTGCTCATGTAAATAGTCCCATTGCCATTAATTGGACTAGTCACATTGGGGGTGGGGGTGAGGGGGATTTACAAGCTTGGGCCCCAACTGTGCAAATCCTAGCTCAAGGGTTAACAACATCGAGTGTTGCTTTTTAACCTTACAATTGGAAACCATCAAGAAGGGGATTCTTAGCCATACAGTATATACAAATCTTCAGTTGAAGATTATTTTCCTTAACACCTGTCTTTCTTCAGTACTGCAGTTCCTTATAATCCAGCCTTTTGCTTTAACAGTTCCCTATTGGTTCTGGCATTCTACTTCAAGGCACAATAAATATAATTAATTATACTAACTGGTGGCTTGCACCAAAAATATTACAGCGCTTCTGCCATTTATTTGTTCTTAGTTATACTGGCTCCATATGACTATGTCAGCTTATTAGCTAGCATGCAGAACCAGTCAGAGAGAGAGAGAGAGAGAGAGAGTGTGTGTGTGTGTGTGTGTGTGTGTGCGCGCGCGCGCATTGTCACATATCTAGGGAGAAATGGAAAGCTGTTCAAGAGCACTGTATGCGACTGTTTAGGGCTGCTCATCACTTTATTAAATGACGGGAGGCAAAAGTTCATGACCTAGAGGTACTGTTAGCATAAAGAAATGATGAAAACAGACTTTGGCTACGACATCATGTTTTGGCTGCTGATCTGTGCACGTTGCAGGCATAGCGGCAGGAAAACAACTTTAAAAAGAGGAATATGCTTTGTAGGCTTTTGAAAACCCATGAACTACATATATACACCATTTACAATCATTGACTCGTGCCCGCCAAGCGTACACGATTGAACAGGTTTCAGTTCCTTAGCAGAAAAAAATGACATAGTACTAGCTCGTGAGGAATAGGGTATATGGTACATTTGATATTCCTTCGAAGTGTAATTGTACTGATGGTAACTAACCTCATGCTTCAATCACTGCTGCAAAAAGCAGGGAAGTAGATGAGGATGGACTCCAGCGCACATAAAGAAGGCTAGTGGTGGCTTTATGGATAAAGTAAGTGAGAGCAAGAGAATGAGTGAGAGTGTGCGTGTGTGCGCGCACACGCACTTGCTTTATGGCTAAACTCTGTTTGTCTGGGGGTTCACCTGTGGAGCAAGGGGTCCACAGGCCAGGGAATCAAAGTCATTGTCACACAAAATTGTCCAAACAGTTAAAGCAGCCTAAAGCTTTTGAGCAGCTGTGAAACCTTGTATAAAGGGAGGTCTCTGGAGCAGCTGCTGGAAGGGTGTCTGGTAAGGAGTAGGGGATGCCAGAGTGAGTGACGAGGCACAGGGACTGTAGGGATGGTCCTGTCCATCTAGCGGAATTTGGGTGACCTGCAGTGTTTTTGAGTAGAAATCCCTGCTTGTTCTGTGTTGGCCAAACGCAGCCACTCCACTGAGTGGAAAATTTGAGGAAAATTCTGCAAGGGCAGCCTTGGCGTTTTCCTCTGCTCTTCCATTGTCACCTTCATGGGTATTTCTGCAGCAGGGAGGGACTACCCCAGCATGAGAGATGCAAAAAAAAGGCCTATGTCCTTCTCTCTTCCTGGAACCTGAGGCTCGGTTCCTTCTTCTCAACCCTAATACATGATTTTATTTTAATTCTGTGAACCAGGAGCTGTTTTCTCCTCACAGCTGGGGCTCTCCTGAAGTGCTGGCTGGGACAGTATTAAACTCTATGGGCCACACAGCCTGCAGTGGGGGTACTGACATGCCAAAGAACAGGGAATTTACAGCATCAGAGGCTTATTTGAACAAGTTCTCCTCCAAACAGCTCTGCCCCTTCCTTTCAACAAAAATATTCTAAGTTTTTGTCTTGTGGCAGGCTAAGCTTTCACCAGATAACCTGTGTGGGAGGAGATCGGAAGGCAGGCTGAACTACCAAGCCTTCCCTTTCTCCTTTGGAAAGGATTGTTCTTTACACAAAGCTTTCATTATATTTTAATAATGAACAGTCCCTTTCCTGTTAATTCAAAGTGAGTTTTTATAAACACACAGAAACAAATGCTATTGATTGGAGTGGTCAGATTACAGTATCTTCAAGGGAAAAGTGATCTCCAATAAAGAGCCATGGCAGCTTAAATGCCACTATTACTGTGAAAACTGTTTCCATCTTTGGCATCTGTAAATCTGTATATTCCTGGGGGGGTCTATACTGATGTTATCCAGCCCAGCCTACTCTTTAAACTCTCTTGATAATGACTTTTATTTTAAAGAGGGATAAAAATTGCCAGGTTTTGCATCCTCACAGAAGTAAGTCTCTGCATGTCAGTCCGGGTGAATGTACGTGTAGTTTATTTATTGTCTTTGGCTGCTGTATGCATTCATTTACATAGTCATGTAGGTCAAATCTAAATCTGACCTCCCATCAGAGTAAAAGACGAGTTCTATTAAACTTCAAGGCAACATATGTTAATATTTTTTCACTAACATTCAGATTACAGTGAAACAGTTGCTCATAGTGAAGTGGACGGTTTTTTATTTGGATGTTAATGAGCTTTTGGTAAATGGTACATTGCAGTGCCCTGGCATTGTGGATTTCATCCATTCTGATCAAATCACAAGCAATCAGCAATCAATTTAAAGTTTAGAATTCCTATGTAGGACTACTATCTTTTATCTAACATGTATCTTATTTCATCTTGTGAACACTGAGTCAGCTAAAAAGGCTGGCTATCCTTAATGGATTTTTCTTGTATATTAAGTGCCAATACATAACCTATTCCAAACTCAGCAGTTCTTTTTGACACACAGTTTAAAATAGTTTATGTAGAAAAGTTCCTAAAAACTTTAGTATGGAAAAATAGTATTATCTGAAGCTTAATATTAATATAAACATTATAGAAAAAATACATATTTACATAACACCAAAATACAATTATATACAATAATATCTATTACACTTAAATTATATATCTTTAAAAAAATCACCAGACTAATAAATTATACAAAGCTTCAATAGAAATGTCTGGCGCTTCTCTAGTGCATGAAACACACACACACACACACACACACACACACGCACACTCACTCACACAAAGTTAACAGATCTGATCACAAAAGCAGGTGTCTGTTACATTCTTAGTGTCTCGAATAAACAGCATCTGAAAGCAAGGAAAACAGATTAGAAAAATCAGCAGTCTGTTTTATTTTCATCTTTAGCAGATGAATATGCTGTGTGGAGAAGTGGCGGAGCACCAGCACTGTCTAGCGATTGGTATGACAAGAGGGAGGCACTGAGCAAGTTCCCACTCACAGCTCCGCCATAACACTTCAGTCAGGAGTTGTACAACTCCTGTTATTTCAGTCTTTGGCCTCTCACATGTGGAGGTGGGAGTCAGATCACCAAATTCTTTTCCACTTGAGAAAGGAGCCAGGCTTTGAAGATAGGTCATCAACAATGGAAAGCAAATGTCACTAATTACTGTTAAAAATCACTTGTGTTGCACTGGAAATACACATGGTGTTTCATGAACATAAAACATTTTCTCTCTCCCAACAAGCTTCTAAGTAAAATGGGCCAGACAAATGTGAGATGTGAAGTAAGAATATGCAAGGGAAACCAGGAACAGACAGTTGGTGAAGTGAAGGAGGAAGCAAATATTTTTGGGTGGAGTGAATTTTAATGAGGAGGAGAGAGGCTTGGAGGTTGTTCCTATCATAGGGGACATCTTAATAGTGTGTACGATAGCAAGAGTGTGAAAGAAAGCTAAAGGGCGTAGTAAGGTGATGGCACTGGGAGGTGTATAAGGTGTGAGTGGGTGGTGTAAGAGGAAATGAGATCAGAGACTTAGGTGTGGAGGTGAAGCTGGGATTTAATGGGGAAGCCAATGGAGAGGAGAATGAGATGGCCAGAGTGACAAGAGAGGAAGACAACTGTAGCACCAGCATTTTGGATAGAGTGGAAGGGAGCAGAGGTGAGAAAGAAAGTCTGACAGGAGGTTATAATAACCCAGGCAAGAGATTATGCAATATGTCCCTGGCTATTAAATTGTGAATCTGAAACACTTTATAATTCAATAACTTTGTCCTACCTACCTCTGTGATACTCTGGATTCACATTTTCATATATTGGAAACAAGGGATTTTCTTGTTCACTGCGTAGCTTTCTTGCTCTTAACACGTCTCTCACACACTGATGTAAATAGACATACTGACACTAGAAAAGAGGGAGGGAGGTGTCAGAAATGAGTGAAATCTGCAAAGGAGTAAGAGGGTCTTACACTCAGATGCCATTGAATGGTAAAACATGGAGTGTTTTGCAACACCTTTGTTCCAAGGGAGATAAAAAGCCATGTCAGTTGTTATAGGAATGTGATCTTTTTCATAAGATTTTTATTTGAGTGGGTTTGGAAAATTCTCCAATGAAAATTTTTTCCACTGGAAAACAGCATTTTGTTGAAACTGAAAATTCCTATAGGAGCATGTCAATATCAACAACATTTCTTTTCAAAAATAAATAAAAAAATAGTTTCCAAAAATGTCAAAATGTTCTGTTTTGACAAATTTGGAATGGAATGTTTAAATTTTTCCAAATCAAAATGGACTTTTAGTTTTGAAATAGCTTTCATTTCATACTGTTAAAATAATGAAAAAATTAAAATATTGAAATAAAAATGAAATGTTTCCATTGACTTAAAACTTGAAATTTTTCCAAAATTTTCTGGGAAATTGCAGAATTATTTCATTTCATTCTGATTCAGAACTAAACCAATTTTGAAATAGCAGAAATTCCTGTGACATGGACATTCTGGGTTCTGCACAACTGATCTTTATAGCAGCTTTCCAGTTCACTGTTGCTACCCATGCAAAACATTAAGCCTCATGTGACACAATGAAATAAGCCCTAGTCAAGTATGTTTTTCTACCTTCCTGATAACAAGAGTAGGATGTGCTCAGGGCTACTTCCATGCTTAGCAGGGAAGTGCAGTTAGGCCCTATTTATACTGGACAAGGAAAGCCTGTGGGATACTTTTCTAACAAATTATATTTAAATATGGATGTTTTTTACCAGAAGGAGTCTATGTTCTTTCCCTTGCCAGTGCTGACAGGACTTAGATGTGCTATAAACTGTTTATTAGACTATGATATTGGCTGTGACGTCCCTAGTTTTCCAGAAAGGTTAGCCCTTGTCTATGTAGGCCAAGTGAACTGTGTTGTCTCCTTTCTAAGGATAGTGTTTGAATAGTTTACTAAAAAGGAGCTAAGATGTTGTTTTGACCAGTGTGGACAGGACCTAACTGATATGATCTGCTATTTACCCAGGTTGCCTTTGCTTATACATAAAATGCTAATTCCCCATGCCTGGCCATTCTCTCAGACCAATGACCACAGGAACACTAGCATTACACGACAAATGTATTATAGTACCCATAGACCCGTAGACATTAGTGAATACGTCCTCATACTAAGGCTCTTGCTTTTAATTTTACTTTGCCTTAAAGGCATCATTGCCCTGGGGAATACAATTTTTTTTCAACAATTTCTCTTCATTTGCATAACAAGTTTAATTGTTGCTCTATACTTTTTTCTCTACTGTCCTCTCTCTGGGAAAATTATGAAACCTGCTGTCATGCACATAAGGCTGCTGTCTCCAGGGAACAGAATTCTGCACCCCACCCACCTATTCAGTGGAAATCTGGCCAGGCCACAGCATCTTCAGTTAGCAGATACTGCTAAGGGCTCTTGCTGTGAGTGAAATGGGACAGTGATTCCCTGCCAGTTAGGCAGCTGTGGAGACTGCTCCCTACCATGCTAACCAATATTATTTCATTGTTTCCTTGTGCTCTCCTGTGGTCTCTTGTCTGGAGTTTACAATCTATGTCTCACGCAGGGGCTGTCTTTTCATTCTGGGTCCGTACATTGTGAAGCACAATGGGACCCTGCTCCATGACTGGGGCTCTGAAGTGCAGGGGTGGCAGGTTATATGGGCCCATGGTGCCCATGCTCCAGCAAATCCAGGGCATGGGGACTCAGCTCTACCAATGTTCGGGGTTGGGTCTCTCCCCTGGCCCCAGGCGTGCCTCCCCCGGAGTGTCCCTGCCTGCACCCTGGGCAGTGGGCGGCTGCCCTGCTGCTCCACTCTGCGCTCTCTCGCCAGCCGCTGCTGGCTACAAAAGGGAGCGGCACCGGCAGCAGACTGAGGCGGCAGCTGAGGAGGAGGGGAAGAGGCACACACGTGATGGCAGCCCTCCCCTCTCCCTCCCCGGCAGCCACCACAGGGGAGGCGAGGGGGCTTCCTGGACCTGAGAGGAGCCTAGTCCCTAGGAGCAGGTGCACTGATTGTGCTGGGTGAGTGTGCTGCCGGGGGGAGAGAGAGGTCCCTCTCCCCCAGAGCTCACTGCTGCCAGCGGGGAGCAGGTTGGGGGGGACTGTGGAGTCCTCTTCTCTGGTCCCAGCCCCAGGGTAGTCTGACTGCACCCCAAACTCCTCATCCCCAGCCCCACCCCCCACCCCAGAGCCTGCACACCCAGCCAGAGCCCTCACCCCCTCGCACTTCAACCCTCTGCCCTAGCCTTGAGCCCCTCCCACATCCCAAACCCTTCATCCCCAGCCAGAGCCCTCATCCCCCCCACCTACCCCCACATAGTGCAATATAGGGAAACTGTTAAACGCTTACGGTTTCCAGTCCATTTTTACATTATTTTAAAAAATATATATCGGCTTACAAAGCAGGTGTGTGTGTGGGGGGGCAGGACTTGGACCCGTTCTGGGCACCACCAAGAATTATACAAACTTGCCGCCCCGCCAAGGTGCTACTTCAATATAAATAATAGAGTGACCACTTCCATCTGCCCACCTTCCCCATCCTGGGCTCTCCCAAATTAATAGGTGAAAATAAAACCTTCTCTTTACATAAATACAGAAGTGGATTTTGGAAGTTTTTCTAATGAAGCCATGAGTCATGAATATGGTTCATGCCAGATACCTCAGGTTCAGTGGAGCCTGGAACTCCAGCACTTCCCAAAATAGTTTACTAAACACAACCCTTGTAGTAGTTACCTCCATCCCAGAATTATGGGATACCTTCAACACAGGGAGAAGCACCAAGAGAAGGAGAAAATCATTTATAAAAGGTTTGTTAGAACTTCTTTCTGTGCTGGATGCGCTCCCTAAACTGGGAAGGGAAGAGATCAGAATATTAATCTGGGCTCAATTCAGTTCTCATTTTTGCTACGATTTTATCCCGGGATTGTTCTGGGGATTCTCACTGTTTGCAGTATTGAGCCTGTCTACTCCAGGAGCTCAGGTGGGACTCGAGCCATCACTGCAAGGGTTCGGGATAAGATGGAAGAGGTGCTGGTAGCTGTGGTGGGTTGTTTCCACAGCATAGTATATGAGTTCTCCACACTCCTGTCAGACATTTTACCTGGGTAGGGCATCTGATTGGGACTTTCTGCCAGGCCGACCCCGAAGATCCACAACCAGGTCTGGGAAACTCTGACTTTGTACTAACTAGAGCTCTTCAGTGATTAAGATAGCCTTGAAATGAAATTCATGTCTTCTCATGCTCATGTGCGGCTTTTGCAGACGTCAGCAAACTTAGCCACCCAGAACATAACCTCCGAATTGCAACAAAAAGCTACACTGGTATCAGGCTGCACAGCCCAGTAAACCCACTCCAATTTCTCTATTATCACGTTCCACAGAGACAATGTACAAGCTGCGTCCATTACTCTCTGTTATTAAATTAGTCCCTAAGTGTTAAGCCACCATTCTCTGAAAGTGATTTTCCTGCACTTTTAAAAGCATAAAAGACCTGCTTATCCTGTGCTAACAGAATAGATTCAGTCCCTTCTGTATAATGCGTTAGGAAAAGATTGATCTTTCTTCCCAATAGCATAATGAAAGATGGACACGTCAGCCCAGTAAGTACAAGGACACCACACAGCTGCAAGGTCAGAGTGCTACCGTTTTAAAATAATAAACACTTGAGTAATTTTCTCCATCCTCCATTGTTTTCTCCCTTTACGTCCGCCTAGCTATCCATCTTAGTGCCCATCTCCAATGTACTTAAATGCTTATGTTCCTTCCCCAAATATATTTATATAACTCAGTAACTCCAGTGCAATGTGCTGTTAAAGGTCTGCTGCATTACATTCATGGGGATGACTGCAGTTCAGTGGTGGGTGAAGTGATCCCTATTTCTAAGATGTGAATAGAACTTGATATGTAAGGGCCTGATGCAGCTCCATGGAAGGCAATGGAAAAAAATCCCACTAGCTTCAGCAGGAATTAGATCAGGTTCTAAGTGCTACAGTACTAGGGTGACCAGACGTCATGATAAAATCCGGACAGTCCCGATATTTAGGTGTTTGTCCCACGTCCTGACCGATCTTTGGTTGGGACGCAATTTGTCCCGATATTTCGCTCTGCCGGCAGCACTTGGCTTTTTTTTTTTTGCTCCGCCGGCGGATACCCCCCATGTGTCCCAATATTTTCTTCCTCTCATCTGGTCACCCTATACAGTATCTGTTAACTATCTTACAGTGGTGCCACAAGGCCTAATTTATGAAGTGCTTTGAGATCCTCAGATGAAACAGTCTCTGTGTTCAAACTATTATTAGTATATGAATGATGAAGATGTGCCGTTCTGTGCCATATCCAAAGCTTACCTCTGTCTGAACCATGTGAACCCTGTGAAGTCTTAGATCATGCACTGCTCCATAAATATCCACTGAGTCCTTAGAGTCTAGTTGCTGAAGGATTCGGTCCAGTGCAATGAATGTGCCTGTCCTACCAACACCAGCACTGAAAAGAGATGGAAAATACAAACCCACTGGGTCAAAGCTCTCGCCATCTTTACATTTCACTCAGATTTGCATTGCTATAGATTCATCATGGTCTTTGGTCTCACTATACAAGTGGCAGCTCTAGGATTTCAGATGGGAATAGTTTACAGTGGAGCTAGATTTTTCGTTTGGAGTCACAGAAGAACTGGTTGTGATATCTCCTGTTCGTCACTATGGATCAAGTTAGGCTGACAGTTCAATATATCCAAATCTGTTTGTAAGGAGACCTTCAAGCTGTTTTCTTTCTAGAACCAGCAGATTCAGACTATGACCCTGAATAAGGACCCAAATGTTGTAGTTATCCTACAAAGCTTTACATTTTTGGGTGAGGTTCTTTGGCCTGTGTTATGCAGGAGGTCAGATTAGATGGTCACAATGGTCCCTTCTGGCCTTAAACATCTATGAAGATCTGGACACACATTTGCAGCTCTGATTTACCCCTAGTTACATTTTTTCTTAATTAAAAAGGGGTAATGAGACTTTGGGCCAGAGCCAGCAGTGCAAAGGAGACTTAAAATATCTGCCAGAATGCAGCAGCTGAGGGTCCCCCTGGAATAGCAGGTGTGCCAGGGACAGTGCTCTACTGATCCCACCTGGAGGCAGGACCTCCTCAGAACTGTTATTCACTGCCACTAGTTGGGCACCCAGCATCTCCCAGGATGAGGGGATGTGTGTCAAACACCTAGCCCACAGTCTCTCGATTAAAGCCTGGGCTGTTCTATAGAAATTTAAGCAAAAGTTACCCCCTGACAAACACCAACAGTAGAGATCTTTTAAATATATTTGATAAAACTCCTGAACCAATGACATCCTGCTTTCATTTATACCTGCAGTGCAGAATGGTTGGTCCGGTGTCCAGAGTCCTGTTGATATAATCCCTTACAGTTCTTACAAATTGGATCAGGGACTGGGTGGTCTCTGGAACTCCATGGTCTGGCCATACTGTGTAATGAAAGTGACGAATGAGCCTCTTTGAGTCAAGCTGCTCTTCCTGTCAGATCACAGAAATGTGGATAATTAGAACAGTTAAGAGGCAGATGTTCTAACACACCATGTCTTTGTAATGAACATCATGTTCTGTTACAGCTGCCACTAGGGAGTAGGTCACTGGAGAGCAATCAGGATGTGTGAGGTTTAACCATTCTAAGTTTTCCTAACAGATTTTTAAAAAATAAAATAAAATAAATAAACATACACTACAAATTTTAAACTCTCTTATTGTCCATTCCGGAAGCACTGACTCAGATAGCATCTCAACTATCAGGTCTCCGTAATACAAGGAATCCTGGTCCAGGGGCCAGTAATGATCGCACTTCACCTGTATGGACAAAGAAAAGAGTGTTTCAATAATAACAAACAGCTGGAGCCAACCTGTCATATTTAAACAACTTATCTGCTCAATTTTTGCACAGGGTTCCTAACTGTCCCCGCTTCCAGGGAGGCAAGAAGCAGTCATGCATCAGTAGATGGACAATTAAGGCAGCTAAAATAATCCATATGCACATGTAATCAACAAAGGACCTAAACACGTGCTTAACTAAGTATGCAAGAGGTCCCACTGAGTTAGGCATTGCTTAAGTACTTTGCTACGTCAGGGCCTAAACAGCAAAAAGCATTTCTACATACAGTTATGATTGCTTGCACTCTTTAGACTATGTTTAAAGCAGAGGTTGATCTGGGCTGATTCGGTGAACCAGTACTTAAGTCTCTAGCTCTTTTATTTGCTAAAGACAACCTTACACCTTACATGCTTACCTTACATCTTTAGTTGCTAAAGACAACCTTACAACCATACATGATCAGAGTATGAACCAATTCAATGATATCTACCTGAGTCTGAAGAAAGCCTGACACAACAGCTCTGAAAGAAGCATGCATTGTCTTATTCATGACAAGGGTATCTTAATTATAAAGCCTAATGCTTGCAATTTAAATGTCAACATTGTTAAGTGTTTTACTGTTGATCAAAGCACATGAAAGCACATGAAAAGAGGAGGGATGATCATATTAAGAAGATCAGCTGTGAGTAGAGTCTTGTCTTGATAACTCAAGAAGATGGCGCGTGGACCGCTACTTCCCATGCTTCCCCCCAATTCAATCTCTGGTTTAAAGAGTGATTGGGAATGCAGGGAGGCTGCTCTGGCTTTTTTAAAAAAACAAAACAAATGCAATGGACTTGGATGTAACCATTACCTGTGTGTGTCTATATGGGGGCATCAGGAAAGGAAAGAATATTTATGGTTTTCCCAGTTTAGTCACTTGCTTTGTACCATACATAGAAGATGTTTTTATGGTGGCTCATATTCGGATTACAGCACTATAAGTTTTATGAGGTTGTCATGGACAGTGAAATAAGTAAGTGTAAGGCCCAGAGGAGTTTCATAATTGTAATATACTAACCTTAAATAAATAGACCATGAAGTACATTATTTTTATTGATTTCCACCTTTGTCCTCCCATATCTCAACCCTTTGTACATTATGCAGTGGGTTCTATTCTTAGCTCTCTCACTGACCCGCTGTGTGTTACCTTGGATTAGTCACTTCACCTCTTTGTGCCTCTGCTTCCCCACGTATCCTTTTTCTGTCTTGTCTATTTAGGCCACAAGGGCCAGATGTTTAAAGGCATGCAGGCACCTAACTCCTACTGCAATCAAAAGAGATTTAGGTGCCTAAATAGCTTCAAAAACCTGGTTCTAAGCTCGTAAGGGCAGGCATTGTCTCTTACTATGTGTCACTGCCTAGCATAATGGGACTTTGATCTCAGCTGATGTCTGTGGGTGTTAGTGTCATACAAATAATAAATACAAAATTTAAAAATAGTAATGAATAAGCAAGAAACCTCGCTACTCACTCGGCCCTTCTCGACACACTGGGTTACCATGACAATATTGTGAACATTCTGTTCCCATGCCATCTTCCAGAAATCATCTTTGGTGCCAGGCAAAGGGCCCTGAGTCGCAATGTATTCCCTGCGAAAATTATTGCCCTACGAATTCAGGAAATTCCAGTTAGTTTCTATAATGCCAGAAAACAGACCTTATAGCAACTGCAAACAAACCACCACTGTTATGACATCAACATCTTCACTGCAGCCACAGCTTGAAAACTAAAGGACGCCCTAAAGTCTGGAAGCAGAAGGCTGGTGGGAGCAGGGAGGAGGAAGAGAAAGTGCCAGTGTATTTAAATATTGCTGGAAGGTATTTATTAGAATTAGTCAGAGATTTTTCATCTTTCTATTGTGTTCAGCACTGCCCTAGGCATTTTGAACCACTGTTTTGTTTTGTTTTGTTTTGCTGTTTGCCGTTAATTAACTGAGCTCTGGATTGAAATCTGGATCGTTAGGGCTCTGCTATTATCAATCATAATTCCCTGGCAAAGGGCACAATTGTAATCTCAGCCAATTTCACCATAATACATGGTGCAAACACTTTCAGGATGCAATGCAAGTCCGGAAGTATGATCTCAGTGATAGCTGTGCTTCTTGCAGAAATTGTATAAAAACAGTGACCTTTCAGAAGTTGTCTTTGGCCAATTATAACAACAATCTTATATGACTATAGCAATCCAGGGAAGAGGTTTTAAGAGCTGACTGAATCAGTCTCAGTTAACTGAATGGCAATCAGACATGGCCTTTCAGCACACACACAAAAACAGTTCTCAGATTTTTAGTTAAAACCAGTGAAAATATGAAAGGAGGGAGCCCTAAGAATCTAGCTACATGTTAAGTTTCATAGGAAGGTGAAATTATCATTGGAGAGACAAGGACTATAAAAAACACCACTGAGCCACTTACTGGTATGTAGCTTGCATTAATATAATCTGAGCAAGGATCATCATCTACATTGGAAAGCTTCACTCTCGACGAATCATCTGGGAAGAAATGTATTACAAGAGGTTTATGCCTAGGTCTTGATTTTTCATCCCTTTCACATAAATGGAAATGTGCCCATGTTAAAATACCAACTGCACTTTCACGGTCAGAGTTGGAAGGTTTGTTTGCAAATGATAGCCACCCACATTTGTACAACACCTTTCACCAGGGGGGTTCCAAGGCACATGGCGGCCGATAACGAGATTGTATGCAAGGAGCTAGAACCGCAAAGGTCCATAGGCGCGTAATTGCCTCGTTTGGCACCTCAGTCCACAATGTAGGTGCCACCGGCATGCTCAAAACTACCGCTAAGCTCCTGCCTACCCCGGTAAGTGTCTACGTTTCCGATGGTGGGCATGTGCAAAGCTGCCTAACAGCTGATATCCACCCACAGCTAACGAACCGCTCAGAACTGTTGCTCAAGCTGAAGCTCGAAAGCAGGATTCTCAAGCTAGTGGTTTCCCACCAATCTCACGTGTGGGGCCCGACCCCAGAGATGTTGGGACACCCCTTCAGGATCAGCCATCACACAAACGAGAGTGTGAGCGTCTGTCCCCAAGCGTAGTGGCCAGAGTATTCACTTAGGATGCAGGAAATCCAGGTTTAAGGCCCTCCTCCAATTATTTATACTAAGTGGAAAGCTCCAACGGGACAGACTGAGAGAGATCCACCCACAATACACAATGCCCTGTGGGCTAGGGACTCTCCTTAGATGTGGGATTTGTGGGTTCAAGTCCTGGTTTCAAATCTGAGTGGAGATTTGAAAACAGGTCTCCCACATTCCAAGTGAGTGCTATAAACACAGGGCTATTGGCTACAGTGGGGTAGGTCTCTTGTCTTTCAGGAGAATGGTCTGGGTTTCATCTGCTAGGGCATGGGCTTACCCAGCTCAGGTGTTTAATGTCAGGAGAGGATTCATGGTGGAGAATTCTGAGTGGAGGGAGGTGCCTCCCTCTGGCCTGTCAGGTAAGTAATGGCCCAGACCAATGGGAGCAGATGCCTAAGTACGTTTGTGAATCTGGGCCCTTAGTCCTGTCTCCTTCCTTTTGCATGACACTGATGGTTTCACAGGATCCCTGTGTTGGGTGCCTACCTCCCCTCATGCATTGATGGGGAGCCTAAATGTCTAACTCAGAATGGAGGGCTGGGCAGGGCACCTAGTGGTTAGGCTCTGCAATGCCTAAGTACCTTTGTGGATTTAGCCCAGGGAGACTTCACCCCATTTTTCCACAGGTGAGCGCAATCCCATTGTAGAGCACAAGCCTCTTCCCTGGTTGTGCTCTGGTGGATGCCAGCTACTTGAAAGAGGTAGGGAGTTAAGGTAATGGTGGGACTGTGGCTGCATCCCTCTTTACCTCTGAAGGCAGGGCCAGCTATGCACGGAGGACAGCATACAGTCTTCCCCTTGACAGAACAGCAGTGTCCCCACTTCACTGTGCAGTACCCTGAGAAAATGCTGGGTGACTGAGCAAGACAGCATTCCTCCTGAGTCTCTGGCTGCAGAGTTGCCCATCCAGGGCAGACTGAGACATAAAGGTACCAGAGCGCCATACACACTTTGGGTACTTTTACACGGCAGTTGGGTGGGTACTTCCCAGCACGGGTAGACAGAAAAGTACAACTCTGCTTGAGTTAACGTGCTACAAATACAAACCCTCGCAGACCTACTGGGTATGTACGTGGGTGGGTAGCCTGAGCCACCGCTCGTGCTACCCCCAGCTACACTGCTATTTTAAGTGCACAAGCCACCATATGTCTGTCTGTCTGAGCTGGGAAGCACCCTCCAAGCTGCAGTCAGACATACCCATGGAGGGATCCCATCACCACTACTGAAATACAGCCACCTCTGGATAAAACTTGGCAACTAACCATGGCACATGGCAATTCTACATGGCAAGAAATTAAGCTGAATGCTACCATAGCCCATTGAAATTGCAGGGGGCTATTTAAGGTAGGCTAATTACCTCCAATTGGCATTCCCCAGGGCTGTCCCCATTCTCATGTGCCACGTACAGTCAGGATCTTTGTCTTGTATGAAAGAGGACTCCTTCAGGATTATCCCCTTGTGCCATGCTGGGAGCACTGTGCTACTGCAGGCTCATTATTAACTCTGAAGGAAGCGACTGTCACCTATTTATGTCAAATAAGTGATTTGTGGCCACTAGGCAGGTTTGAACTGACTATAACTGAATGACCAGGGAGCAGGTAGCCCAGCTGCTGATCACACAAAACACACGAGACAAGGTTTCTATTATTCCTACTATCCACCCTGACAGAACCGCTGAAAGGGCTAGAACAGCTGAAGCCTTTTATAAACAGAAAGAGCACTAGTCATTACGCCTCTGGTGGGAAGTGAAATTTCATGGGAGCTGCTGTTTTAAAGCCGCTCATGGCCATACACCGTCAGCATCAAAGCACCAAGGCTTGGCTTGGCAATGCTATTTCATCTCCGACAAGGCGAAACAAGGAAAGGGATATGCTACATGCACGATCCCATCCTGAAAAGAAGTGAAAAATAGCTGGTGTGATGTAATATTATATACCCAAATATAAAACTTACAGGGCAATATATTATTGTATCGATTTTTCCCTCTGTTCTCCGGCAAAAGCGCTATGTCACACGATTGGTTTCGACCCACATCTTTTAAGTCCTGCAAAAGGCCGAAATGAATGCGAGGTGAAAATAATCAAAGGATGCTACAACATGGAATGTACAGCATGCTAGGCTAAGGAAAGGAAATGATTTTTATTAGACTCAAATTAGAGAACTGGTGGCATTGGCTTGAGCCAGGCACACTGCTGGTAGGCACTGTTCATGATTTGTCACACTCTGTTCACACAACTCAGTCCTGACCCTCAGCACATCCTGGTGGTCCTGTGCTGGGCCTTTGATGAATGGAGGCTGCCAACTGGATCAAGCTGAGCCTAATTAAGTTGTGGTTTTGGCAGCAGGACAAACAGGGTCTAAGCTGAGACTGTCAAACTCATTTTCACTTGTGTGAAGAAGACCCAGGAATGCATGTCTCTGGGGCTGAAGGGTTAGTGAGCCAGAGTTAGCACCCAACCAGTTGGTTCAATAAAGAAATGGTTTGACTGGATTGGATTCATACCTCATACTCCTTGGACAGGAGGTAGTTGGAATCTGCTTGGAGTTTGGTGAAGTGCCCTTCAAACTGATTTATCTTTATTGGACTAAAACATTCGACAGAAGAATACAAGACAAAAAACAAAGTTACCCCAGGACAGAACAAGGACATTATTCATCTAATTCATTACAAAGGAAGATGTTTTAAATGAAGAAATATTTGCTTTTACCTGGAAATTCTCCGGCTCCTAGAAATAATTTCAAAAGAAAAAGAAACAACTTGTCAGTGAATGACCGGAGAGACTGTTTCATCTATGATGCCATGTTAAAACAGTTTTCTCTTAGAAACAAACTTTGAGATTACCCTCTCTGCCCCAAGTTCAGATGGACGGACAACGGCCTGTCCCTGCGAACGCTCAGCCTTGCTGTAGGTCGTTCATGGCCATTACTGCAATACAAAGGAAGATATTCTTACTTTGGTTTTAGTGCTATGTTCAAATGTCAACGTAAGTTGGGCAACGAAAGTATCTTGTGGCAGGAAATAAAGAAAAGGAATAGAAAGAGATGGCTGTTTCATTTGCGGCTCTGAAGTGGATCTTTGCAGCTGCACAGTTTTCCTGTACCTTAGTTTTCTCCTGCCTCCCAGGCTTGCGGCGCCAAACATCCCTGTGAGGTAGGTATTATCCCTAGTTCCATGTGCAGATGGGGAACAGGTTACTGCTGCGCTTTTCAGAAGTGCAGAGTGCCTGCAGCTCCCACTGGCTTCAAGTATTGTGGGTGCTCAGCACCTCTGAAAATCAGGCCATTTGGGACTTGTGAAGGATCAGAGCAGTAGTCAGTGGCAGCACTGGGATAGATTTGGGGAATTTTGGGAATTCATTCTGTGCGCATTCCACTGTTCATGGCCAGTTTACATCCAGTACATCCACTGTTCTTGTGCCAACATTGTCCATTAGCTAAATAGCTCTTCTCCCTTCCTGGTGTTTACCGGCCATGAACAAATTCAGGTTGGAAATTAGAAGGTTTCTTACCATCAGAGGAGTGAGACGCTGGAACAGCCTCCCACTAGGAGTTGTGGGGGCAAACAACCAAACTAGTTTTAAGATGGAGCTTGATAAATTTATGAATGGGATTATATGATGGGGCTGCCTGCAATACCTGGGATCTGGACTCAGTGACTCAGGAGATCCCTTGCAGTCCTACATTCCTATGTTCCACTAAACCACACACATGGTCTCTCCACCTCTGATCACCATTTGTTCCCTCAGAAACCTCTCTTGTAAGTTAAATAAATATTTACCTACTGTATATGACTCAGAAAAATATACCGACGTTCACTGACCCATTGAACAGAGCTCATAACAAAGAAATCACAATACAGTTCAGAAAACATGCACTTCATATGATTTACATTCAAACTACACAGAGCAAAAATAAATTAGAGGATAAGGGACGTATTTTCAAATGCAGGTACCTAAGTAGCAGCCAGGAGAAAATGTATACACCTATTGTGAATGCAAAACTTGCATTTTACTCATGGTAGCGGTGTATGTATACAGATATGTAGGCATGCACTTGTCTGTATGCACAAACAAATGCAAGTTTTCACACAAGTGCACATGCTTTTTTCCATGGTCAGCATCTAGACATCTGCATTGAATTTGGGCTTAAGTGTCTAGAAGAAACTGCTAGAGAATAATTTTATGCAGACTAAGAATTAGAGCTGGTTGGAAAACAATTCCACACATTTTAAAGAAACATTCCATTCCAACTCCAGGCGAAATGTTGCATTTTCAAAATTTCCCACAGAATAGAAATTCCAAACTTTTTTGACTCAGAAATATCAAAAATTTTCATTTCAATACTGTTAAATGTTTGTTTCAATAAGGTAAAAGTATCATTTTATGTTAATATTATATTTAATATTTATATATATTTAAATTAAAATTATATATATGATATAAAATTAATATTATAGAATAAAAGTCAGTGCAAAATGAAATGGAACAATAAAGTCAAAACTAAAACTTTTTGACATTATTGCAAGAAAATATTTCAATGTTTCCAAAATGAGAGGGTCAAAATGAATAATTTAATCAAAAATGTAATTGAAATCAACAAGTTCTCATGAAAGGTTTCAATGAAGCCACATTTTCTGACAGAAAACTGCTCCAGTGAAAATGTGTTGACCAGCCCTATTAAGAGCCAAAGGTCACACTGCAGCCTTGATCATGCAACTCCTATTAATCAGTGGAAATCCTGTTCCTTAAATCAAGGATAATATGGGGCTTCTTAGTTCAATATTTAATTTGTACAAATGGTGAGGGAAATGGAATGAAGTTTTTGCTTTCCTAAATACAATTTAAAGTTTTCATCCAATTTTACTCCTTCCTCAGTGTCTCAGATGGAAAATCAAATTTCATCAGACCTTGTGCAACAAAAATTTAAAAAAGGGAGTTCCTACTTACCTAATTTTCTGTTTGTAGACAAATAAAGCAGTGACAGCCACCACCATCACAATGAGAAACAAACCAGCACTCACACCTTCTATAACTCCAAACATGGGCTCTAAGATAGATACACACACACAAAGAGCAAAGGAATTAGATACATACAATGTTATCCGTTAAAGACACTGAAATAAATACAAAGGAATGTCAACTGCATATATATTTGGAGGACTGGGCTTTGATATTACTTCCTTAGTTTTTCAAGAACTTACACCGTACATCAGGTAGGCAAGAAACAGGTAGAAGAGAAAAAAGTTCTCTCCTTCTATAGAATTAGGGAGTGAAAGAAACAACAAGATTTTCCAGGAGTTCAGGTCTGCTCCCCAGGCTACAGTAATTCCCTGGATTTTTCAAACTGAGTCTAGGATAATTCACTGGATCAATCCCATTTGGAGACCATTTATACTGGATGACAAACCCATTTCATTCTCACATCCAGAAAGTAACTGTTGCCTGGATTCAAGGGTTTTTGAAGCTTAATCAGTGTTTGGAAAGTGTATTGAGAGCCTTGTATCAAGGGGCTGTGTTATTATTTATTGTTTGTATTGTAGCAGTGACTAAAGACCCTCAGTCAGGGACCCCAGCTCTATTGGGCAATGTGTTTATTGCTCCACCATAGCCAAGATGGGGGAACATAGGGGGCTGGTTGTGGCTCCCGGATCCTGTGCTGCTTGGCCACGGCATAAGTTAAGAATTGCTGAGGAGCAGGTCTAACTCTGGCATAAAGTCCCTAGGTGACCTTACACCATGAAGGATCAGCATAGTTCCACCACACCTCCCTCCCACCTCTGACATCTCCCCGACACCCTGGACACATGGGACAGCTGGTGCAGGAGGTGGTTAGATCATCTCTGTCAGTTTTACACCAGAAGAGAGCTCCCCTGCACCAAGGGAAATTTCCACTAGCTATTTCTGTCCACTTTGAGCAGCTTGAGTGGCAGAAAGCAGACTGGAGAATCTAGCCCTACGTATTATTTCTATCCCAAAGGATGCTGCACAGTCCTCACTCTCTTGCTTGCTCGCTCGCTCCCTTTTAAAGCGAACACCTATAATCTGTAGGAAGCTTTATATTTCTGAAGGAAATCATGGATGGAAGGGGAAGCATCACAGCTATTGTTTTAATCGACAGTGCTGAATACCAAATATTAACTGGCGGAGAGCTGAATCTCAAAGTAACTCAGTTCAGCAACAAGGTCCTTTCTGCATTCTCCTACCCACTCCAACACCAATGGGTGTGATACCCATGTAACTGGTACAGTTAGTAGAGAATAAAGGAGAAACTCACCTGACTCAGTGGTGATTGGTAAAGAGAAAAATGTATCTGAGAAGAGTGGCTCCGTGAATTCCCTCAGGTCTTCACTAAAGAGCTGGGTGAAAGCTCGGATACTGATCCTGAAAAAGCAGAAGGGTTTATTAGATCTGTTTGGGAGTTGGTATCAAATAGGAGAAAACTAAAGGTTAACACAGAAATAGCAAAATCACAAAACAGGGCTTCCAGACAAAATTTACTAAGTACATTTCCTGTGTCTTTTAACTACTGTTATTGTTATACCTTTTGTTGTTCAGCTTCTGCTTTAGTGAGAGTTTCAAAGCCAATATTTTTA
The DNA here is from genome assembly GCF_013100865.1 of Trachemys scripta elegans. Taxonomy (NCBI): domain Eukaryota; kingdom Metazoa; phylum Chordata; order Testudines; family Emydidae; genus Trachemys; species Trachemys scripta. The sequence continues at coordinate 64,346,728 of NC_048298.1, forward strand.
GCATCTCAACAGTTCATTCCATTTTTTAGTAACTTTTGCTCAACAATATGTGGGGAAAATGAAAGGACTAGATACTAGATGACACTTACAACATATTAAACTTGAGGAAATAAAATTCTGCCTAACTGTGATCAGCAGGAAGGCATATATATCGCAGCGTGTTCTTTGTATAGGGCTGCAGTAAGCCAAAAAAACTGCTGATTGGCTGATCTATGGATATGTTAACTGCCCTCAATACTATATATGGGGACTTGGATTTGGATTATAGTCTATGATCCTGATCCTGCACACATCTTTGCATGTGAATAGTCATACTCTGGACCTACTTCCATCTCTCCTAATATTAGTCCTGTAAATGGACTACTTATGTGCGTAAATGTTTTCAGGATTGGGGCTTTGTTACCTTAGGGTACTGGGGATCATGAAAGTAGTCCCATGAGATGGACAGACTAATCACAGTGAGCGGTGTCTTTGTTGGCTTTAGGTCTTTGCTATTTTCACAAGGTCCTGATTGCCAAAAATTTGTCACTGAAAATCAATCAACAAATCCGTTCACATGAACACATTGATTTGATTGGACACATGATGTCCATTCTTTGACTGGATGAACATAGTTCTTAAGAAGGTTTCTGATACAGACATGCACAATGAACAAAATCAAAAATTCTGCAACATTCAATTGAAATTCACTGTTTAACTCCATGACTTTTCCTCTCAGCAAACTCATTTCTAAGAGCATTCACAGAAAGCAAAAGGAGCGCAAATGAAGTCGAAGCAAATTCATTAAAAAGCTGAAATGAGTGTCTGTGAATGGTTTGTTGATCTAGTCACTCAGCTCTCATTGTGGTTTTGGTAACCTGTGGTGGAGGTTCCTGCCAACCAGCTGATAGAATTTAGAATCAAAGAAGTTAAGAGGTAGAAATCCTTACTCACAGTAGGTCTCATTCTGAGAAGGGATAAGTGGGCATAATTTCCACTGAACCCAGCTAGAGCCCACTTGAAAGCTGCTTTCACTTCAATTGCACAACTGCCCCATCAAGTTTCTAATAGTCCACATTTAGTAGCTAAGCTTGATTTAATGCTGCAGGGAAAAGTAATTACATTTAATGTGAAGCTGCAGCTTCTAAATAAACATACATGTTATCCAGTTTGTCTGAAATACAAATCATAATTGTTTGGGGATATTACTTCAAATACTCTAGTTTTTGGCTAAAATCTAAGGCCTAGATGCTGGGTCACACAGCTGCTTTCTGTTGTGCCGTAGGTGCAAAGTGGCCTTAAGGTAACTGGATTCAGCCTTGGAGGTTCATGCCAGTGTAGAGGACTCAACAGGAGTGTACATGTGCTCTAGCAGCTCCCACACCATGCCCGACTGTGGCTAAATCTTCCCTTTGTCCTGGTGAGCCTCAGCTGCAATACAGGCTTCCTGAGTCTGTTGGAAGCTGGCACAGGGTAGAATAGCCTTTGGGTTGCTCTAATCTGCACCAGCAGATTGGCCTGTGCAGCCTGTCCACAGAATTAGAGGAACACAAAACTACCTTTGCATCTCCTGCTCCCCCCCTTTTAGCTGTCCCGAATGCTCCCCTGACTCAGCTGCTGATCCAGCCCTTAAGTCTCTCCACAGAGAAATTAGCAACTGTAGCAAAGTTCTCCATCAAAGTAAAAGAGATAAAAGAGGTCTTTTCACTGCACGGAGTTTTGTACATAATGAATTGTAGCATTCCTAGGCTGGTGAAGGAATTGTTTATATATTACCTATGAGATGGGGCATGGACAAAGCTTTTATAAATTGCACAATATAACACAGAGAACACTGTGTAACACAGGTTATTAATCTATGGTAGCTTAAGTACATCAGGCATCGAGATAGCATAGTACCTAATAATACAGCACATCTCACACAGCACGATTACCACAATAAATCTAACCTGTAGGCAGTCCTTGGCTTCAGTGGCCCGTCACAGAATTTCTGCTGATTGGGATCACATTTTCCTCCCAGACTTTCCATCTCAGCTCCAAGCTTAATGTCAAAGCTCTTATAGCTGCTGTCAAGGTTTTCAGCACATTTGCTTGCGAAATAGTTTGTCTGATAGACACGTATGGAATTGTTATGTTTGTATTCCATGTAGGAAGGTAATGGGTGCTGCTGATCTGGCTTCAGCTCTTCACTGCCTAGGAAAAAAAATGGTAAAAAAAAAAATTGCACATCATATGCCACAGCTCTCGTGCTATTCGTGCAGTAAATATCTAAGGCCCAGGGCATCAATAGACATATTTAACACTTGACAAACTTTTGTACTTTGTCTGGGAGGTAGCATGGTCTAGTGAACAGAGCATGGGTCTGGGAGTTAGCTACCTGGGATCTATTTCTAGCCTGACCCTAAACTGTTATATGACCATAGGCAAGTCACTTCCCTCTGAGCCTCCGTTTTCCCATCTGCCAAATTATCTTCTTTTGTAACTCACTTAAAGGTCTATGGAAGAAACACACTATATACGTATTGTTATTATTAACTTTAACTGCAGGGGTCATTAGTAGCTACGTTATCTTTACAAACAACAGCTGGTCTGGTGTGGCAATCTGATCCCCAGGAGAAGAAGCAGAATACAGCTGATTCCTACAGCAAACAGCAAATTCCTACAGATAGGAAATTATGTGTTTCAAAGCAACCTGACGCTGTGGTTTAAAAAGCTTCTTACAGTCTGATAAAGACTGTGCTATACTGTCTTCAAAACTGTTAAGCCACATGAAAGCCACCTTCTTTACAGAGACCTCTACAGACTCAAATTACTGAGTGTCCTAAAGAAATAATCTGTGCTTTTCTTAAGTGAGTGATGCGCCACACACTGCTGACTTGTGGCACAATTCCTTAAATTCAAGTCTTAGGGTATGTCTCCACAGCAACTGGAGGTAGACATGCCCATGCCAGCTCTGATCAATCTAGTGTGCTGAAAATAACAGCAGAGCCGCGGCTGCACATAGGGTGCCAGATGGGAACCACCATTTGCTCCACTTGTTAGTTTGCTATATCAATCAGAGCTAGCATGTGTATATCTGCCTGAGCTGGGAATTACACCTCCAGCTCCAACATAGACATACCCTTAGTATTTTTGGACTGAGCCTGGTTCAGTGTGTTCCAGGCACACTGTCTTCTATTTGAACCCACACTGCATGTTGGTCTATGGGGACATTTTTGGATCGATGCTGGCTTGCCTGGCTAGATAACTCAGGGCAGTTTGCTCTCTCTCTTCTAGATCCCATTCTAGAACAGTGTGCACAGGGAGGTTCTGATGCCTTGAGAAGGTTGTGTGAATCACTTCTGCTGCATAATTCTTCCCTCCACCCCCACCCCTGCCATCTGCCTCCTTCCACAGGGGGTTAAAAAAAAGTAGCCAGTGGGTACAGAGAATAGTTGCAATAGGAAACGATTGTAGTCCCCAGAAATGAATCCTGATGTTTTATTATTTATGATAGTGCCTAAGAGGGTCAGCTGTGCTAGGTGTTGTACCAATACATAGTGAGAAACAGTCCTTGCCCCCAAAGAGCTTACACTCTGACTAGACAAGAACGACACAGGGTGGGAGAAAAAAAGGATTATTTTTACATGGGAACAGAGGCACAGAATGATTAAGTGACTTACACAAGGTCACAAAGGGAGCTTGTGGCAATGTCAAGAATTAAACTTGGATCTCCTGAGTCCTAGCTTAGGGCTTTAACTGCAAAGCTACTCTTCTTCTCTACAGGATAGCACAAGCAAGGAAATACATATGCACTCTATGGGGACATTTTCTGCTTCGATTTACACTGGTGTATGTGAGAGCAATTTGCCTCATGAAATAAACAACATGAATCATTTTATTCTGACTGTAAGCTACCTTTGTTTTCTAATAACGACTTATCAGGCAACACTGAAGGCAACAGAAACTGAAGCTGAGACACACTCCTACCTGCTTCAAGTTAGTGTCTAAGCTACATTATTGAATCAGTGCATAGCAAGACAGTTTATCCCATTTCTATTCTCCGAGACATTCGCTTTGAGTTCTCTTATCTTCTAAGTAAGGAAACTGTCCAAACATGTGGATGGTAACATCCCAGAGAACGAAGTATAACTCTGTCCTTAACTATGGTGCCAGTGGAGACTGGACCTCTGGATCTAAAAACTTCTCCCTGCTGAGTTAAAGGACCAGGTTCATTGGCTTGGATGCAGAAGCAGATCCATACACCTCTTCTGAAATCTGGCCAGTAGATGAGGACAAATACCCTCCTTGTGTTAATATGGGTTATAGAAAGAAACCTATTAATTAATGAAAACTTACCATCGGCCTCTCTCACAACCACAGTAAAGTATTTCACAGCTCCATTGGTGTCACTGAACCAGCTGCAGTTGAAAGTAAAGTTGATGGAAGATTTGGTAATGAGTGCATCCTTTTTGTTCACTCGGATGTGGAGAGGTGGAGGAGGGGGGCCTGGGAAAGAAGAGAGTGGGAGGGGGAAATAAAGTACATCACTATCTATATATTTTTAATTACATAATAACAAGTGGTGCAAATCTCAACAAAACTCAACCATTTAGACCCAATGTTTCTCATATTATGCTCTTTGCAGTCACAAAGTATATCCCTCTTCAGCAGAGAAGCGGCCAGAAGATGTAACAGACCAGCACAGTTTTAAACATAATGACAGAGGCAGCTCCTTACAGTAGGATTTCTTGCAGAAGCTGCCCAGGATTGTATTAAAGTCTCATTAAATCCACAGAGTCTTAAATTATAGCCGCTAAAATAGCATTTTCAGAGGTGGGTTCAATCCCAGGTACTTTGAGACCATTGAGGCTGCAGATAGAAATTTGCTTTTAAACAGCTACATTTTCCCCCCCACACACCAAATGGAACAATAAACAATATCCAAGGAACAATACACAACCCGGAATCAATTAAGCAAATAATTTACACATGGATGATCTGATATCAGATTTACAGTACTGCTTCCATAGGGAACTGGCATTTGTTTCAGCCATATGTCTAAACTAGCTATACGTTGAACAGTGATACATCAGGAACTAAACGGAAAAGGAAAAAGAGGGAGGGGGAAATAAAGCACATCTGATGCAAGCCTCCCAATGGAACACTACGACACTGTAATAGAGATCGCAGCTAAATGTTTTCAATAACCTATACAGCCACATATACTGTGTCAGTATCTACTGTTTAATAGTCGTGGCCAAAATTTAAAGGGTTTCAGTGTGGATAAGGAACCAATAGTTCACATGCTTATTTGGAGCCTAGCCAGATATCTTTGATCTGTAAGACGAGTCTGGAATTCTTGGGAGAGCTGGCTCCCTCGTGGTATTTAGACAGTCCTGCTTCCAGGGTCAACCAGAACCTGATAATGCAGAGATGTCTAAAAATGAAAATAATGAAGAACAGTTAAGCCTTCAAAGAAGTTCGGTTGCTGCTGCTCAGGTTAGCTCTGATTTTATCTGAACTCATAGCATCTCTTGTAGTAGAGAAGAGACAGTGCTTGGTTGCAATTCACGTGAAGGGCGGGTGTTACCACGCTCTTTTTTCCCAGGCTCTGGGCAGGGCCCCAGCACCCATTGGGGTCACAGCTCTGGAATGTCTGGGTGGTTTTCCCACTCCCAGTCTTGAGAGGCCCAGCCCACTGGCTGGGCCCCAGATAGCCTGCCCCTTCTAGGGTTTTCAATGAACAGAAGAAAGGGGAATGGACCCAAATGAATGGTCCCAAAGCTGGGTTAAGGCTCTCTTCCTTCAGAGGGCACTCATCAGGCTGTGGCCCTAATCCAAGTTCACCAACACACAGAGAGGAATAGTCTCCTTTCAAGGTGAGTCAGCATCAGGTTCTCCCTTCCTTCAGGGAGGGGCCATTGGGCAGTGGCTGCCCAATAGGGCTCCTACATTCAGCCATCCCTTTTTCCAAGATCTGCTCTCCTCCCTGATCTGTCATCAACTGAACTGGGTTTCTCCCTTTTAAGTTCCTCCCTCCAATTCTGACATCTCTCAGCTGAGTCCCCATTAGCTCATTAACTCCTTGTTGCCCAGTGTAGGATTTGTATACCCCATCACAGAGGGTTTTTTTTTTAGTGACTGGACTCTGTAGTTCTCCTTGGCTTTACACAGCCAACGGGGGACTGGTGACCCTAAATCACACTATACTTCATCCATCAACTATACTTCCTGGAACATTTGGCCTTGGGGGTAATTAAGACTCCCTGTCATGCTGTACCACCCAGAATGGAGGTGACCCATGGATTGCCACAACTGGCTGGCAGTACCTCTCTCCTTGTGTATGTTGTTGAGAAGCTGCAAGCTGCCATTTGCCACCCATCTGTAGCCCAAGGGAGGAGCCACAGGAGAGTATGGGAGGACTCTGCAGAGCAGTGCTCCTCCTTCATCTCCACTGCCTGAGGCAAGCTCATCATCTGAGAGAAGAGGGAGTAAAGCCTGAAGAAGAGCCACTGCCCCAACTTCCTGAAGGCTCTAGGTAGCTTCCCACTATTTTGACTTGGCGATGGCATTTGGTGAGAGGAAAGGGCCAGGGGGTAGCAAAGAGGCAAGCCTGGGGGAGAACAAAGGGGCAGTTGTAGGCTGTATGTTGTGCCACTACTGACAGATTATAACAATTGTTTGTAAGTTTGTTCTCACTGCACGAGTCAAATAAACCTGTTCTACAATATGATTCACACAGTGATAAAACATCCTTTAAAGCAAGTTTTATAGTTTAAGTGCCTTATAATCTGGCACAGCATGCAACTAAACACAGGTGTTCCCCATTTTGGTCACTGGTCACACATTTTGGTGGCTGGTGTGACACAACAGGCAGGTCTGGAGGTCGAAAAGTCTGCTGACTAACCAACCAGATGATAGATTATCCCTGTTCATCTTCTCCCTCCATGCCACTGTACCTATGTATTTGGTACATCAAGGACTTACGGTCTATCATAGTGATGGTGCTGTCTTCAACTACCTCACTAGTCATGTCTGCAGACTGCACTTTGATGGACACCAAATATCTCTTGTGGGGTACTAGCATCATGATATTTTGCAAAGATCTTTCTTTCTCTATCCTTTTGGAAAACTCAACTTCTCCAGTGTCCATTTTTTTGCATTCAATGCTATATCCATCGAAGTCAGAGTCAGGCGGGGTCCAGGAACATGCAATGGCAGTAGAGTTTTGTGGCCGGCAGTGAAGGTTTTGTATTCTGTCTGGTCCTAAAGATGGAGGAGAGGTTGAAAAAGCTGAAGTGTAACGTAACAGAGGACATGCATTATACATTTTGCGCTCACTCTATGGCTCAGGCCATCATTCTTAGCACTTGAGTCTAAATTAATCATAGGTTTCAGAGTAGCAGCCGTGTTAGTCTGTATCCGCAAAAAGAAGAACAGGAGTACTTGTGGCACCTTAGAGACTAACAAATTTATTAGAGCATAAGCTTTCGTAGACTACAGCCCACTTCTTCGGATGGATATGCATCCGAAGAAGTGGGCTGTAGTCTACGAAAGCTTATGCTCTAATAAATTTGTTAGTCTCTAAGGTGCCACAAGTACTCCTGTTCTTCTTTTTGCGGATACAGACTAACACGGCTGCTACTCTGAAAC